>NC_082603.1:3673480-3980999 GCF_030936135.1 Gavia stellata | reverse complement strand
GACTCTTGGATATTGGACTCTATGGATCCATCGTATAATCTATTTTTACATTGTAATAGTGCCTAAAGGTCACAACTAGGGTTTAGGTCATCTTGTCCTGGAACATCTGCAAGTGGGTAGAAGCCTGTCTCAAAGAATGTAATGAAAATGAAAAGGCAGAACATGGGTAGAGCGAACAATGGGAAGGATGTAGGGCAAGGTATGAAGGTAAATACCAGCAAGAGCAAGTATTTATATATCACTAGTGATAGGCATCAATTGCAGGCTGTAAATCATTTGGACTTCTGTCAGTAAAGGAAATATTGCTTGTGTCCCACAGGATCTTTATGTCGCTGTTGTGAACTGCATCAGAATAAAGGTGCATCTCAAAGCTGGGTTTATCAGTGTGAAATGGTTACCAAGTGTATATTGGTAGCATGTAAAAGAAAAAACCTAGCAGTGAACTTTACTATTGGGAGCTTCTGGCAGGCATTGATCTGTGAGAAGAAGCCTCAGCAGAGGTGAGAAGCTTCTAAGAGATGAAAATAAGGAGAGTCAGAAGAGAGATCAAATTCTGAGGGATCTTAAAAGTGAATATTAAATAACTGAATGCGAAAGAAAGTCTTAATGCTGCATTTTGACTGACCTGGGGGTTAGGAATATGGGCTTTGGAAAGCTCAGAGTTTGCAATAGGTGGAAGGCAAGAGTCATAACAGCATAAAGGGAAAAAGGTTGGAGCTGACTTAGGGTGGTAAAAGCATTTTTGCCTCCCCTAGCAAAATAGGTCACTTCCAGGAACATGTTTAGTACCCATTTTCTTAATCTGGAGATGTCCTGATCGAGGAAGCCTTAGCACTGCACTTACATATGCAGTGTAGTCAAGAGGGAGAAGTAGATGGGCTGTCTAGGTTCCTGGTTTAGGCCACCGCAATAGCGGTGCTTACTCTCACATCAGAGAAAGCAGAAATTTAAGCGAGCTAGGAAGGGGGCTTGGGTGTATGTAAGCATGCCATTGGTTGTGAGTAGTTGGCACTGCATCTAATGAACATGACAGAATCTTCTTTATCTGTGTAATGATCTTATTCAACTGTGTTTCACAAGAGAGAGGGAAACATAATGGACATTAAAAGTAAACGTATTGCTATCTGCATTTCAAAACTTCCTTTCCATTGTTTTCAAACAGATGCTGAGGTTCTCCTTCAAGGACCTGTTTCTTCAGAGACTGGGTAGAAAAAGGAGCAACCCACTTGAGCAACATGTGACCTCTCCACACAGCCTGCAGACGGCAAGTCCTTAGTGTAGAGCTTGTTGTATCTGACTATCGGGTATTTTAGAGATGGAGAAGGTAAAACCAAACAAACAGAAAAACAACCAAACCCCAGCCTCCCTGAACCTCGATTTTACTGCACTGCACTTGAAAGGTATCCTTTCCAATTCAGAGATTTCTGTGTTCGAGGCTGTGGTGGTTAGTAAAGCCCTGAAATTTTAACTGCTCGAGTGGTATGTATGATGAAAAAACATTACGTGGTTGCAGAGGGACCGGTATATATATTTCTAAAGTTAATTGTTACATATTTGTTTACAATTCTCTGTTCTTTGCTCCTCCCTGCAAATCTAAACAGCACTCAAAAGAAAGCTGTGGAGTAGGAGTCTGATTTAATGGTGCCTACTTGGCTTTGTAGCAGGGCTCTAAGAGGGTAATAAAATCCTTGCAGGATTTGGTGAAATCAGATAGAATGAATGTAGCATTAAAGAAAACAAGAGACCCATAGATAAGCTGAATTCTTGCTTCGCTTCGATTATTTCCCTTTTAACCCAGTGAAGAGAAGAAAAAAGATGACAACTCTGGCTTACTGTTGCTTGAGCACTGGGAAAAAGGTAGGGTCAGTAGCCCAAGCCAACTGGAAAATAAGATTCTTTCTCATGTCTTCGCTCCGAGCTGAATTGAAGCCTATGTTCTGTTATGCCACTGGGAATCCTTTGTTGGCTTGGATTAACAGCATTGCGATCTGAGACCAGAGAATCGCACAGAGTGCCCATCTTACATGATGTTTTAGATCTGGCTGAGAAATCTGTCCATGGTGTTCAACAGTCTTCAGCATCCAGAAGAGCTCTCTTCTATGACTGGCATTCAGCAGGCTTCTTAAAATGGGGTCTAGGAATTTCCGAGTATTTTGAAGTATGTCCCACAATAAAGGGGGACATAGTTTTTAAGTTTAATATGGGTCATTTAGAATAAAAAAACAAATAAGAGAAACTATGATAGTAATACAAGGATTTATGATTAATTTATCCCTGTTATTTTAATGACTTCTTAGAGGTTAAGAGTGTTGTGTTTGTGCACAATGTTCAGAAATGCCTAATTTTGGTTTGGGGTTCACAATTCACAAGATTGCTTTATGCAGATTTTCCTCGTGTTTTAAGTCTAAGCTATGGAGTTACTTTTGGACATTTTAATTGTGATCTCTAGCATATATAATGCCGTTGAAAACGTGATTACGAGGATTTGTTGTAGGAACAGCTTTTAAATTTAAACTTTTCATTTACTCTTTCTGGAAACAATGTATGCATGAAGTGAATGAGTCAAACTTCAGACATGCCATCTGATTATAACTCAATGGGTGGGAGGGACAAAGTCCTTGGGCTTTGAACTAGTTAGATATAAATATAGAGCTAGCCGGCAAAGGTCTGTTCAGAGGAACGGGAGACCCCAGATAGAGTGGGAAGTACTCCCAGTATCCTAAATAATAGACACTCCAATATAATTATTAAGCCTAAAGTCCTCTGGGGAGTGCTTGGATTAAAGGATACCAGAGTGATACAGAATTCTAGGGAAGGAAATATTTCTTTTTTAAGAGGAAAAATGAAAAAGACTTTAGAGTGAAAATTAAGGAGATGAAAATCCTCATAGTCAACAGAGATTTATACTGTTTAAGCATACTGTAACAGGGCCATAAAAGGCATATGTGCAGAATATCTGTAACCAAAGCAAAAAGAAATAGAGCAGAAGGGAAAAAGAAAGTTACGTTTGTAAATGTGAAGTTGTGAGAGCTCATTTTAATCAAGTACTTGGTTTTCTTGTTCTGGAAACTGAAGCTTGCTAGAAAAGAAGATGAACTATGGCAAGTAATTTGGGAATAATGGGGAGGATTGAGTACCAACTAGCCAATAACATAAAGAACAAATTTGTACATGTATTGAAAGTAAGAAGCTTCTTATGGAGAATCAGTCTGTTTATGGAAGCAAGAGAGGAATTAGGGAAAACTAGAATTTTGCTAAATCAACCCAATATGTGTTTGTGCTGTGACCAATTTAATTATTAAACCTTAGGTGCAAAAAAAAAGATCTGAAACACAGAGAAGGCAATCTTTTGAGTGACACTTGTATACGAGAGCCATTTGATTCACAAATCAGGAAAGGGGCTTTCTTTTCCTTAATTCAGCTGATGCAAACAAAAAGACTCATTTATATCACGATGTCTGTAACTTTTTTTTTTTCCCCTCATGTTTGTTGGACTTATTTTATGATGCTCTCTAAGAGCTGTGGCAGAAAACTCGGTGGTTACAATACTGATGATACTAAATGGAAGTGTGTGTGTATGTGTGCGTAAAAGATGGGAAAATTGGTACTTTCCTTGAAAAAGGAAGAAATCGGTCAGCTTCATCTCCCTGTCTTCTCCTTTATACACACGCTTGCCTATTCCTCTATGAAGCAATAATAAGATAAAGGAACATGGTCCCATCTCAACAGCATAAGCAGCTTTCACGTCGTTAATACCCCACTATCCCCCAAGACAGCCTTGTTTCAAGCACTGTGCAGTATCTGAATGCTTTGGTCACTGCCTCTTCAGGCCTAAAGCCTTGGTTTGTACCATCTTCTTTACAAAGAAATTGCTGAGTGACATTACCATGTGACGTTGTATTTACCCCCCCCCTTTTTTTTTTTTTTTTTTTTTGAGATATGGTTGAATTATCATGAAAGGGTAGAAAACTCATGGAACTCATAGGCAGTTCAGGTATAATTCCATGCCTAAACTATCCGCTGAGCAAGACATGGACTGCGCTGGTGCAGGGTCTGCCGCAGGATCCAAATCTCCATCTGGCTGATGTCACTAGGTTGTCCTGGAGCTCTGCTGTATGCCAAGGCCAGCTCCGTTTGACTGTGGTTGGTGAGGACTGATGGGGAGGCATTGTCTTCTTCAACCTCAAACGCTTCTGGAGTTCTCCCTTTCCGCCGTTTTTCATGCATCTTGTGACATGAGGATTTTGGTATGAAGCTTAAAGGTTTAGGCATTTTGGTCTGCACTTTTATGGCGCTGTTATTTTTGTCACTGTAGTTATAGGTATATAATGCTTGCTGGATATATTAGCCTTCTCTTTTCAGTCTTCCATAACTTTTTGTTGGCGAAGGGAGTAATAATGTTTATTAGTTCTGCGTAGGCAGTGGGTTTGATTCTGGTCTCATGACAATGTAAATGGGGAGAAATGGAATTGACGTCAGGAGAATTACCCACAGTCAAATTTGTAATTGAGCAATGCCTTTTTATACGATTGAAGTATTTATTCTTTGCAGAAAGTTTAAAAATTGTTCAAATGAGGCCCTTGGACTCTGCTCAAAGGTGAATTTTTTGGAAAGTTTGAGCGAAAACATTTCATCCATGTGTGAGTATGAGGAGAGTGGAAAACTATTTTTCCCCTCCATAAAGACACTTCGCTGCCTTCTTTTGAACAGCTCTGCCACGTGAGTGGCTGAGGCCTGTGGGCTAAAATTTGGCATTGAAATAGCCGTAACTGTGAAGTGCCTTAGTTTTGGCTTTGATTTGACCGAGTTACGAGCCTTAGAAACCCATGTACTCAGCAAGCACTTCAGGGTTTTGTTTCTTCCTCCAAAGCTTGTGAAAGGTGCAGTCAAGAGGATTTGCTGTGAACACCTGAGTAGCTATACAACACGAAACTAGAGAAAGATACTGCTTCGAAGCAGCAGGGATGCGTGGGGCTGGAAAAGGAACGGAAGACCTCGTAAAGCGCTTATGGCCTAAGCAAAGTTTCTGTGTGTTTTGCGCTATGTGTGACTGTGACTCAAGTTCCTGGGACCTGCTGTCTCTGCTCTACAGGTCGTTTCCAAAGAACCAAGAGAGGTTTCTGCAGGCGGGGAAGGGGGCAGGTATGAGACCAGACTCTGAAGTACATTGGCACTACTTGCACTCCTCTTGAGTCAAAAGGCTCAGGGGACAGGGAGAAAAATACGCGGTTGTTTCTCCATATGACGTTGCAGGTGGTGCTGTTTACCGGTGATGTGACCGTGGTTTTGCCAGCAGCATTGCTTTGAAGTCTTAACAAATGGAAGTCTAAGGACTTGCTGTTCCTGAAGGGGATATGCCACCTAGATCTGAGATTACACAAAAGCATGCCATATCCTATTGGACAGCATAGTTTGTGAAACAGTGCATGCCTATCTAATTGCAATCACATGTGAAATGAGAGGTCAAGGGAAGGCTGGATGTCCTTCCTTAACTACATAATTTTTTGACTTAGCATTGTTAATTATGCAGCCTTATGAATCATTAATTTAGTTTTATGTATGGGAGCTCTGCTGCATTTCCTCTGGCGTTTTACAATGAAGCTGGTTAATATTTCCAATTACTTGAAGGCTTCTGTTTAGTTCTAGTGTCAGCGAAGACTGATTATGATGAACTCGCATATCTGGTTCTTTACTGAGCTGCTACTGCATTGTCACATCTTTCAATGCTGTTCAGAGTGAGCGGGGAACATTGTTTTTCCCTTGTTGCACAGGAGAAAGGATTGCAAAGGTTGCAGACAGTGGAAGATCAGGCCCAGAGTGTGTAATGTAACGTTTCTTCTGCTTTGATTCGAAGCGGAAGTTCAAATTTTAATTTTGATCCCAACAATTTTTTGACTGGCTGACATGTGGCGACAGTGCATCTCATTCATTTAAAGAATTATAAATATCCAATTAAATTTATTTTCAAATGAGGCGGACGGAGGACCTGACTCACCTCTGTTACCCTCTACATCCGCACGCAGCATGTGCAAAGTATTGCCCCTGTACTGATGGAAATGACTGCATGAGGTGTGTGCCTGTGAAGTGCTTTGTGCTGTAAAGGACCTTCAGTGTAGGTGAGATTGTAGCGCACTGAATGTTAAGCAGATCTAAAGCACTCCCTGACAAACTAACTGTGTAATTGAGTGGAAAGCAGGAACTAAGGTGTGCACAATGGAAAGGAATACCATATGAAAATAACCTGGTAGTAACTGTGGTAAAGAGCTCTCTGCAGCCAAGCTACAGGTCAGAGTCGACACTCATTAAAACACAATACAAAACTGATTTGTGTTTGCATTCCTGTAGTCTTTGCATTCTGTAGCTTTTGTGGCTCATCTGCGTGTTTGGTTTTTTGTTTTTTTAAATAGTTTCAACCTCAAGAACTGTAGTCTGCACCACCTGTTAGTTATCAAATTGAGAGCATGTGCCATAAACAGAAAGCAAGAACTAAATGTGGTTATAAAAACCCCCAGACGAATAATAATTAATGAGATAGATAGTCTTAATAGAAACAATATGTATTTCCTTTTGTAGGCATGCACTTCTAATGCATCATCCGTTGCAGGGGTGTCTCTTTGAACAGGTTTTATTCTATATGATAGAATCTCATATTTTCTACAGACAGACTGTCTTGTGGAATCCTCTCTTCCAATTAACAGTTGCACACCTTGAGGTGATAGCCATTGCTTCTTAAAAAAAAAAAAAAGGAAAAAAAGGTAATATTGGAAAAACGTTTAATGCAAAGGCATGGTTACTAGGACACATCTAGGATACCCAACATGCAAACAATTCTAGCCCCTGGCACAATCAAGCACCAGGGAGTGGAAAGAGCTTGAGCTGGCACTGCCATTGAAAGGAACATCTTGAAACCATGGCCTAACTTACATTTTTTGTAATGCAAGGAGTGTTTTCCCTTTTTTGGAAAAAAAAAATATGAGACAGTTGTGTGTTTTTCTTCCCCATCTCCCACCGAGCATCCTTTCCCAGTGAAATTAAATTGCATGCAGATCTCTGGTACCTGGCTCCTTTCCTGTCAGGCTGCGTGATGCCTTTCTCTCACAGAGAAGCTGTCTGGGATAATTCTTACATCACCTGGTTATTTTGTCCTTTTCCTTTGCTCTCCTGAATATTTTCCTTATTTGGGTATTTCTGACTTCTGTTTCCTCTTCTCCTTCTGTTAGGCCCCTAGCAGAGGCAGTAGGACTAGCTGTTCTTTATTTCCAGCTGGTTTATAGGTCTCTTGCTTTGTCTTCTCATGAAAGCGTCTGCATGCCAGCTGTAGCAACAGCTGAAAACAAGGAAAAATCATCACTCTGTGACTAACTTACTTCTCTGTGAACAGTCGGCAAGTTCTTGTTGGGCTGTAAGTGGTCAATGATCTGCAGTTTGAGAACTTTCCAGACCCCAAAGTATTTTCTTATATAACATTTCACTGTGAGAAGTGTAAGGTTGCATTCACAAGTGGATTTGTATTTCTTTCTTGTTGCGAGGGGGAGGGAATACATGCTCAGATGTATTAGAGGAACAATTCTGATTCAGTAGAAAGGGCAGGCGCAGGGCTTGATTATGGCAGGAATGTAGCTATTGCATGTGAACATGAATTGGAAAGAACCAAATATTTAACACAACGTTGACCATGAGCGTGGTTCATTGGTATAGATCGGTTTTGTGATTAAAGTCTGTTGAAAGAGCAGAACAGCAGTTCTACTAAACCGAGTTGCAGACTTCCTTATTCTTTTTCGTGCTTCCTTCGGTCCTTGAAATCTTCACAGAACATCTTTTAGATTAATCAGAGCCTGCTTTGTCTTCACGTTTGCCTGTGCATTCTGATCCTGTCTCTTGGTCTCAAATAAGTGGTCGAATACTACATAATGGTCTTAGAATGCAACTAAATGGAAGTTAAAGGTTACATATGCTTTTTCTCCTTTCCAGTATTAAATAGTCAGTGTTTGGATATAAGGCAGATTTTCAGCAGCCTAGACTGAGCATAATCCTTTCTCTCTAAAAGACCAAATAAATACATGTAAGTTATGTATACATACACAGACATGCATGTTTTGGTAAAAGTTAACGACAGGAATTGAAGTTCAAATGGGTCCTTCTGTTAAATTTGTAGTCAGTACAGTATGTTTCATTCACTTAGAAATACTCTACCAGTCCGAGAGAAATTTCTTGTATTCCATGTAACAGCGTTGTTGTAGCTATGAGATCTGATGATATAAATACGGACAAGGTCTGACAAAAGAGCTAATATACTTAAACTGACCTCTTTGTTTAGCTGGAAAGAAGCAAATGCTGTGGCATAAGAAAGGCGTGCTCAGTTGGAAAACACTATCCCATCCCCTGTCAGCTGCTTTAATGAAGATACCACCCCAACCTACAAATACTCTTTTCCCAAGCGAGATGGTTATCGATAGAATCCAGACTTCCAAGGAACTAGATAACTGCAAATAGTAGAATTGGCAGAGGATTTGGATAAACAGTTTTTCACTGAAAATCTGTTGAAAATGTGATTGCTGGGCTTTTTGCAATGCAATGTTTGATGCAATTCTTGTGGGGAGAAGACTCGGTTCCATGGAGGTTTGAACCTGCGATTCACTTCGATTTCAGGCTCTAGGCTCCAGTTCATCAAAGAATCTTAAGAATTTAGTTCCTTTGATGTGAGTGTTTTAGGCTCATGCTAAAGTAAAGCTACTGCTTACGCACTTTTCTGAACTGGCATACCAGGTAGGGGCTAAAGAAAGATTAAATTAATTTGCCAGACTAAGTTGCACTGTGTGTTGTCCTGGCCATCTTGCAGTTTTCCCCTTGCAGCTAAACTAGTTAATGGCAACAGTTTCTAGAAGCTTAATCATGGAAACTAATTTAACGGATAAGTAAACAAAACAACTAGATTAAGATTTCGATCAAGTGAATACTGAAGGTTTTTACAAAGACAGACTATTTTAATGTTGGAGGGGGTTTTTGCTTCATCCTCAAAGAGCAATAACTCTTAGCGTAGACAATGAATTTTTCCTTCAGGCTAATTCTGATCCTTCCCTCCCGGATCAGCTGACGGAGGACACTACAGAACCAAATAACCCATTGTAAATGTATCATCTTCATGATCAGAAATCTGTTGACCTCGAAAATAGCTGCCTCTTAAGTATATATACCTTCACAAGTGCATTTAGCACTCATGACGGCAGAGGGTGGATGATGCTGGAAAAACCCGGGTAACAACAATTTGCCATCTCAGGTGCATGTTGGCAGAGCTGAGATCTAAGGGTAAAGATTAGCATTTGTGTGTGATTTAGACCGTATGAAACTTCAACTTCAAATCTGGAATAGTATAGGGAGCTCTTTGTTCTCGTAAAATACACGTATCTGTTGCCATATAGACCTCATCACCTTGGCCAAAATTTCTCACTCCCCTTATTGCTCTGCATGCCATTGCATGTGTTGCAGGTTGTTGTTCAGCAGCCGAGGTGCAGTTTATACAGCATCTTGTTTGTGTAGTCCTTGCAGTCTGTTAGGATGAAAGACAACGTGTAAATTCAAAATACTGTTACAAAAGCAGGATGCAATTTGATACACTACAGAATTATATGCGTGATTACTGTCTGTCCCATAACCTTCCACTGTGATTTCGATTTGGGGGTTTGGGGTTTGGTTTTTTTTTTTGGAAAGGTGTATCTGTGTCTAATGTTACAACATCTGGGCACCATATCTCACTAAAAATAATGCGGAAAATAGTCTACTCTAACTCTAAGCATGACTAATGGCAAATCTAATTAATAAAAAGGGTAGCTTTTCGCTACTTGCTAAACTGGATGAGTTCATCTGGCACTCCTTCCTGACCGAGCTTCTCTCTGTCACTTGTCAGCGACCAAGAGGATTCAGAACGTCATCCATCAGAGGGCTTGTGCCCTACCTTGGAAGAAAAGTCCTGAGCTTGTCTCTCCATAAGAAGGGGTTCCCTAAGGGCCCAGTCTAAAATGTGTGGTTCAACAGAAGCTAAATTGAGTCAAACACGTGTGCTCCTTCCCGCTCTATTAACTCACTGCCATTTTCTTACTATTAAAGAAGTAGTTAGAAATAACTGCCGTTTTTTGGTGACTGCCATCCAAAGTAATGGTAGTGGCACTACTGCGCTTACTGTGGCAACAGAACATCATGCCACGAGAAAGCTTTTATTTCAATACAGACTAATTCTTTGGCTTTAGGGTTATATTCTTTGTAGCTGGATATCCATTTTCACATGCTAACGTATGTTTGCCCCGTTCAGTAGCAATTTGTTCTGAAACTGCTTGCATGCCTGCTGGGCTAGCTACATGAATTCAAAGCAGAGTCCGTTTTTTGCACCTAAAAATTATGATGTGGAAAACCGGTTTGCAAATCTAAAGCATTCAGAATGCTCTCTGCAGTTTTGCAGGAGAAGCCGAGGGACGTTGGAAAAGCTAGACTTTGATTTGCATGCTACACTACGTTTTAGTCAGATTATTAAGGTCTGTATCTGCCTCAGCATATTCTGGATCACTTCAGTATTACACAAATAAACTAAACGCACAGCCTGGCAAATAATCAGATCAGGTCACCCGTGACAACACAGCTCAATCTTGGTTTCGTAGCTTAAAATAATGTTCCTTGCTCGCATATGCTTCCTGATGTTAACAGCTGCAAGTGATAATAGTCTCTCTGAACCAGCACAGTTCCTGAGATAATTGGTAGTAACACTTGTGTATAAATACGTTAATATGCCGGCTGTTAGCACTGAGGTTCAGATCTGAACTCTCTGCTTCAATTCCTACTGCTTTCATTGACTTGTACAGTCACTTGTGCGCTCGACTCCTCTCTGCTTTCATTTTATAAGTCCCAAACACCAGGTAGCTAAAGACAGCTCAAGAGGCAACAACTTAAGGCAGTGTTTTTAAGGTGGTTTGAGATCCTTGTGTTAACATGCCGATGTCTGCAGCTAGTGCTTGTACGGAGAAGATGGTCACGGTTCATACAGGTTTGTCTGTGAGCAAGGGACTCCCACAGAAGGAAAGTTACATTGTGGGTTTAGTCTATATAATTGAAGAGGTAGGTGGGAAATACGATCGTCCATTGATTACAGACTCAGTATGAGAAACTTCTCTTGATTAGGAAGAGTCATTCTCGAGGCGAGACAGGTGAAAACAGTCAGGGCCCGTTGCCCGATGTCAGCTGTACAGGTCAAGGGGGCAGGAGCGCTTTCCCTATGCCCCCGGTTTCCCACCACCCCAATCCTTGTCCCCCCGGTTTCCCACCACCCCAATCCTTATCCCCCCAGTTTCCCACCACCCCAATCCTTATCCCCCCAAACCAGGGACTCAGCCCTGTTCCCCTCCCCGTCTCTGGCTGCACAGCCCTCGTCTCTGCTCCTTGCTCCTCCTGGCTCCGCTGTTTATCCCCCGTTTAGCTGCTGCTCCCCCGTCCCCGCTCTCTGCCTCTCCCCGCCGGGGACAGGTTTTCTGCCGGCGGTCCCAGGACGGGTTTGCAGAGGGGGGGGTCTGCGGCTGCCCCCCCACCCCCGGCACGGGGGGGGCTGCCTGTCCTGGCACAGCCCGGCTGGCGTGGGCAGCGGGAGGAGGAGGAGGAGGAGGAGGAGGAGGAAGGGCCTCGCTGCTCCTGCCCGAGCCACTTGACTTGCCCGCTGGGCGAGCGGGGGGCCGGCTCCCCGCGCCCCTGCGGAGCGGGACTCCCACAGCACTAGCCGGCCGCTAGCAGCGGTGCTGGGGTTCGCTGGAACGTTTAATTTCTTCACTTTCGAACTTGTAGAAACAAGGTTTTGTTTTTTTTTTTAAATTAAGCCTGACTTTGTGTACTCGCGTTTTTTATTCCCTACCACTTCCGATCCCCTCAGCAGCGGCCAGAAAGCCCCAAAGGCGGCCCGGCCCTCCGCACCTGCCCCCCGGCACCGCCGCTCCCCTCCGCCGTCCCAGGGCGCCGGTGCGCGGCCACGGCCGGGCGAGGGCAGGCGGAGGCTGGAAGGAGGCGTTTCCTTCGTGCCCCGTCCCCGCTGGAAGCCGAGCGGGACTGCGCCGCACCTTGTCCCTCTCCCAGGGACATCGCGGAAGGCGGCGGGGGGGGGGGGGGATGAAGGCCCCGCTTCGGGCGGCGTCCCCCGGGGGAGCTGCAGTCCCGCCGCCGGGCCCGGCGCGGCTCCGGGCAGGGGCGACTGAACACGCCGTAACTTTTCGGCCGGGGCTGCCCGCGATAAACAGGAAGCCCCTCGGCGGGGCCGGGGCCGGGGCTGGGCCGAGGCGGGGCCTGGCGCGGCCCTCCGCCCGCCCTCTCCCCTCCCGCGCCGCGGAGCCGAGGGGCCGCACGGCTCGGCTCGGCCCGGCCCGCGGCGGCGGCCGCTGACAGGAGGGAGCGGCGTTAGCGGCGGCGTTGGCGGCGGCGTGCTCCGTCGAGGCGCCCGGGAAGGCACCGAGAATGAAATTGCTGTGGAAAGCTAAAATGGTAACCGGGTGTCCCGTCCCTCCCTGCCCCTGCCCCTGCCCCTGCCCCTGCCCCTGCCCGCGGGGGCCGGGGGGTGGCCGGGCGCGCCGCCCGCTGCTTCCCGGAGCCTCTCTGCTCCTCCAGTGATGCTTCTCTTGGCATGGAGTAACTGCGTGCCTGTGCCCGGCACGGAGAGGATGAGGAGGGTGCTGCGGAGAGGGACGTTACCCTGCGGAGGAAGGCAGATGCATGTTTTCTGTCCGCCTTGCAGCGGCTTGCGCTCTTTCGGACGGTTAATAGTCTGGGAAATGAGGAGTCATTGCAGCACATGTTCGGTTAAAGTTTGGAAGACGTTGCACTTTTTTTTTTTCCTTCTTCTTCTTCATCCGCTTTCTGTTATTTGTGAGTTTTAAAGCCTCGACTCTGTAAAGTGTTTTTTTTGTTTTGTTTTTTTTTTTTTGTAGCTTGAAATAATAGGTTTTGGAAAAGCAAACCGCAAGCACTTTAGATCCCTCCTGTCAAAAGAAAGAAAGGGTTGCTGTGTTTTAAATGCTTGTTAGCTTCGAAGTTTAAGGGCTCTCTGCCTAAGTAATTCAACAGTTTGAAAAAGTGCAACTCCTTCCATAAATGAAAGGCCAAAGAGATTAATTGCTTTAGAAAAGGGGGAAGGGGGGAGGGAGAGGGAAGAGAAGACTGCTAATCAAAACCAAACTATTTCCTTAGAAAAGACTTTATACAACTATTTAAAATATGTGCTAGTCTAGGAAAAATAGTTAAATGGAAAGTCAGGGTATCTTGATACCGCAGGAAAGGACAGCTTGCCAAGAATACCTCCAGTGTTCCCTCCGTCTAAAAGTATCCCGTGTTGCTTTGATTGTTGTATTTACTTTGTGCAGCCCATCTTCTGCCCTCAGCTCTGCATGAAGCAGTAGAGCACCTGGTATAGATTGTGGTTACCAGAAGAGGGGATAATGTGCCTTTTTTTTTTCTCTTTTCCTGGCAGAGCACAATTCAGGACTGGGGTGAAGAGGTGGAAGACGGAGCGGTTTACCATGTCACCCTGAAAAAAGTGCAGATTCAGCAGGCTGCCAACAAAGGAGCAAGATGGCTAGGGGTAAGTAAAGCTGGCACGGTGGCATTTTGGAAGGCTGCTCGTGGACTTTGGAGCCTGCTCCAGGGAACTGAATTCTACACGAATCGTTATGATATTAACTTTTAGCACTGACTGCTCTCACTAGTTAAAAACACTGAAACGCTGAAGTTGTCTGTCTGGGTCATCTGAAATAACTCTCTCCTTGTGTTGACTCTTCCTCTTTTCTTGACGTGTAAATAAGATTTGACCAGTTGTGGCCATGGATCAGATGATACTTAGTGCAGAAATAAGGATCTTAGCTTACGGCCTGAGAAGCTGAACATTTAATAGTTATTTCAGACTGGGCTATGGCTCGTTTCTGCTGTTAGGAACCTATCTCGGGTCTCCCAAACAATTAGTCATGGTGTTTTGACTAATGAAGGTCCCTCAAAATTTAGCAGAAACTTCCTCGAAACTGAAGTGAATATAGGTTTGGATCTTATTTTCGTATTGCTTTCTCAGCCAGATGAGAAATTAATTGTCTGCGTTTCTGCAAGAATTACAGCTCTGTACCATTTTTCAAAGGTGTATTTCAAAGCATGAAGGCTTTAGTGGTAAGTAAAACGAGCTTAAATGCACACACACTCAATTTGGCATGTTGCTGAGTGCCTTCACCTTTGTCAGGCCAAGTCTGCAGCTGATATAAAATGTCCTCACTTCACTGGAATCAGTGCAGCTGTGGCAGTTTGAGCCAGATCTTCAGGAGGTGGCTATATCTTTCATGTTATTTTGTTACGTTTATATATTTTCTTCAGGATCAAAGGCAATAATAGAAGAACTTGGTTTGATGTAGTATCCAAGTTGGTATTTTGAAGACTTTTAAAACTGCCCTCGGATTTATATCAAATCATTTTCTTGTGAAGTTCCATGACATAAAGCAATACAGCAGTGCTGAAACCGCAGTCAAGAAAAATAAGCAAATTCTGTCCTGCATACAGATAGTGCTCAGAATCTCCCCTTCCCATCTTTCCAAGAAGTACACAGAGTTCTAATCGGAACAGATATTTTCAAATCTGCTTCCTTCGAGTGGCAGATTTCCCATCTCTGCCTCCTGTTTTTCCCAGGAAAATTATTAGAAAGTATTTTTGAGGTCCTGTAAATTTCCCAGCTGGTGGTTTTGTGTAAGAGGTGGAGATCATTTTGAAGGTGTTTGTGTTGCGTAAACATACTTTAGAAAACTAGAATTTTTTCCTATTTCAGCTACGTTGTTCCTTGTCTGTAGAAGGAGTTTGCCAGGTCTTGGTCATATTCTCAAAGGAAGAGTGCATATGTGCTCCTGAGATCATGACCACAGCTGATGGTGCCGATCTTAATAGAAGGACAAGGGGCTGCAAGGTCAGGGAAGTGACTTTTCGCTTTCTGTGGTTAGTGGTAGATTTTTCAGGGCAGAATCGAGCCTGGTTTGTGGGGAAAGAGGCGGTGTGTCAGAGGTCCGCACCTGTTCTGGGCATAAATTGGAGACTTCAGCTTCCAGACTGGTGTCTTTCATAAGCAAAAAAATCTCATGCATATTATTTTAAAATATTTTTAAACATATGGGCTGTTTGTTTCCCTTAAGCTCTTTGGAACATAAAATACTTTAAGCTCTTTTTGTGATCTTGTTTTATTAATGGCTTTACTGTGGTCCTAAAGTCAATAAATAGCCTCTAACCCAGCACATTATTTATGAATAGCCATCCCCGCCCCCAGCAGTTTTGCCTTGAAAAGTGTAATTGTCTCTTTTATAATTGTCATCAGGTGGCTTTTTTTTTTTAATCTGGAGCTTACAGGGTTTTATGATGTTAATTTTTTTCTATGCTTTGAAATTCATGGCACTAAATTAATAAGCTGTTGGCTTTATCAATGTTGGTCTTAATTTTTTGGATGGTGCTCTAAGTCAGGCTTAGGTTGAAGACTCAAGGTCAACGGAAGAGTATGGGAACAACCTATTTATACATCAGCAAGTATTGAGCCTTCGTTGTAACAAATATAATAGCTCCGTTACTGATTATATGCCTGTGTGGATTTACTTTTTAAAAAGTTACTTTTTCAATGTCAGGTTGTGTCCTGTAAAGGTCTACTTGGCAGTTTGACCTTCTCTGAGGCACTGGGCTGCTCCTGGTTTATTGGTGCAGCTGAAGTCCCTTGTGACTTGTAAAGCCCGAGTCTTTTAAAACCTCGATGTTGCGTGTGGCCATTAAATTTTGTGTGGTATCAGAGCAGGGTTTTGATCCGGCGGTTCCAGAGCAGTTAGTTCTTAGTGGTGCTGCATCTGTAAGGTGATTTAGAGGCTTTTCAGCTGAAAAGCATTAGATGGTAAATTATTTGATGTGTCTGAGAGAAATGCAGATCGTACTGAAACTTTCATAGAACCTGTGTTGAAAGGAATATAAAAGGTCTTACTTATTCTGAGTGTGTTGGGATTTATTACCAATTCCTTTAATTACTGAGAAGCTTGAAATCTTTCCTAAATACGTTCTCGTACAGGTACCAGTAAGTGAATGAACCTAGGTCTTTTACGTTTCAAGAAGTCCAATAAACCTTTCTCAAAATTCTCTATCCCAACAACCCATCCAGGGTTCTTGAATGGTTGGCCCTGTTACGACAGAACGATCTGTTTAAAAGCCAATCATAAGATTACAGCTTAAGCACCATAAACACTTGCCTATTTAAATACAGAAATGTCTGTCTTGTGTTTCAAACTTCTACAATTAATAAAAGAAAAAGACAGACAGGCTGTGACTTACGCGGTCATCAGCAGTTCCATAACTTTCGAAAGGGTGAAGCTTTTGTATAAACATCAAATTTCTTAGCTTTAAATTTAATATTGGCCATCAAAGGATGCCAGTAATAGCTACCGTTTTTGTCACTAAATACTTAGTCACTAAATACTTAGCGAAGCTTAAGACTTTAGGCCCTACAGTGTTATGAAACATGAAAAGCCCTAGTAGTAGCTGAGTGTTGTGATAGATGCTGCACAAAGCACTATGCTGACTAAAAAGGACTTACAGACTAAATATCAAATGGGGCTTGTCTGTACACATGTGTTGTCTCAGCTGATGATTTGGTATCTGAGGCAGTGGTATCAATTTTGCAACAGTCTGATTTTTCTCAAGTTACTTGTAGACGTCAAGGCAATGGAGAGCCTTAACAAAACTTCCAAAGTCAAATGTAACTTCTGGAGCTGTTGAGAGAGAATACCTCCCAAACACGATAGGTGCAACAAGAGAAAGCATGAAGGCATTTTTTGAAAATGAGTTTCGGAGTCTCCAGGATAGACCTTGAGAGGTCTCCAGGATTTTGAGAGAGATGATATGGAGATTGGGAACAAGCTGTGAAGGCCATGGAAACTGAGATACACGGCCCAACTTCTTTGTGAGAGAGAAGGACGGAGAAGTAGAGATTTGTATAGATGGATGGCACACTCAAAAGAGGGGATGAAGAGAATGCTTTCTGCAGCAGGCTTTTGAGTGGACGTTCAGCATCATTTTGAATGGCATTACGTCAGGCTAGAGAAAAAGGCGTATCGGCAACTGGAGTAGAAGGTTTGAGAGCGCAGCAAGGAATTTTAATGATGTGGCTAGAAAGAGAAGGTTGTATTTTAAAACTATGACACAGAAAGTACCTGAAAAACGAGATTCAGCTTACCTCTGAGGATTTAAAGAGAGCCTGTAGGGAGACTGGCACCCTGTGTGTCAAACAGGATGGTGCTATTGTCCCTGAAGAAAAGACAACAAAGCAGAAAAGACAGGTGAAAAGTTTTGAGTTCTGTGGGTTTTTTGATCCTGAACTGACAACCAGGTGCCCATGAGCTGAAACAGAGACAAGCTGAATCATAGCGTAGCCAGAAGCAGGTAAGAACAGTAAAGCAGTGGCTGTAAAAGTAGATCAGCTGCGAAACACCTGAATTTCTGTTGCTAGGAGCAATATGCTGATGGAGTATGAATGGCATTGGAAGAGGTGAACTCCAGTCAGTGATTTATTGTAAATAGTAAACTGAAAAGTAAACAGTTAGTTGAAAGAGAAAGGAAAAAGTAGCGGGTAGAGAAGTAAGTGGAGAGATGGGGGGAATGTTTAAGAGGTGAGAGACTTGAAAGAGATTTTGACTAGGAGAGCGATGGGACTATGGGAGGCAAAAGGTACAAGAGAAAGCAGTATGAGGTGGGATTGGATCCACTGGACAAGTGAAAGGATCAGAGGAGGACCACAGGAAGGAAACTTCTGCACTTGTCAAATGGTAGAAATGAGAATTGTTCAATCCTTTGCAGAGAGGAACAAGGGCTGGAGAATTTGAGGAGGTGGGACTGCAGATGTGGAATGAGATTAAATTGAAATACTGAAATTGTTCGACTGTGGAGTGGACAAAATTGGAGAAAGCGGGAAAGGAAAAAGGGCCTTTCTAGCGAAGGTAATCGGCCTGGTTGTTGTGTTTGTACCAGGTGCCAGTGGATGCGTGCATTGAAGATGTAGATGAAGGGATAGGGGCTAGCAGAATGGGCCTTGCAGTGATGGAAAGAGAAAAGGATGAATGGTGTAAGACAACAAGGCAGGAAGAAAATGAATGACCATATAAATAGCAAAGAGGCGAGTGAGGGGTTGGTTTAAGGCTACCCGGAGGGGGGAATGTTCTTGACAACTGACAAGAATTGAACCAAGGCAATAGATACTATTGCCAGCCGGTTCCTTCATCAAATACGACTGATCCAATAGGAGGTGATGCTGTGTCAGCGGGGTTTGCCTTAAATTGGTTTTCAGGAAATGATTAAATTCTGTCGAAAGGTAAGCAGAGTAGGTCTGTGAGATGCTTAGCTTTACAGTGGCACGCTTGGAAACTGTGGGAAGTATTTGTGAAGCCAACTGGAGGAGGAAGTTCAGATAGCTGAATGCGTGAGCTTGGAAGTTTGCGAGTCAAAACTGCAAACGCTACCTTGACTTGTAGTTCGAATAAGGGAAAAAAACCTTCAAAAAAGGGTGCAGGAATAGTCATCTAAAAAAGATATGTATTTTTTTTTTAGGAATTAGGTTTTGACAAATAGAGAAAAGCTCTTGTCAGCAGAGAAAGCTGTATCTAAGAGTTAAGATAAAGAGTTGCCAAAAGTCAAGTCTTACAAAGCAAACGAAAGCAAACAGCTAAATGTTTGTCGGCTGTGTAAGAACAACAAAAAAATAAGTCTGCTTCACAGAGAGAATGAGATAGGAATGATGTTAAGCTACATATAACCCAAAAATACTAAATAAATTTTTGCCTATTTTCTATAAAGATGACAAAGGTGAACCTGGAGGCTGATGGTAATGATGGCACATGGGGCTTTCACATGTCTTTATGTTTTGTCTTTGCCTAAGACCTTGATGTGGTCCCACACTGGGCAGCTGGTAGTGTCCAGCCCGGCACTACAATGGAACTGGTGTATGAAATGATAGTCGAGCAGCAGGGAGTTTTAATTCATCTGTCAAGTCAGAAACGACGTTGTATGACTGGAGAGCAGCAGCGATGCCTGTATTTGGGGTGGGGGCGGTGGGATCTAGGTAGGTTAGGAGATACTTGTCTCGCAAAGATAACTGATATTCTGGATTTAAAAAGGCTGTGGGTTTAATCTTTTTGTTTGTTTGAAAGTCTACTCTTGAAATCACTCAAAAAAATTAGTCTCTGGAGAGACTGAGGAATTGTACGGTAGGTGAAGGACCTGTTGAAGAAGAGCTGCTCCTGCAGCGCAAGCTGAAAGAGGGACTGTTGGTCTGGGGACAGGTGCCCACGGGAGCTTTACATGGGTCAGTCCTGTGACTGAATTGCTGTCGTGTGTTCATTAGGGTCAGTGACATAAAAGCAGAAGCATGCTGAAAGAATCTGATGGGCTGGCAGAGGAAGAAAACACCTGGAGGATGGAAATATCCTACAGGCTGACAGTCAGGATTGCTGTAACAGGAGTGGGTTGAAATTAAGTAGCACAGAATGCAAAGGCATGTTTGTGAATGAATTAAAATAATTTCTGCTATAGGATGGTATTTCTTGTCCTCGTCCCTTCCAACTTGGGGTGTATTAGTCAATCAAAGGATACATGAGGCACCAGCATGATGCAAAACAGAAAAGGCAAATGTGATGCTCAGTTGTTTTAGCTCATTGCCAGCAGAGATGGGAAGCGCGAACCCCCTTGTCGAGTGTCCCGGCTCACAGTCTGCAATTCTGGTCGTTTTTGAGAAAGTTGATTTAAACTGGAAGGGAGTCAGGAGAGGACTTTTGGGATCATCAAGAAAATGATGAATATGTCTGATTATAATCTGCAGACCATAGCTTAGTTAGGTTAACAATATGAAGATTTAGGGAGTGTATGATTAATACCTATAAAAAATCATGAAGTAAGCACAAGGGAGGGAAAACAATCATTCACACCAGCTATAGACTGGTGTATAAATTGTTAGAGATTAAAGAAAGTTTCAAATCACCAGAGCAATGAGATAGTGGAGTGGCGCTCCAGCAACAGTGAAGGAAGCAAAGAACGCAACAGCATCGACATTGGAGCTGGATCAGTTGGTGAAAAGGATTATAAGGTAATTTCCTTTGATAGCAGAACACAGCATCCTCCAATTGTATGTTTCTAAGCCAAGAGGAAATATAAGAGCAAGAGAGTGTGCAGCGAAGGGGAAGATTGGGGCAGATCGTTGATATGGAAGTTGCATTTTTGAGGGAAAAATGTGGGAGTTTGTGACAAGAAAAAAAGAGAGATCCAGATGTGTAATTAGAGATGGGGAAGCTGATTGTGTGAAGCTGGTTGTACGTAAGAGATGAAGACGAGAGTCGAGTCCGGAGAAGAGAGACTGCAGAGGGGAACATTTGGGAGCAGCTACTTTGTGGTAGAAGTCCCCCATAGCCTTATCCAGGCTGATGAAGAAAAAGTGCGGCTGTAAAGCCTTGGTTAATTCAAGGTAGACGGCGGTGCTGGTCTCTCCTGCTGCTGGAGAGACCAGTAGGCGAAGAGGAGGTCACTGTCAAATTTTAGACTTGAAGTTGTCATTCCAGAGGCAGCGAGAGAAGGGTAGGTGGGAGTGAGGAGTACAGCGGTGAGGGGTGAGATGGATGAAGAGGGTGCAGATGTCTGAATACGTGCTGGGAAGCGGAATATGGAGAAGTGGATGCAGAAAAGTAGCAGAGAGGAGTTAGCAAATGTTGGTGTGGAATGGGAGGAGGGGGAACAGCGGTGGAAGAAGAATAGAGCGGGTGCAGTGCCGCAGAAAATGAGCGGTGAAAGGCATGGGTGTGGCACGGGCAGATGGACAAGAAGATTACAAAAATGAAAAGCAAACGAGAGTTCTTAAAATGCTATGAAGTGACTTTTGTAGACCTCCCTGTTAACCAGCTGGAGTGCTTTATCTCACCCTTCCAGGGGTTAGGGAGGGGTGGGCGACCGGCGTCCAGCCCTTGAGGAATTTGAGGGAAGCAGTGAGGAATGAGTCTTCGAGACAGGAGGGGCTCCCTAATGCTGGCAAATGTTTTTCCTATCAGAGCCCTTTATCCGGGAAGGAGTGAGGAAGAGACCTGCGCTCTGCCTGTGGAGTTTTTATCGGGGCAGGTCACAGGAAAGGCAGCCGGGAACAGGAGTTCCCCCAAGCCTCTGTGCACAGGAGGAGGCCTATCGAGACTGTATCTCCACATCTCAACTGACTGCTAAGCTTTCAGAGCCAATCCTCAAGCACTGCGTTTCTTGCTTTACTGATGGATGACACAGTCTGCTCTTCCTTTGAGTCTTAAATATCCAGATAACAGAGAAATACTATGCTCCCTCATAGCCAGTGCTGCCTGGTTTAGTTAGCCATTGGTTGCATGTCTAGAGCAGATTTTAGATACCTTTTTTTCTTTCTGCTCTCTTTTTTTTGGCCACAGCTGAACTTCTGGCTTGGGGGTTTGTTCAGGCAGAGATTGATTGAAAACATTACTTGTCTCAAGGTGTCTTCAATGCTATAACATCGGGTGTATAGCAGAACATGTTCTTCCAAAGCTATAAACGAACTGCTGTAGAAGGGTGCTTTCAATACCTTCAGAATTCTGAAAGGGGAAAAGCTGCAAAGTACCGAATCTATCATTAGATATTTTTGTGTTTTCTTAAACACTGATATTATTTGATAACTACTTTTTCTGAGAACTTTGTGGTGTTTTAAAAATGAATTTTGAATGACTGTCTCGCACTGCACACTGCATATGACCACAAGTTTGGCTTCTAAACACCTCTACGGTCACATACATTGGCAGGAAGCTTGTGTTGGAGAATTCAGGCAGAAAAACATTACAAAAATGTCTGTCTAACTAATCTGTATCCCAGTTAGGACCTAGGACATAACCTTCTCTTTGACTTGAATAATATGTCAGAAAAGAAGTTTTAGTTTGGATTTTTTTCTTTCCGACACTGACCTCCTAAATATGGGTTGAGATTTAAATGGTGCCTGGAATCATCAACGTTTTTGGAAGATGAAAAACCTCAAATTTTCTCTGAGCCTGTTCCTGCCCTCCTAGATGCCCTGTTGAGCCAGCTCTGTGATTTCTTTTTTATCTTACTCTTAGGTCCCAGATGTTCTGGTCAACTGTAGTTTCCTGTGCCAACCAGCAAGCAAGGACTTGGTTGATCTTTGCCCTTGCTGCAGCTTGCTGTTTGGTCTCTTGATTTATAGCATGTGTTGGTCCCTTTTGGCTGCATCAGACTCCTTGGAATCAGGTTCCTGCAGCCTGTTCCGACCGCCCAGACCAAGGCCAGGGTGTAGTTCTGACCGTCCGTTTGGCAGAAGCAGAAAAGCAGTTCCCAAGGAGCTGACAGCCTCCCTACAGAAACTGGGTTGCACTATTGTCCGCTCTGAATGCCGTCTTCTCTGAGGAACTGTCTTGGAGATGGGGAAGGAAGGAAGATGGGGTGTGCTGACACTGATTTTGCATGGTGGAAGATGCCTGCCAACTGCTGGAGACCCACAAAGAAGATATAGTGGAACATTTCAGAGGGAACCGGATGATTTTACCTGTAGACAAGTGCATAGTTATCAAAAAGAAAGCCTTGGCACCTCATGCAGCTTGCCTTTTCGGTTTTGAGTAGGCTCTTTCCTCCTGTCTTTTCCTTCAGTTGTGGCCATAATAGTACCATAGCATTGTAGCCCTTATTAATAACTTCTTATGGAATATTTTTCTCCTTGCTTCCTGGTTCGGGCACAGATCTCTGCTCCAGGGATATCCCAAGTAGCACTCTTCGATGCGGTCATCAGCTGGGTAATAGAGGCTGTGCGTGGAACAGACACTCAAAAATGAAACCTGAGCTTATTATGAGTTTTAAAATGGAAGCCTGAAAGATTACTGTCTTTTCCTTTCCCAGTTCCAAATACAAGATGCATAATTACAAGGGGAACTTGCTTTGTAGCACAGTATGCTCTCAGTTGAGTTTAAAACCTCCCATTCCAAGCTGTCAAAGGGTGACAGGACGGCAGTGCTTTAATCTTGCGGTGTTATTAACACTGAGTTAAGGCTGTAGGATACTCCTGCGAGGCTACACGGAACTAGGGAGAGAGACACAGGCAGCCTCCCTTCCTATAGGGCTCTGCAGAGGCATCTCTTGCTAATGATCATTATATTAAGTGGAATAGCAAGAGGAGGGATAGTGGGGGAGGCCTTTTGAGCAAAACTTGCTGGAGACTGCGCTGTTCTGTTTTTGCCCTGGTTGAGTGTGACCTGCATTTTGGAAATCTCACAGCCAGCCTGCTTATGTTTGCATTTGGCATACTTTCAGTTTGCCTGTGACATGTAGGAATATAGCGACATGCTGTACTATAGTTGATCTCCACTGGGAATTCCTCCGAGAGCCGGGGTGCCTGTCTTTTTAAACTACGCGTCTTGGATGGTAGAGGTTCTCCCAGAACTGTAGCGTCTTTACTGTCTTGCTGCTAACATCACTGAATGTTTTCTTGCTTGCTTTTTCAAGAAGAAATAAGTGAAAGGAATAAAAATAAAAAATCAGCTTGCTCTGCAAAGAAACTGGCATTTTCTTTCCGAATGCTAGAAGATCTAGGTCACTTGTTGGGTTAAAGAAGCGTTGGCAAGGAGTGTGGCTATGTGTCATCGGAAAGCCTGGGAGAAGCAGCATACGAACTGGACTGCGATGCTGTAAAGAGAATAGCCCTGGAGAAACCATTAGTTTTACAGTTTTGGTTTTGATGTTTTCATTTAAGAAACAGGCTGAAGCATTGCGAGCGTGTTAGTCACGCTTGGATTTAAATTTAGCCTTGGTAAAGCTAATTAAAAATATGTTTAGTGGCAGTGTGTTAAATGCATGCTTTGGACTTGCATCTTTTACTACTGCTGTAGTATATTTTCTAAATATATAGTGCCCTATAGCCAGCACTGTAAGGGGGTACAGCTGTGAGAAGAAAGGAGCCCAAAGCAATCAGATCATGGCCTAGCCCCTTGAAAATGAGGTTACCTTCTGTGAAAGGGGTAAATGAATGCTAACTCGGTGGGAATCCTGCTCTTGCTTGTCTTTGTGTAGCCGGTGTCTAATATCTTGTAAACCAGAGGAAAAATGTGTGTCATCTCGTAGTGTTGTTTATCACCCCAGTAAGATAGTATCAGAGACTAAAACATTATCTTTGTGCGGAAGACCTTTGTTATTTTTTTAAACACCAGTAAAACAGAGTGTCCCTCTTGCATTTGAAATTTTATATTCTTAGCGGATTGCTCAGCCAGTCGCAAAGCTGCTTTTATCCAGTGGATGTGGGCCGGGTTGATAGACCGTTCGCTGAACGCTGGGATGATACTTTGAGATGTTTAATTTGCATCCTTTTCTGTATCCTCACGGTTAACACAGATACATCTAGACCACATTCCTTAAGGGCCGAGCAGCTGACAAGTAGTTGTCTCCAGGGAGTCGTCGTGGTTTGCCCCTGCAGTCTTCCAGAACTTTTTTTGCCCTTGATTCACCCCCAAAATGCTCTCTCTTCGTGTTCAGTGGCCATACAAGCTCTTGCAAAGTGACTTGTAGGTCTTCATGGGTGGTACACCAGCATGTAGGTTTACATTTAGGGCCAAACTATAAAGTCTGTGTTATGTTTTTACACCTTTTGGAATAAGAATTTTATTGAGATGTATGGGAATGTGGGGGTTTTTGTTTGCTTGGGGTTTTTTTATGAAGTTTTAAAGCTATAGTGAGGAATTCTATGTTTTGGACATAGAAATCCATTTACTCTTTATGGAAATCGCTCTACTTTGGCCCAAACTGAACTCATGCTAGTGCCTGAAGACAGCTGCACTGTAGTTCAGTTCAGCATCGTGCCACCAATAATTTAAGGACCAGAAGGAAAGTAAAAACATACCCGAGTGAAATGATAATGAACTTGCATTCTTACAGCGTGTTTCATCCAAATAAATTTCGAAGCATGGCCACAAATTTTCCCCAGACAGACTATGTGAAATATGTTGTAATGTAACATGGTACCGAAGTATGATTTGGGTGGGGCTTAAAACTCAGGAGCAGTGCTGTTGCCTGGGAGTTGGTAGAGTTCCCCTTTATTTGGGGAGGTGGGGAAGAGAGGAGAAGAAAAGTGTTTCTGGGACAACATGACTTTAAAAAGGCTATTTTTTGAGGTTGTCAAAGAGCTTGAAGCGTTAGAAAAAGTTCTGGGGGAGATGGGTTAGCTGTCAAATTTGCATGGAGATATTTATTTAGTGGCTTCATCGTGTTATCACATGGGTGTCTTCTCCACGTGCAGCATATATGCCTCAAGGAGCAGCTGCTTAACAATTCACAGCAGCACACTGAAACAATTTAGGACCAGAAGTGAATTAATTAAAACCACTTGGGGAGAAGACCTGGACTTCTGAGAGTCCGGAGTCCTGTGGAAGCGTCCGCCCACCGCGCAACAGCAGTTGTGAAAGCAAGATCAAATATTAAGCTGTAGCGGGGAAGGGGAGAATGAAGTGAAGCTTAGAAAATCCTACCGAGGAGATAACAGTAGCACCTCACTCATTCCTGATGCTTGTTCCCTCATCTCAAAGATATGGGAACTAGAAAAAGGGTCCACAGATGGGAAAGGAATGTCGGTATTTGAAGCCACTGCAAAGGTGAGGACTGTTACATTTGCATCTTGGTGCAACTAGGCTTCATGTGCGGGTTTAACACTAAGCGTATTTGTTAAATCTTCGCAAGATTGGGGCTCCATACTGGCAATGAATAGGAGGGTATAGCAAAGGCATTAAAAACAGTGAGTGGAGAAGGGATGCTTTGTCTCCAGGGAGTGTTTGGTGGGTTTGAAAGCAAGTGGGGGGGGAAGAAATGTGTAATTTTGCATTGCATGTAATTAACCTGAAGGACTCGCTGCTGGAAGAAGTAATTGAGTCCAGCTGAGTCTAGAAGGATTCAGAAAGGATTAGACATTTATATAAATAATGAGAACAAATGCATGAATACTCTATGAGATTTAAAACACAAGACATGTAACTTCTTGTGATTTAGGTATAAAACAAACACCTGCAGTTGAGAAGAGTCTTTCCCTTTAGACTGGTTATTCTGTATGTGATGGGTGTTATTTCTTCACCTTCCTCTATAGCATCTGGCCATTGTCAGAGGGAAAAATCTCTAGTTTAGTTTAAAATGACAATTATTATGTGTTGCTGTTTATAAAGTTCTGGTTTCAATTTGTTTGCAGCAAATATTTAACAAGGCAGAATAAAATTGAACACAGGCACTCATAAAAAGAATCACGAGAACTTTAATGTCCAGAAGATGTCAGGGCCATATTGCAACATAGTATGGGAGTTTGTTGTGGGCCTGTTTTCCAGCAGTCCTGCAACCTCCTCCTGGTCAATGAGAACTCCGGGTGCTCAGATCCTGCTTTTTTTTTTTTGCGTGTAAAACAAAAGTTTGCGTCCTTGCTGTTTTAGACTCGGCGAATGTAGGAATCGTGTGGGTTGCCCTTTGCTTTACCCCATTCAACTTCATAATAGCCGCTTTAAAAATAAGGCAGCTAGAACAGAGTATGGTACTCTACATGTGGTCTCATCAGACCTTTTATGCAGTGGAAGAATAATGTCCTTTGACTTGCTTCAGTACCCTTTATTTATACTTTGCAGAATTGTTTGCTTTTTGTTGCTGCTTCCAAGCGTTGTGCTGAAAGATTTAATGTTCTGCCTACTCTAACCCTTCAGATCTTTTCTCTGATCTGTGTGCCACAGTGTGACCTTTGAGGGTAGTATTTTCAACAGACTTTTTTGCTGGCCTCTTACATTTCTCTACATGGAGTTGCATAAGCCATCTGTTGCCCATCGGAGCGTCGCTGGCCTTTCACAGCTTTGGCAATCAAAACGAAACTTCGGCAGCCTCCACCTTAGGTGTGAAGCTTTCTGCCATTTTGCATGGTAGCAATCCTTAACCTTTTGCTCTGGCAGATTACTGGCTTACAGTCTGATGGAGTTTTTACCTGTTCCTCTTTGCCACCAATTTGTGTTCAAACACCAATTTATGATTTGCAGTCATCCCTGCGTAGCTCTGCCCTGCGTCGGTGCAGAAGTTCCTGCGTACTGCAAAGACCACTGAAATTTCTGGTGGTCCCTCAGCTGCTGTTGATCTGCTTGTCTCCCATGGCTTAAAAATAACACAAAATCTTCACTGAGAGTAAACTGTTTGCTGCATGTGATAGTGAGCACGTGAATTATTATGTATGGAAGCCCTCTCCTACCAATTTGAGGACAATGGTGATACTGGATTTAGAAAGGTACTGCGAGTCAGGAGTCCCGTGCTCAGCATCCATTTGCTAATGACTCGCCCTGTGGCTTGAGCTGACCAACTTATCTTCCGGGGGTTTAATTTTCTCACCTGTAATATCCTCACTAACCATTTTGGGATGTAGTGATCTGAGGAGTGTAGAGGCAAACTCTTGTGCTTTAATACAGCTGTATAGATTCAAACCTATGAGAGAGAAAGCTCTTCTTCTGTGCCAGACACGCAAGAAAAGTTCTGTCGCAGAGCAAGATCCTCCTGAGATGCCCTGTGACTCTGTTGTACAACCTTTACCATTGAAATTTTGAGGAGTAATGTACTTCGCTGCTTACAGATGCAGAGACTTAGCTTTTCCAGTCCCCTCTGTGAAGAGAAAGGGATGAGACACCAGAGTTTATCTCCTTCTTCTTAAAACCTTCCAGCAGGACCCCGGGAGTGCGCTGCGCAGCAGGCAGAGGCGTGCCTCTCCCGTGGAGTGGATCGCTGTATCAGAGTGGGTTGCAGTGGCTTCGAGTGCTGCGTGGGTCTCCAAGCTCATGGCCTGCGGACTACAGCCGGCGGTGCTGCCACTGGGCTGCAATGGCACTAATAAGGTGTAGGCATTTAAAATGCTTCTGCGGAGTGATCCTGTTACTATATTCTATTCTTTCATCTGTTTTCCTCTTATGTTCTTCCCACCTTTTTGTTCTGAAAGCAGTTGAAAGGTTTATTTTCTTTTCCCCTCCCACCCCCTCAGCTGCTTTGTACACTTGTCTTTCTCCTTACAAAGGCTCAACCCTTCTCCCAGTCAATAGCTGTTTCCTCCTTTCTAGGGAGTCCATGGGCTCTTTGTGCGAGTAAAACAACATGTTTTTATTATAAAGTAGCATTTTGTATTGAAAGGGCTCAGAATGATTGAACAACATGGAATGACTGAATGCTTTGAGATACGTTCAAATTATCATAGCTACTGGGCTTCAAACTGGGGACTTGTGATATATCTCGTGTAGTAGCTTAGACTTCCTCATCTCAGTGACTCCTCCTGACTCTTAAAAATCGATGCTCTAAACTGCTGAGTATCTATATACCCTAAAGCAGAAATAGACCATCACATATTAAAGACCTATCTAGGGTTTTATTTCCTCCTGTATATAGTTTATGCCCCACATAAACTTGCATAAAAGCTTGTATGTGTTGAATCGTATGGAGTTTCTGGTTTGCCTCAAATCAAGTGCAGAATGTCCTTCAGTTGTTTATAGTATTCACGTGGATAAAACTTAATAAATGAGGTTGGTAACATTTCAAAGCTTTGTTAGTGTTGGGATGCAAATGATGGGTTGATAACACCCATCAGGATTAAGTGTTGTCTTCAATGCAAAAGAGATTAGTTAACTAAATGCTCCTGAGGTGCATTTGGAAGCCAGTTTAAATATTACATGCAAAGACAACAAGAAAATGATTATGAAGATATGCCTACGCATCCTTTTGTCTGTTTGCTTGGTTTGTAGTAGGCTCTGGCCCTACCTGCGGTGCATTTAGTATTTTTAGAGTAAAAACCCTTTAGGGCAGGGATGGTGTCTTACCTTTTGACATGGCAGCCATTGTGCTGCTGTTGGAAATGTTTCATAAGTAACAATAACGTATTTCATTTGGAAGTCAGTTCTTACGCTTTTACATTCCTCCCATTGAGTGCTTCAGATTGATTCTGGCTGTGCTTTCGGTCTGCTGGCTCCCTGTAGCATACAAAATGTGAATGAACTCTTGCACACTTACTTAAACCATGAGGCTTGCATTCTTCTTTGTGCAAAAACAGTCGTCTTGTTCAGAAAACATCAGGTGGCCATAGAGTTAGAACAGGACAGAGAAGAACAGAGGTATGCTGTTGACTCCTGATGGCTAATTGAACAACAACCGAAAAAAGAATGGACAGTAAACGTGGACTATTTCTATTTTATCTTATAGCCTAATGTTTTTTGCTCTCTCTCCCCTTTACTTGCAACCTATACTTATTTCGCATTCTGACTCAATACTTCCACATAATTATGTGTGTGTTTTGATTTGTGTCCATTGCCTAAGGATTTAAGTTCAACTGCAACATAGCATTCTTCAACTGAAATACAAATGTCTGCAGCGGGTTCAGCGCCAGCTCACGCAAACCCTCCTGCTTTCTGCTGGGTCAGGAGAGGTGGGTTAATGGCCGGGTGCTGTAGTTACAAAAAGGCAGTAATTTGTGTAGGTATGCAATATGTTTAGTTGCCATATGCTTATGCGGTTTGGCAAAATGCAGAATTTGTCATAGAGAAGATACCTATAGAATTGGCCATCGCAGGTATGGTACATACAGACGTGCATGTGTTCATACATAGACGCTCCCTTTCCCTATATGTGTGTGGATGTGTACAAGAGAAAAATCCTAAGAGATTCCATAATCTGATCCCCTGTCATGTCTAGATAATATAGTAAAAATGCAGTTTGGCCTGAACTAATGATTGAACTAATATTCTTGGACTCTTTTAGTGCTTAAATAAACGTTCAAGCTGGTAACTCTTAGTATTAGGTAACATTAGCTTGCTATTACTGCTTTTTCTACTCAGGCCCCACCCTGGAGAGGTCTCTTAGTTTCAAAACAAAGGGTAGTAAAAAGCACAGCCGTTGAAATGAAGTTTATAATGCACATTAGGTATGTATTCACAATGTGGTTATAAAAATGGTTTGCTTACTGCTAACCTATTTCTTTTATAAAAAAGATTAAAAAAGCTTGGCGGTAGAGATTGCTCACAGCAATTATTACGAAACACGTAACAACATTTCCTTGATATTTTTTCTTCCACAAAAATACCTTATGTTTCAAGTTCAGTTTATTTTAAAACAATCTGAATCGGTCTTCTGCTAAATGTTTTTTCCTCTGTCAGAATGCATTTAATCTCCCCGCACCTACAGTTTTATTTTCCAGCTGGTCACACTATTAAAATCTATCACTCTTGCCTTGTTATTTATACTGAGTGCAGTAGCAGTTTACACTGATTTCCTGAGTCAGTATAATTTTAATTTCTGTGTACTGTTTGAGCAAGCTTTACAGTGTGAAAGCCAACAATACAGTCAGGATGAATTAAACCATTTTGGGTTATGTAATGTGCATTCATGCTACTATTATGCAATAGAATTATTACTTGTGGCATCCTTAAATCCATTTTGAGTTCAGCAGTGTTGCCTGCTGTCTCATACAGGATGTTCTTTGTTTCTACTGACTGAGCAGAAAGTGATGATGAGCTCCACAATTAAATTAAATTACATTCCTGGAAGGGGAAGAAAAATAGTGTGACTTTTCACAGGAAAAGTATCGCAGTGTTTGACTACCAACAGCGTAGGTGCTGGTGAACAATGGTCTTTACATTTCTGAATGGTCAAAATACAGTTTTTTCATGTTGACCTATAATTTTCATAAAATGGTGTGACTCTTGCCATATTAAATCTGTCTGACTGTGTTAGTGATAATATCGATCATCCCTTCTCTTTGCTATACTTTGTGAGTATCAAAAAATGACAGCATATTTTGTTTTAGCATCTTTCAGGAAAGAAGCACGGCAAATGGCTTCACGAACAAAATTTGTATAATAGCTTTCCTCCGAAATTTCTTAGGGCAGGCATAGAGTTGTTGTCATCTTTAACATCCAGACAGCTTACAAATATGAGGATAATTGAGAATTTTCAACTTCTGTGCGGTGGTAATGTTATTGGGCTGATATCATAGCAGCATTAAGTGGCACCAAAATTCAGTTGTGCTGGAAATAATCCTGTGATGTCTAGCCTTATATCAAAATAATCAAGGGTCATATAACAATCCAATAGGGAATTAGGGAGATGGGAGCAGACGCAATATTAAAATTGCAGTTATGCAGTAATTGCAGCGTAAGCATTGAGGTGGATGAGACCAGGAGATGAGGCTTGGGACAGGGTTGCATACAAAGACGTGAAGGACAAGGCTTTCGATTTCAAGGCAGACTATGAGTTATTTATGGGCTTGGATGATGACTTTAGCAGCCGTATTTTTTTTATAGCTGGGAGGATATTGATGTGGATGGGGAGAAAGGTCCAGTGTTGTAGGCCTTTGAAATCTAGATTAGCTTAAAATAGGAGAAAGTATTCTGTGTAGAGGCCACAGTGTTGTCACATGTTGTTGAACCAGGTAACCTGACTTCTACTAGCTTACACAGTCTGCCTTGTATAAAGTTCTTTAATATTTGCATACAAAAGGAGTCCTGAAGGACAAAAAGGGGCTATTATGTGCTTTTAGGTCAGTAATTTAGCCTAAGCTGCCTAACTTATTGAAGTGAGGAAGGTAGGTTATTACCTGTGCGTGTTCATGTTTGTTAGAAATGCTCTTAAAGTTGGGAAGCTGATATGGCCTTAGCCATTTATGCTGTGTTTTCAGAGTTTAGGTAGCTCTTCTGTAGGAGATTTGCACACTAATAAGTGAATTCCATTCTGTGTATTCAACCTGGTTGCTTACAGCGCGTATCGGCGTGTCACGTTGTTTAACAAAAATATCGCAATAATTTTTGACGGTATTCTTTCTTCAAAGTATTTGTTCATACCTGGGTTTGTACTGCTTCTTGCTTGTTGTGCCCTTAGTTGTTGGCTCGTGACGGTGTTCTGCAATCGCTCGGTAACAGTGCAAAAGCTAAGGCCATGTGAAGGTCCTTTCTGTTGAACACTCTGGTGTCTCAACCCTATATTAAGATCTAGACTGACTGGTATTGCGCGACACTGGCAGGTGACTCCTCCAAAGGCGGTAAAATGGGTGAGGAGGAACTGGGGAGAAGTTTTCATTTCGGTAAGAGACGGTCTGATTTCAAGCTCCCAGTAGACCTTACAAAGAACTGAGCTGGGATCTGGTCTTTTAAGCCGAATGTATGAATTTGTCATGTTCTCAGTTGCTATTTTTAGCTTTTGCTATCTGCTTGTTGCAACAAAACTGGGTTGGTTTGGTGGTCTTCTACATCTGCTATATGGACTTAGTGTAGAAATGATATTGCTTAGTTTTATAGAGTACTTGTCATCTAGGGACTCTGAAGTGCTTTATAGAGGAGGTCAGTGTTAATCTGCCCTTCCATAGCTGGAATAACTGAGGCATGCAGAGGTCTTGCATATGGCTCTACTCAGGGCTAGTATTACCATGGCTTGAACTTCCAGAGTGCCAAGACTCAACTCAAGCCGCCTTTGAGGACCTCCCAGGAGGGACTCTTCTTCCTGCAGGACTGTCATCTGAAGAGCCAAACTCCCTACCAGCTGCAGTTAACAGATGTTCTGCTTTGTGCAGCTTAAATTTTTGAAATTAGTTAAAATCAGTGAGCAGAAAAAATAGTTGCGCTTTTTGCAAAGGTCGGCCAGTAGTTCTGGCTAAACTTAGTGATGGCCAAACGCATATTTGGCTGTGTAATCTGATTTGTCTAACGTTTTCTAGATACGGATGATACTAACTTCTGGGGTGGTGAACAGGAGCAACATCCTGCTTGATTATGCTGTGTTTTCAGATGATGGTTAATTGAGGCTTGCACTCTGTGTACTCTCTACAATTACCCCAAAAGGGGGTTGCAGAGAGGTGGGTGTTGGTCTCTTCTCCCAAGTGATGAGTGACAAGACAAGAGGAAATGGCCTCAAGTTGCACCAGGGGAGGTTCAGGCTGGATATTAGGAAAAATGTCTTTATTGAGAAAGTGGTGAAGCACGGGAAGAGGCTGCCCAGGGAGGTGGTGGAGTCACCATCACTGGAGGTGTTCAAGGAACGTGTGGACGTGGCACTGTGGGACATGGTTTAGTGGGCATGATGGTGTTGGGTTGATGGTTGGACTTGATGATCTTACAGGTCTTTTCCAGCCTTAACGGTTCTGTGATTTGCTGTGCTGTGAGCTTGAACCTCTAAGTATTCCTCAGATGGAAGGTGCAGAATACCTATCATTGTAATCTATAGTTAGGATTACTGAAAGCTGTTTCAGAGTCAAGTGAAATATTTGAGCTGCCTGTCACCTTTTGTACTATTTTTTCCCCGTTCAACACCCCTTCCTTTCTCCTTTATGGTTCCTAGTAAATAACTCAGCCTGGGAGCTGTAAGCAGGCTTTGGCACCTCCAAATTTCCAGGACAGACTGGAAGCAGGGAGAGTGTGGGGAGGGAGGAAGAGAAGTTAAGATAAGGGTTGTTAGCAGAAAGACTAATTACTGTTTACTGTTTCTGGGGCACAGGGGAACTGCCCCAGCTGCCTGTTTCCCTCTCTTAGGGACCCTCTATAATCCATACCTGTAAAAGCTTTTATTAGTTTTGACAGTTAATCGCTGACTGTTTTATGCAAGTCCAAAGACTGTGTAGAGCTCCTCCCTCATGGAGACACTATGTAGCACTTCCTTTGTCTCCAGAAGTCAAAATATTTTACAGAATGGGCTGATTTTACTGCCAAAATGGGCAATAAAACCTATTTCCTTGCCTTCCTTCTGGTGCCCTACTCACTTAGATGTTTATTATTTTGAGTATTTATTTACTGCTCAGTTTGGTGATTGGACATTTTGGTGTTCCTATGCACTGAAGAGAGGAGGATGCTGAGTTTTACAGAAGTAATTCTCCTCTAATACAGAAGGGCTTTGGAAAGATATTTAATATGGGACGCATTTGTTTGCTGGGTTAGAAGAGTATTTCTAGTAAATGTCATTTGATGACGGCTATTCCTCAAACAATGTAAGATGCACATGACTAAGAGTCTTACCTGACTTACTGGTTTCTTTTTCTTGCTTTTCTATTTTAAATTAGGAACTTGCTAAGCTTCAATGCCCAATCAAAACCACCACAAGGAATATTTATACATGTTGACGTATTATGTAAATAATACGTCCCTGGCATGCTTGAGAGAGAACAGGATTGTGGGCAACTGTAGAACTGTGAACACGACAAACGAAAATGAAAAGGGTTTAAGTAATCTGATGTTTCAGGCTCAGTTAACTCAATGAAGACAGTAAGTCAGACAAGAGAAGAGGGTGGGAGGGCTTGTCTTGATTTTGTTAAAAGTCCTAGCAAGAGAGGTGAGAGTCAGGATGAGAAGGAACTTTTTGTAGGTAGGAAGCAATGAGATGGTAAGTGCATAAATCATACGAGCTACCTAGAGATGGAGATTTGGGGCTAAACTGTGGGGTCAATTTTTGCTCTCTTTAAAAGGCTTGTAGGCTGCATAGTAAACCTCTCGGAGGGCTTGCTTCTCACTGAATAACACGGCTACATTCCTTTGCTGCACAGATGCTTCTAAGAAGTGGGCCAAATTCAGAAAAGGAATTTATATGTTCCCGTGGCTGAGTAAGTTTCACCATTTGTAAGAGTTGGACAATACCGTTTTAACGTAGACCTCTTTGAAGATTCAATTTCTTAATGCACTTGCTTAAACTCCTTTAGACGCATGCAGCAAGAGGTGATGTGTAAATTAGGCTTCTCTACTTTTGCTTTGATTCATTTAGAGCTAGTCCCACACAGTTCACTGATATCCAAATGAGGCGAAATTTGCCTAAGTTCAGAAGGTGTGAGAACGCACAGCTCAGCACCATGGTATGCACGTTGTGTCCTATTTTCCCTGGAGTGGCTTTAGGTAGCTGCGAGGTGCCTGAGTGAACGGGTTCTAACTGAGCAACGGCGTTTGTGTAAGAGGCTTTTAGAGGCTTTTTTTTTTTTTTTTTTTAATTTTTACCTCTAAATCTGACCCACAGCTTTTGTTACTGTTTGCCAGCTCTTCAGACAGATACCAGCCAGGCTGTGAGCTCTAAGGATACGAGAAGATGAGAATGCCTTTTGTACAATGATCAGGGAATTAATTGGTCCTGGAAACTCTGGGTTGCTGCCAAGGAAGGTTATTTATGTGGTAAGAAAGGAAAGGAAGAGGGTGGAGCTTTGGAAATCCAGGAATACCCCTAGCTGTCAGATCGTAGGAAAGAGCTCGTAAAGTTATTTTGGCTTCCAAGTTTGGTGCAGTCAAAATGCAGAATTCTGATTTTTCGGCAGCATCCAGAATGAGGAAATGGGCGTTAGCGAAGCGGAGAGAACTCTGCGGAGAGCTCCATAGTCATTTTATTTCCAAGTGCAGTGTACAATAAAAGCAGCCGCTCTTGCAAAGGCAAGCGTCTACACTGCCTGGAGTCTGCAGGCTGCAAGAGATCCTACCTCTGGCCACCCAAATCCTGTATTACAAGCCACGCTTTCCTAGACTGGAAATTCTGCTGCAAATTCAGAGTCTTATCTCATGCAAGCTGGTTTCCAGGCTGACAGTTTGGCAGAGTGGAGGACAAGGACAGAGAGGAGAGTGGTGGGATGCGAGGCTCTTAAATACTGCCAGCGTTGCAGAACTGATTGCAAGAGGAAGCATGGATGTGTACCCCCGGGGGCCTACCCTAACAACACTCGAAATGCTTCTGACTTCATCTGAGAAGCTTAGTCCGGTCGCTGCTCTTTCTAACGCGCGCTGTTATGTGGTTTTCACGGGTTTTGGGGGATTTTTTAACGGTCATGTGGTGTGGATGGGGGGACTCAGCATAACGTGTACAAGTTTGAGGCAGTTCAGCCTCAATCCTCAGTGGATTTCATCTGTCAATATGCCTACGGGACAATCTTGCCGTCTTCTTTTTAAGAGGAGCAGGCTCAGTTACAAAGTTCATTAAGGTCTTTGTTGGAAGGAAATGCTACGTCAAATAAGTTGTTAACGTCTTTGCAGTTGATCTTCACAAAAGTACTTGACTGAAGTGAGTACTTACCTAGTAAGTACTGAAGACTGAAGCAAGCCTTACGTAGCATCTTGAAGACATATTATTATTTAAGTTCTGTGTGGTTTTGCCGTGGAATCCCGTTGTTCTTCAAGCAACTTTTCTGCTTCATCTGGCTTGGTACTTTCTTTAAGTGATGTGTGACTGCATGAAGGATGCCTTAGGTTTTTCTTCTCTCAAACTGGTGTTATGGACACTTGTGTTCCTGGAGCTTTCAAAGCTTAATCATTCCATGATTATTATTTTTTCTTCCTTCTTCCCCCCCACCCCACCCCACCCCAAGGATGCTTGTAGATATTGAAGGCTTATGCTGGAGAACCTGTGGATAAGGAAGCAATATCAAAAAAATGAGGGCAAAATCACAAAAAGCATCTTATTCCTACTTTCAGAAGGTTAAAACTGATTCACTTTTAGGCAAACAGTGAAATGAAACAGCCATTCTTGATTACAGTTAACTTGTAAGTTACTGCAATTTAGGCAGTTTTATTCCAGCACAGGGTGTCTGTCCAGTAAGTTAATAAAAATAGGTAGAGTGGAAAACTCCCCATCTGGAAAGGCTGTAAGTTTCAAGGAAAGTCAAAAAGCATTTAAAAATCTGTCAAAAATCAGTAAAAATGGAGTTTAAGAGACAGTAGTTAATTAGGTACTCTTGAAAATAATTTTGCAGACTTTCTAAATAAAACAAGTCTTCAGTAAAGTGGTAATTTTAAAATGACTAAGCCTGAAGAATATTCGGTATCTGATTAACTTATTGTTCGTCCCAATTGTTTTTCTTTCAGTATTCTTTCCAGTCTGCCTAATGAAAAACAATTACATTGCTTTCATTCCGTGGTTCTCACTTTCAGAATCTCAAAAGAGAATATTTGCATTGGAAAAAAACTGCGGACCAGTGGTTTTTTGGGTAAAAGCGGTTGTTTCCAGTGATATTTCTGAAATAATGACTACAGTTCTGCGTGTCTTTATAAAAATAGGCTGCTACCCAAATACTGTTCAGAATTGGAACTATTTTTTTTACCTTGAGTCTCTACTCCCTCTTGCTAGGATGTATCATTAATTTAGGAGACGGTGGAGTTTATAATTAATTTATAATCCCACCGAAGGTTAACAGGTAGCAATTGTGCCTTTGGCCCACGAGGCTGTGGGATCCAGATCTGCATTTTGGCTGTCAAACTGAGTGAAATACCTGGCAACTTCGGGGCATGTGAAGGTTTTGCTTTCTTTTCCCGTCATCGGTTGCCAAAATGGCAAGAGATCAACGTATCTTGGCCAGTTCTTGCAGAGAAGGACTGATGGGAAATGGAGGTTGTGGTATCGAAGGTTGCACGTGGTGTCTCACCAGGTTCATAAAGGAGCGGTGCTTTTACACATCTAGTAACAAGCTACGCTGGTAACAAGCTGCTTGTAACTTAGGACCTGCTTACTCAAGCCCTGTATCAGTGGCTGTAGCAGAGAGAAGACGACCGTTGGATATTACGCTGATACTCGTATCTTTTCCTCATCCTGCAATTGTGCCTCTGGCTATCTTGCGCTTTCACAACGCCTTGGTGAGTCAGGGAGATTGGGCGCGGGAGCCAGCCTGTACGGGGCAAGGTCAGCACCTTCACCGGAACCAGCGTGGAACCGAATTACAGCTCCTTCTCTACCGGGCGTCTGCAGCCGATTTTGGAGTCGGTTTGTGTTTGAAGGAACTTTTTAGCCTGAATGCTTTTTAGCCTGAGTGGAGCTCTCCTGTTTCAGCAAGAGCTGTATATGTGGGTAACATTTTGCGCCGTATAGCTGTAAGGCGATCGCCTTAAAAGAGAGCGGGCCCCTCTGAAGGTACAGCATTGCAGATGATTAGTAAAGGTGTTAAAATTACACTAGATCAGTACCTGCACGGCCTAAAAATATAAGGACTTGCAAGACTATAGCTCGGTTCAATCTATTTGCTTTTGAAAGATGCCGTCTCTCTGGTAGGAATCTATTTGCCCGTCGTTAATGCTTGCAGGTTATCAAGGCCATAATCCCTTGCCTGAAAAAATCAAAGTGAGGCTGTTTAAAAAACGTAAAATAAATCAGACTATAAAATGCCATAGACCTTTGTTTATTTTTAGCCTTGTAGAGGACGAAGAAAATCTTACCGAAGCCTTGAGATGTTGGGGTCTGGCCCCTTTGTTAGATTGCTGGAGCTGTTGGTGAAGGAGGCAAACAGAAGGAGCTGGAGAGCCTTTTGGTTATTTTGATGCACAAAACTTCTGGTGGCTTTAATTGGTACCAGGTAATGGCTATCGCTGCGTGCCCCGGTCAAAAGAGCTTTAGGAACATCTTTCAATAGCGGTAGGTATGGTATTCCTCTGAGCAGACAGCAGAAAAGCAAACATGAAAACTCTTTTGCCTTTGGGTAGCCTGGTTATGTCAGCGGAGAGATGGCCTCTTGATTAAATCCAGACTGAGCAGTTTCCTGTGAGCATGCTAACTCAGCCCACGGTGTCTTATTCTGAAAGTCTGTTCTCGAGCTCGTCTGCCAAGTCCTTTTTCCTTTTAAACTTACAGGCAGAATTGCTAAAATAATACAAACAATCCCTAAAAGTCTCTTAAAATGATTTCTAGCAGCTTAATGCTTTGCTGACAAACTCAGTTACCGATTTTCGGGGTTTGGGGTTGGGTTTTGTTTTGCTCTGGTCTTTTGGTGGTGTTTATTTATATATATTTTTTTTTAACGTTCTCCCAACATGATGTCTTGGGGAAGTTGCAGTGTTGCAATTAACGGAAAATTTTGTGCATGTATCAATCTTGGAAGCAGATTCGGCCCTTGTTTGGTGCACAGTCACATCAGTGAATGAGAGGATTTTAGACAGGCTGAATAGAATACGGCCGTAAATAAACACATTGTGAGTGGGGCAATCTGCTGGATAGAAAATGAATAGTTAAATACAGCGGTGCAGGCTTTCTTCTCTGTTTGAAAGCGGTTGCATTGTGTAACTAGTTATTTTCAAAAGTATATTTTAATTGTAAGATGAAAAGTCAGCAAGAAAATTTAGTATTTTTTTTTCTGTGCAAGTTTTGCTTAGGGAGAATTTGAATGGAGGAGCTATATAGCAGTGATAACAACATATCCTTTCAGTGTTTCTGTAATGGTGGTGTCATATATGGTTCTATATACACCTTTAAGTCAGGTATATAACAAATTACACACCTTTAAAGCAGCCGCGGAACAAAAGTTTGCAAGTTACTCTGGTGTAATCTTGTTCACTGCCTGTGGGGTTGCACTGGGGTTTGGTGCAGTAGCACTCTGCGTTGCTTTGTCTATTTATAAAAGGCATTAATGGGTTCATGACACGAGACCGAGTTACCCAGTCTGTAATTTCACAGTCTGTTTGAAGAGACAGGCTTGCACCCAGGCTTGTTTTCCCTGTGTTTCTGCAGCTGTGGGGCGACCAAGGTTGGGCAACTGGGCTGGGTTCAACCTGACCCCACAAGTGAAGCGGAGGGCTTGGCTTTGACTTGACCGCTTTGCCCAGCCTGGTTTGCTGTAGCGAGGGGGCAGAATAGGGCCTCTGGGAATGGCTTCTTTCAGTGTTTTAATACGAAATGGTGCCGTTTTGCGGTTGAGATGTAGCTGCAGGTTTCCTAGGACCTCTGCTTACCTACTGTGGCTACACCCTTCACAGGCTGTTGATAGGTCCTTGTGTCTTGATCCTACAAGATGCTCCTGGCTCTTCCAGGGCTTCCTACAGACGTAGAGGCGCTTTTCTGCCAAAAAAACTGTGCCTGGGCCCAATTCTTGTTAGAAAGTCCGGAACATTGTGGGGTACTGTTATTATTCCTATTTTTTCTTTCCCTGGCTAGTCTGGTTTTTTTAATACAGACAGCAGGTTGTATTTTAATGTAACAACAAGAGTTTGTTGGACCTCATTAAGTTGGGAAACGAGATGTCCTCATGCAAGAATAGCTTTAGAATTTAATATTAAAGATGTTTAATATATTGTTTAAAACAAAAAGGGATATTTATTATAAATAATTCAAAATCACTGGAAGGTACTGATGTAAATGTGAAGTGGGTGGGTTATCCGTTCCCAATTATTTTATGAGTAGATGAATTTTTTTTCTTCGTGTTTTGTCAGTACACCAAGCCAGAGTTGGTAGTGACTGTCAGTCATTAACGTGCTATCTTCGTGTCCTCGGTCTGCTACCAAGGTGTTGTGTTAACGTTGGAATATTGTTAGCCTTCTCGTTTCTACCTCATACCTTTGCAGGCGGTTTCTGGAGCATAATTTCTGGTCAAAACGGCCGTGCGTCTGGTGGTGTTCCGTCAGGATGAATTTGAGACGTGTTGTCAAGGAACCATGGAGAAACCCAAAATACGGATTGTGTTGTTACTTGGGGGAGTCTCTTAATCTCTATGAACACTGACTCAATAGTCAAAACCCAGAAGAGCTGTTAAATTAGAAAACATTACTGTAAGGCTGGGAAATCTGACCTAATGATATACTGTTACTATCTGGTATCGTGATACAGCAGAAGCTGTTACCCAGGAGGGGAAGGTTGTGATTCAGAAGAGAACCATCACAGCAGTCCCAGTTGAAAGCTTGCTGTGAGTGCGTAGGTGAGGAGGAAATCTGCAGTGGAATAATGCTGCGATGAAAATGGGTTGAACTTCTTCGTTTTTATCCTGAGATTGCAGGCGAATTGATGATGCAGAGACTAAGCTAGACTGTTGTGTGTTCATGCCCAGTACAAGTTTATTTCCTGTAGTATTTTTGTACTGATATATTTAATCTAACCTAAAAAGATTGAAGAATTTTTTTTCCACAGTCTTGAAATATTTCATGATGGCCTGATTTTTTTCCTTTGCATAATCTCATTCGTCCTAGCTAGATACAAGGCTTGCTTTGAACGAAATACTTTCTATACTCAGTAAATGTGAATAAAAGTAACTCTATACTTCAAAAAGATATTTCACTCATTCAGATGACTTTCCACCAGTTTATTTACATAAATCATAGTGATGTCTGAGGATTTTTGACCAGGGTTTTTCTTTTCACTCATGGTTGCAGACACTGAAACAGGCTCAAGCCATTTCTTTCTCAAAGAAAATGACTTTTTTTGTTCCTGGAGTTTTATTAGTGCTGGTGATATGTGATTATAGTGATTAAATAGTCATTATGTGTGTCATGTAATTGCAATCAAGGTAAAAGAGCAGGTGTGTCACAGCTCGTTTTCCTCAAGCTGAGGATGCGGTACATCAGTTCAGTCCCCGTTAAACAGCAGCAACAGAAGGGGAACCGTACGCTTCCCCACGCTGCCTCTGTAGAGTTCAGCCTTTCCTTACGTTAGTGGTCTTGAACGTTCCTTCTCACAGATAGCCAACTCAAAAGGTGGAGAGACATTTTCTGTTAGATTGCTCTTGTTGGTGTTTTTTTACTTATAATCCCATTTTTAAAGCTTTTTATCACGCATACTTAACAAGTAAGTATTTAAACTAGTCACAAAAATAATTTTCTGAACTGTCCTCTAAATAGTGGCAGAATTCAAGGCAATGTTTCTAATTATTTCAGACTTAAAGCAGGCTGTAAGCATTAAAACCAAACGCTGTTGAAAAAACACACACACCCCCAACACCAAACCCTAGATTTGTTGACAAATATTGTGCCAAACGGAAACTCTAAAAGAAAATTGAAATGTTATCGTGACGCGTTTGCAGGATGACTTTGACACCCTCCTTGCGAAAGTATCATGAAACGTTTCACATCCAAATGTGTTCATGACCTTAGGTTCTGTGTGGCAACCCAAAGTTGGTATTTTCAGCAAGGGAATTACAAGTGCTGATGCTGAAGTTGGGGGTGGTTTTGGTGTTTATTCAGAAGTTAAGCGAGATGCTGAATTACCACTGTTGTTCCCTCTAGCAATATTATTCTTTGTGGGATAATGGATTGTCTTTTAGATAATAATATGTGATGGGATCATAAGATAACTTGATAGCAGCCAGACTATAAACTATTTTGTGGAGCACGTCAGAGAAATACCTTAAAGATAAACTTACTAAAACCCTCTGTTATTCGATAGACCATTTGGTGTTCGGAGTGTCAGAATTGACCAAATCATTTAGTAACTAAAGAATGGCTATTCCTGTGAAAAGATGGAATTTAATTCGTGTTTCATTACGAAAGCTGTGTTGGGGACCTGGCTTCTGTCTGACTTTTTTTTTTTTTTGTTTCAACTTTCTAGGGTGAAGGGGACCGATTACCTCCAGAACATACTGTCAGCCAGTTTGAAACATGCAAGACCAGGACTATAAAAGCTGGAACTTTGGAGAAACTTGTGGAGAACCTTCTCACAGCTTTTGGGGATAATGATTTTACCTACATCAGTATCTTTCTTTCAACATACAGGGCCTTTGCTTCTACTAAGGAAGTCCTGGAACTTCTCCTTGACAAGTAAGACCCAGTATATAATGGAAACTGAGCCATTGTTTTCACGATAGGGGGATGTTGTCGGGAATTTCTTCCGTTACTTTTAATGGACGTGGACTTAATAACCCGATGGACAGATGTCAAGAATACTGCAAAATTCAGAATTGCAGCATAAACATAAAATGTGTAAATTCACGCTGCCCACATCCCAACTCTCATTAAAGCATAGTCGCCAGGTAGGGAAAGTGTGGAAAAGCAGGGAAAAGGTCTGACTGCTAAGGAACCCAACTGGGACCGACACAAGAAAATTAATATAGCTTTCCCCCCAAAAAACCCAGAATGTCTGGTCTGCAAAGTCATACCTAGAATAGATTCCTGCGTTTTGGATACTGATATTTTCAGACCTAACTCTCCTGTTTGGGATCTGCTGATTTGAAACAGGGATTGTACAGACTTAAGAAAGAATTCCCTCTCCCCTTCTAGTACTTCACGTGAACATGCAGGCATAAATTTTTGCAGATGGCACAAAAACCGCTTAATGTTATAAGAATAGCTTTTATGGTAAGACTGTTAAATCACGGCTGCTATATCTGTATAAACGCTTAGAACTTGCAACATTAGTTTTCTCACCTGAAATTCTAACTGAGACATGACTGGGTCAGAGGTGATCTTATTTTGCGAGTATCGTATTTATGGCATTTTCAAAATCAAGGGATGTACAAAACCAGTTATTCTGGCATATAGTAATTAGAACAGAGGAGTGGCATAAGAGCCTCCTAGGTTTTAATTTTGGCTCTCCCACTAGATAGATAAGGAACAAGGCATGGATAAGTTATCTGTGCTTTTCTTTTGTATCTGAAAAGGAGTATAATACTACTTGCTTTGTAGGAATGTTATGTAGCTCAATTAATAATGATGTTGAAATATTTAGCTGCAAGGCCTGCTGTGATTGTAATAATAACAACTGCGGTTGCTCAACTGCAGTTAACTTCACTGTACAGTTAGATTTACTACTGTGAGCTTTACTTCTCTGTCCGTACCGATTCTGACGCAGAACAGGAGGAGCAATGAAAATTGACAGTGCATATATACAAGGGTATAAAAATGTTGAGGAATTCCTTCTTTTGAATGGGTAATCCTTTCTATACCCTCAGTTTTGGATTCTATCTTTTGGACATACGTATCTTTGAAGAATAGAATATTCTTCACCAAGAAGAATAACTTAATAACTTTAACTTCACCAAGTTTGTGCAGATTCTAGTAACTTTAAAGAGGAGCTGAATTGCCAAGTGACAGCGTGTCATGAGAATCTCTTGGTTCCTAAGCGTGTGAATTGCCAAAGAGCCACAAATTTGTAGGAGAAACCAGTAGTTGTATGCATATACGTTGTCACTTGCAGCCAGTAATGCTTCACGTGTGATTTATTTTACTTACTTTTAGAAAGATACATTTTTAACAGAAAAGGTTGGCATAAATAAAATAGTAGCCTTTGCAAGGATGCTTTGCCCAAAATGGCTATTTTAAATGTCATTCCCCTAACAGTACAGTTTTTGTTGCTCTGTGTTGGTGGGTTGCCAGACTGCTGTTTCGGGGTTCTTATCTATTAATTGACGTGCATCTGGGGAAATTTGCTTTCTGTAATCCATGAGCGCTTGCGAGTAGCTCAGATAATGTGAATCAGTCAGTCAAAGGTGGCTCTAAACCTGATGATACGCACCTCGCTTTTCAATTAAAGGCTCTTAAGTTGTCTTAAAGTACATTCATATATCCTCTTTAAATGCCCAGAAAGCATCTTTATGTGCGTTCCTCACCCAGTTCAACACAGTTTTGACTTTTAGTACTTTTCCATTCTTATTTCTCTCTCACTGAGGTACTTCAGTAGTGCAAATACATGTCCCACCTGAGACTGTGACCTCGTTCTACAAATCACCATACAAACATGCCTAGAATTGTTTGCAACAGCCCCCACCCTGAAGACCCTCTACCGTCAAGAGATGATAAACAGTGAGAGGAATAGACTATGATGCAGATACTTAGGAGGAGCGTACTGAGGCAAAGAGAGTGTAAGGGTTTAACTCGTAGTGACAGTTTTGGAATTCGACCTGGGTTTTCACGCATCTGTATTTTCACACATCCATATCTAGTTGTTTTTTGCTGTCCTCAGGAGACAGAAGACTGTTATGCAAAGAGCAATTCATATATTGCGCTTATTTAATTTGTGTAATTATAAAAGATCCCGTGTATCTGACAAACAGGTTTAGAATCTACTATCAAATCTGTTAAGCTGGGTGATGACCAAAGTGATGTTTTTGGAGAAAAGTTGTTGGCGCTGGGAGGCTGCCTTCGGCCCTTGCTGGCGGGCTGGCTTTGGTCGGTGCAAAGCCCCTGGGCAGGACTAGGAAAGGGGTCTTGTAGCTGTTGGGCTGTTTCGTCCTCCTGCGCGCCTCTGCGCAGAGGACTTTGCATGTATAACCCTTGTATGGGACAGGTGATTGTTTCAAGTGCAAGTGTCTGGATCTTTTCCTCTTGGTCGCCTCACCTGGCTGGAATCAATGGGTGCTCTGGGTGTTTCTGCCCAAGAAGCCAAGCTGTGGGTGCTGCTGGAGGTCTGGATGAACTGAGGTATGGGAAGGCACGTTCAGCTACGGTGTCCTTGTTCGTGCTTTTCCCCCTTTGCCACTTAACAGAGCATATCGCTCTCCAGAATTGTCAATTCAGCCCTTCAATGACTACTAAAATAATTAAATCTCTTTGTAATTGAGGACTGAAGCATTTTAAACTTGGGGTTGGGGCCAAAGGGGGGTAATCCATTGAAACAGCCGTCCTTCCTATAGTCAATTAGCCTTGTTACGGTTCTGATTGTTTTGCGGTGTTTCATCACTAGCCGTTAAAATGTGCAAACTCTGTTAGGCTGCACTGTTATAAGGATGATGAAAAAGTCTTTTGGGAATCTTGCTTTTGCACTGAAGTTTGTAGAGTCCTCTAGATAAACGGTTCTGGTTCCTTCCCATATTTTCCCCTAGCGAAAAGAATCGTAGCAACCTAGAAACAGAAACGTACAAAATTAGTGAAACAATGAAGTTATAAAATCAGATACTCAAAGATCAGGAATTTGAGAGGGGGAAGAACTCAACATCTTTATGAAGTTCACCATCATGGGCTTTAGTTTCTACTTCTGTGTTGTTTTCTTTAATGTAGGTATTAATGATAGGATTTTAAAACCAGCCTGAAGAAAGTAATTACTCATTCTCTGAGAATCATTGGTCATGAGACACTGAAACTCTTTGGGCTCCTGTGAAAATGCCAGCTCCATGCAGTAAAGGTTGCTGTAAATTGTATAGCTGGTGCGATTTAGCTCGGTTAACTCTGCAATTAAGTTCTTAATATTTTCATATCTGGGAATTACCTCTGTAATATTACAACTGGATTGCAGCACAAAAGAAGTGGCAAGTCTGACTTATGAGTCTGTCTTACATTTTCTCAGGAGTGTCTCAGAGGAGAGGAAACCAGCCTTGATTGGAAAAGAAATTGAGCAGACGGGACTAACTCAGCTTTGAAATATGCACATAGCCAGTTTATAATGGATTTCATTTGAGCATTCAAGCAGGAATGAACAGGAAAATAGGTGTCCTCTTCTAAAGATGATGTGCTTGTTATTCACTGCATTGTTGGCTGCTGATTGAGGGGAAGGATCTTGGGCCAGCCTTGTGCACTGCTGTGTCCTTGCGGTCTTGAAGAGATTGGGTTCCTGTCCCGTTGGGTTTTGGTAACGCGCTGGCATGGTGGAAGCCTTGCTTTAAGCAGGGACAGCCTCTTGTGGTTGGCTTTGAGGGTGGGAACGGAGAATAAGGGAAGTTCGGATGCTGCAGTTCTGCTTCAAACAAATAGCCTAAATGATATTTATAGCAACATCTCAGGTAACTTTGGGTAGTCCGGTTGTTTCGAGCAGCAGCAAGGCAGGAGCATACACGAGTCTAAGGAAGTCAGCCCTGCCCTCCTCCTCTGATGCTGCTTTAAAGAGGTGAAAATGTCAGAAGAGGGGAAGAAAGCACAGGGGAAGAGTCTCCATAGAACAGAACTTTCTTTTCCGAGCCCAATTCTGATCTTACTGAGAGGTACACAAGCCAGAGCAAGTTCTAACGTCTCCTTCAGAGGAAGGGCACGCAGGCTGCCTGACCTTGTCAACGTTATCCCCAGCCTTTTATAATAAATTATAGAACCCACAGGAAATCCTAGGAGGTCACCACTTCCTTCCCCTCTCACAAATCTCAGGAGCGCAGTGTTTAAGAATCCATGGATGTTTCTCTTGGCTTTTCGAATATCGTGGATAATCTAGAATTTTATGGCTTGGGACAAAATATAGATGAAACTTAAGCTATAAAAGTTAGAATGATTTACATGCAGCTGTGGAATATGGACTGGTGAAGAAAAGCAGACCTTATAAGGAAAAATAAAAAAAGACATGGATAGAAATTGAATTTAACCAGCTTATTTTTCATCTCTACATTAGCGTAGAATAAGTAGCAACGAGGCTGCATTTTTGCAACTTTCTTGTTAGTGATACTTGTTAATAATAGCAGTACAGAGACTAAAGTGGGTGTCAGTGCATAATCTGTGTTTTGTAAGCACTTGTATTTTGTTTTTCAGCGAAGTAAAAAAGTAATGAAAAGGGCAATCACTTAAAAAAACAAGTAAGATTTTGGCATTAGTTATCAATTTTAGTTTCCTGTGAAAAGCTTGAGCCCTTATTCTTGGCGATAGAGCAGGATTGTGGAGTAAGGGAACAATCGTGAATGGCAGTGCTGAGCTCTTGTTTGGTCCAAGGGAGAACAATGATGTGGCCAGATCAAAAAAGGCCCTTCCAGCTTCTTACAGGTGAGCAGCTCCTTAACACAGAGTAGGAGGGAACAGCATCTGCGTCTCCCAGTTGTAGGACATATTTTTTGTAGGAACATGCACGTAGACGAAATTCCTCCAGAATTTATGTGTGGAAGCTGGATCGCCCTCAAGTCCAGTGCATTCAGTTGATACTGGATTTCCCACGGATCCAGCCCTCACTGTGAGTGCTGCAGAACTGTCTGATGTATGCGTTAGACGTACACAAATCCAGATTAGACAGAGTCCTGGGACTCTTGGAGAAGTATCCTGGGAAATCTGGCTATATTGTGCCCTAAGTGTGTGGGGATACCTGTTGGTCGTTCAGTGTTGTCTGTGGAGTATCCTGTCCAAGCAGTGCAAGCTTTAACTGAATTTGGGGCATCAAACATTTATTCTGCCCCAAAAAGGTGAGATGCTCTTCCCCGAGTGACAGAGGCTAATAAAAAAGCAGATGCTGTACTGAAGAGAAACTGAAGTGTTAGGGCAGAAAAAAAAAGAACTTTTGAAAGGTTTGAGTAATTCAGAATAATGTGTGCTTTCGTTAAATCAGTCTGCGCTGCGGTGAGGTTTTGTGAAATCTTCTGGGCGAAACCTTCTTCCCCGCTTTGGGCTTTATTCTGTTAAAATGAGCTGCTATCTGCCCACCGTAATCTTCATTTCCTCGCGTGGCTGCGGAGGAGTTGGTGGTTTTCTCGCTCCCAGTATGGTAGGATGGACTACAGGGACACGCACGTTTCTTACACTGCCTTTACTCCTCTTCTTGTGACGTCGGAGAGCGAGAGGAAGTCCTCCCAAAGCCAAACACACGCGGCTTCGGTTATGTCGCAGCAGGAACCGCACCGTTGCGTGGCATTAGTCCCTGCGGTGTTTTGGGTTCCCACGGCCCGTGCCGGTGTGGCCATCCCAGAAATGCACAAACCAACGGGGCGGAGAGGAACATTTTCTAAAGGCGGATTCTGCCTTACAATACATCCAGTGCAGTGAGTGGGGTCACAGAAAGTATCGTACAAGGCATATGAAAAGGTTTACGTTGTTAATGTACAATTTGGAATATTTTAAGACCGATGCAGTTCCCCATGCTTCCGTCAGAAGATGCTTATTGGGTTTTTAGTGCTATGCTACTTATTGTAATGGATTTGATAAATTGGGCCCTTTGATAACTTCTGTCTTTACTAAAATCAGAGATGTGCTGTTTGCTGCCTGAGTAACTTTTAACACTTCTTGGAGATTGTGAATAAATCTGTTGTTTTGGGTTTTTTTTCCCCTCGAGGACTTCAAATTAAGTTTTTCCTTTTTATTAAATTTGAGACTGGAGCCCTATTCATTCTTTTGGCTGGATTCAGCCTATAAAGGTTTTCTTTTAACACAGAGTAGAAATCAAACTAAACAAAATCTTGGGCATAAGCTGGTATGTTGAAAAGTGAGGGGGATGACTTGTATTTTCAAAGCCATTTAAGAGTAATTGGACATCCGCATCCCTTTAGTATTCATGGAAGTTTGGCATCTAAATGCAGCAGACAGCTCTGAAAACCTGCCAAGTCTTTAACACTGTATGTTCTGATATTTTCTCTTTGTTTGGTAGAAGTGAGTAGGGAGATCTAAAAGAAAAAAAAAAAAAAAATCTTGTTGGTGTTTTGATGTGAAAACCCTCGCTTGGAAGTTCCTGGAGAGAGGAAAAGGAGACCAGCTCCTCCTGCCCCTGGGTGTGGGGATACAGCATGATGCCTCCGCAGAGGTCCTTCGGTACCCCCAGTGTCGCTGGGTGCGCTGCGCAACTCAGTGCTCTCAAGCGTGATGGAAGCCAAAGATGTTTAGCAGAACCAGGCCAAGTTCCTCTCTTCCTTGTATTTTGTCCTGGTAATCGCATTCCTTGCAATAACGCTTAAAAGCAAGGCTGCGCTGTACACAGTCACGTATAAAATAGCAACCGGTCCCTGTCTCAAGGAGTTTACAGAGAAGGGAATGGATACTGTTTGATGGGAGAGCCAGAGCTGGATAATGACAGCAAATAACAAGTTAATTTTACTTTTTCAGTTCATTCCTTCTGCTGGAAGATGGCTCGATAGAGGGTAAATGGAGAGGAAAATAAAGACAGAGAGGAGACATTGAAGGAAATGGGTCCTTTGTAGCAGACTACGCTTTTAGGACAGTAGCTTTACATAGCATTTGGCTTGCTGCTGTTGCTGTAGCATCTTTTCTTTCCTCTGTTATTTTCCTGTATACCAGGTGGTTTGTCTACTCAACTGAAGGAGCAATTTTGTTGCTGTGTGTCTGTGTGTGCATAATTCAAAACACCTTACAATTCTTGCGGACTATCTGTGCTTCCGGTCGCTTGTTTTGATGCTTATAAGCCTTATTTAGGGAATTGTTTGGGACTTTTGCAGAGAACCACCTTTCCTTATTAGTTCCGAGTCATTCAAAGAGTATTTTCCTCCCTCTTCTTCCCTTTCCTTCTTAACAGAGATGCAGGGGTGCATTTTCTACTCTATTTTTCAGTACTTAAATATTCACTGTGACCCATTACATTCTGGTCTCATTTGCTTAGTCAGTCCCTTTGAGCGGAGTCTATAACTTTCCAAACGCCAAGCAAGGCTGAAAAGTTCTGTGGGCTACAGGATCCTTTTGTTTCACATGTCTCTTTTTGTATGCAAAGCATTCATACAAGGCTGGGTAGTGAATGGCTCTTTGTCCAGGAGCTGGTGAGAACAGAGCAGTGGAAGTCTGCAGAAATGCTGTTCTTTACGTCGGATGTATCATTAACTCCTCCTAACCCGTCTTTAATGGCCTGTTGTTCACACAGAGCTCTTGCGTTGGGAGATAGGCAGAGGTTTACATCTGGCGATATAACAAAGAGCTATATACTTCTCCAGTTTTGTACAGAAAATTGCCTGCTCTTAATTCCTGTGTTATGGATTTACATTAGAAAAATCAGCATGTATCTCTCTAGTGGGATTTAAATGCAAATGCCTAATGTTCTGCAAATACAAATTTTGTATTACACTGGGACAGCGACATTGTGAGTCATCTCGATAAATTTTACTCTAAGAATTAACGGCAAGTTTTGAAAAATGAATATAAAAAAATTAAATTTTATTCAAAACCTGAAGCTTTCTTTGCATATTTCTCCCAGCAAGGGGGGGAAAAGTCTATTGGCTAAGAAGTATTTTAATCATCTTACCTAGCAGATGGCAGTGGAGAGCGAAACCCTCTCCCTTCAGCAACAGGACAGGAGCAGCCGTCATAGCGTGTAACGTACATCATATCAGCAGCATGTCTTGATTCTATCCTGGGCAATCTCCACTGAGAAGGCATCAGCATGGGTCTCTAAATATCCCCCTTCGCTCTTTTTTCCTATCTTTTTGGTAAGATGATACGTTACCCAGTGTTATTTGGAAATGCAGGACAATTTACAGGTCTGCAAGAGCAAATATTGAAACCAAGAGAGTTAAATCAAATAAAAAATAGGTTAAACTTTATACTTCAGCTTAGCAAAGTGGTGGAATTCACCGAGGTGTTCGGCAGTATTGTTCTTAAGGCTTCTCTGATTTATTCCATCCTTGGAGTAAAGCAGTGGGAAGTACCTCAAATAGTTAATTGCATTCACTTTGAATTGCAAACGCTAGTAATGAGCATTTAGGGTATGACTGAGAGCTGAGAGAGGCCAGGTAGGATTAAGTGGTGAATTTGGGCATAGCCAAGAGTCAGAAAGAAGGTATCTGTTCAATCTTGCAGCTTCAGTAGTGCTGATCCCAATAAAAGGAGCACGGGCAGGGTGTGAAATTGCTTGGGAGAATATAAGAGAAAGCCCAGAGGCCATTGATGTCCCAAAAATTTCCGAAGAAGAGCGACAGCCATTCTTGTACCAAGCAGCGGCTCCTCTGTGAATGCTCCTGTTGTGATTCACTGTGGCCACCAAGGGATGGAGGTGGTTTTCAGCATGTTTAGAAGTGGATTCTTACCCCATTGTCAGTTTAACTAAGCATATTTTTCTTTAGGTGTTTGGATTAGCTCTGTGAAATCGTAACAGCAAAATGGGTTATCTTGTACGTACCTCAATCTCTAAGGACCCTTTCCGTTTTAAGAAGTCCTTAAACCTACTGTCATACTTCTGCTGTCTTATAGGACCAGCAGGATTGTTTCAGGATAACTGAGAAGAATTTGGGCCCTTTAAAACCTCAGTTTGCAAATTTTTATGCATGTGTTACGCCTTTTATTTTCTTCTGGACAGATAAAATGCTGAGATTTCCGAAGTCTTCACCACTGATGTGGGAACTCGGGTTGAATGAGAGGCAGTGTATTGGTCAGACTAAGCTACTGGGGTCAAGCAGTCATGACTTTGTTCTCAGCTTTGTCACAGATACGCAGTAACAACTGGAGCAAATAATTTTTTGTTATGTCTACTTGCAACGTAGTTGGAGATCCAAGATCTGGTTTTAAATGAGCTGTTTCAGATAATGCGAGTGGTCTTCCCGCAGTACTCTCAAGGCTAAGTAAGCCCGAGCTGACCTCCTTACGACTGGCTACGCTGCTCCTATCAGAGGGATTATTTGTTTGCCTTGATTAGTTTGGGTTTACTTTGCAGTGCACCAGAATGTATGCAAACCCTCGATCCCTCTCTGCCTCAGCTTCCCCATCCACGGTGGAATTGTCCAACATTAAGCCCTTGCCGTAAGATTGTTGAAACTTAAGTTCTTATTTTGAAGTATTGTGGAGTTCTGAGATTGTGAGCCGTGGTCGGGCAGAATATCAATATTGCGGGTGGTGAATGGCGGTGCTAAACCACGTTATTTACAATCTAGCAGGTCTGCTGGTTAGAGTGAGCTTGAATTCAGTTACACCGGTTGACTTTCTCTACAGATCTGGGATTCTTACATATGAAACCTCAGACTGATACTTTAGAGGAGCACGAAACTATCACCTTTTGTTTTTATCCTTTGAAACATCTTGGATGAATTTGTTACGGTTCTGACGTGAACCTTCCGGACACAAACCGACAGCCTACTGTATTTTCTCTATCTGATGTTACTGGGATGTTGTAGCGCAAACACTTAAAGACGCACTTGTTCGCCTAACTATTCAGATTAATTGCAGGTGCCTGACACAATTAGTTGAGCACAGAATGTGTAAAATCAGCTTGCCTTATTTCTGGCCTGTGACTCATTGTCCGCCTTCATTAAAGCTGCCTGTAAGGAACCATGGAATTCTTTATGGAGCTGTACATCTGAAACAATAGGCACTCCCATTGAAAATGAAGCGCGTAATCCTGCCTTCAAGGCACGCGCGCTGCCTGGGTAGGTAAGAGATTTTGCTTTGCACTGTTGGAGTTGTGCCCATGGTTTCCTCTTTCCCAGTGGCATTTTCACAGCGCCACGGGCCGTTCCCGCTCGTGACAACTGTGTCGGTAGTTTTGGCACAAGCGGGCACTTGCCACCTAGAAAACTTAGTGTGAAATCACGCTTGGAGTTAGAAGGAATGACAAATACTAGAGAAACAGAAGCTGTATTGGAGAACGTGGTTGTGTTACAGCCTCGTTGCACGCTGGAGTATTGCTCTGGGAAAGGATGGTGTGAAAACGGGCAGGAAGGGTCTTGGAGCTGTGAGAAAGAAACTGTTTTAGGTGATTCCTCCTGCGTGCAGGCTGCTTCGTATAGATTAGCAAATTAGGTTGGAAGATACTGTCTGTCTCGTAAGGATTTTTTTTTTTTCCCCTCCTAAATGAAATAATCTTCAAGCTCATTATTTTTGCCCAGCTGTTAGATTCCATATTTGTAGTTTGAGCTAGAAACACTTTTTAGTTATTTATGAGAACTGTATATGAATTATGCTATTTGGGATTTTGCTTTTATTCAGTAGAGGTTCCTCTAAACACCCGTCTTATTTTTCAGGCATGGAAACCTGGAGACCTCAAGCTGTGAAGAAATTGAAAGCCAGAAGGCCTCCGAATCCAAGACAGTACTCAGGATGTAAGTGTGGTTTTGCCCTGTACAGCGAGCCCTAGTCAGGATTCGGTATTGGAGGAGGATGTGGGCAGCATAGCTGTTGTTTCCTTTGAAAACTCAGAGCACTGTTTGCTTGCTTAAATAAGCTTGTGTAAAGGCTAAATATCAACTGTCTCGTAACATAGCCAATAATATAACCCAGGGATCTTTCCATCAGGGAAATTGTCTCAGAATTAAACATGAGACGAACAATTTTAGGCCAACATTTTGTTGATTAAACAAACAAGGAGTGTCTGTTTCCCCTGCCTTATCTATAGCAGTAAACGATTATTGCTTATGACCGATTTTATTGTGCATTACAACAGTGTCTGCAGACCAAAGCTGAGGTTGTTTCAGGCAATGTGGGTATGCATATATCTTTTCCATTAGTGCCCCTATGATTTACAGTCTTGCTTTTAGAGGGAAATTTAAATTCTGAAGTCATCCTAATTTGCAAGAAAAATAGCAAAGCTGTTTTGAAATGCAGTTTAAATGGGGAAAAAAGTGGTTTGGTTATCCTCCTAGCGTCATATGAAATGGCGTTTTATCTTTAGACATTGGGTGTAAAATGTGCCTTAGGTCATCAGCATTTGTACTTTGACATCTGTAGGATCTGCGGTTTGCATGCATCGTGGCAGTAAAATGTAGCTGCGTCGTTATATTTGATTCTAGTATGTGGTGATGCTTGATTCTTGTCAGCATTACTGAAGATTGTTTTTCCATGAATTTATCTCAGCTTCCACCACTTAAGAAAACCTTAATTTTTTTTATCAGTGCACTGGTTTCTCAAGGTGTAATTGAAGAAGAAGCCTTTAGTTTCCGTTTGTTTTGAGACGGAAGAAAAATGTTGAACTTTTCGATCATGAGAGGTACACAGTCCAAGCAAGACTGAGAAATATACTGCAGTATTTTCATTCCTGGGATTCAGGCAGGCTGTTGATTCGAATCACATTCTGTTCTGCAATATTGGGCCTGCCCTTCGCACCGCTTACCTCCACGCTTTTTTGATGGCCTGTGTGTTGGGATAGGAGGGATTTCCAGTCTGGCTTAAAACGGTTCAAATATCCCCATCCAGAAATGTGTTGTTAAGGTAGTGAACACCTTCCTGTCCTCCGTTGTCTGAACGGAGCGGTTAGACACTGGGGTCGCTTTGCCTTCTGTTATCCATGCAGAGACTGGTTTGTTTAACCACCGGAGATAAATTGGTAAAGGCTCCTTGGCTGTGAGCGTTTCAATAGCTGTCTCTGAAAACACAATGAATTATGCGTGCTTGACTGCAGGAGAAATGCAGAGCTTAATTAACGTCTGTAAACGATACAGGAGTCTCAAAGGCTTTAGAAACAAAATGTTATCGCTCATTAATCTACTATTCCTTTTTTTTAGCGCTTAGCAAGGACAGAAAGCTACAAGCTCTGATGATTTGGGTTATTCCTCTTGCCCCATGAGACGCCACATGGGAGCTCAATTCTCCTGGATGGCGTAACAGAGAGCTATCAATGTTTTTCTCCCACTTTGCCCCGAGAACTCACCAAAGAACAGCTGGTAGTTAAAACCTGGTCACAAGCCCCAAGAAGGCAGTATTATGTAGCGGGTAGAGGCAATAATAGGCAGCCGGCCGGTTCCCACACTCCCATGCAAAATGAGCTTTAGGGTCCCTTCCAGCTTTGGGCAGAGCGTTTGACCTCCCCCTATCTCACCCAGTCCAGCCACAAAACATGAGCTAAAGCAGTACCCTCCCTGCAAAATAGTTTAAGGATTTGTATTGGGGCTGAGGAAGATAATTTCACCAGTATCAATCACGTTGGGATGAATCCCTCCCCTGCTTTTTCAGGGACCCAAAGGAGCTTGATTATGAGATGGAGAAAAAAGGGGTGAAAGTAACCTTGGTGTTAGTGTCACTCAGGCTTTGGGCAAAACGCATCCATTTTCTTACGCCTAGAGACGAGCGTGCAAGTGAAATAGCGTTTAGTAGGAGCATTTGTTTTTTTAAATGGAATTGGTTTCCTGCTGACATACACATAGTTTATCATATACCCCCTGCCTAGTTGCTTCCTGCTGCATTAATGCTGTCTTCCCTCTTGGCATGTAATCGTCATGTAGCGCCTTTGCACAGCCAGGGACTGACGAACGGATGGAGTCTGTGGTCCTGTTCCTGTGGTAGCACAACTTCTGATGAGTTTATCTGACATAATTTTCATGAATATAGTCAGCATAGCTGACGTTGATCCTTTGGCCCTCTTAAGATACCTTTTATGGCTGAATTTGATACCTGTTACCCAACTACTTATTTATAGAAAGCTCAACAGCGAAGTTGTCAACAAAGTAATTTGTCAGGTATACGTGTTTTAACAGAGCCTGTATAAATGTGAATTCACTTTCCTGCCCTAAAATTTTCCATTGCTCTCAGTTGCTCTGGCTACTTGTCTCTTAGGTATGATTAATGGCATCTGGAAAAGAGGTTGGCTTTGTAGTCCTGTTGTGAAACACGTAGTTCTAGTAGTTCAGGTTTTCTCTTGTCTGGGATAATTCCAATATAATTGCATTTACCCTCTTTTCTCATAGAACAGAAACATGATATAATTATGCTGTGTTTTATATGACTTGGAGAAATAAGAGGAAGACGCAGTAGAGCCATGTTATTTCTTGCCATTAACTCCGTATTTCTCAGAGGAAAAATATCTTGTGGGGAAGCCCGTGGTCTGTGGCCAGAGATCTTCTGCATTCGTCCGACTCCTGTTGTGACAGTCCAGATGCTTTAAAAATCCATTTGAGGTATTGGAAATGGGGATGCAATTTCAAGCATTTCCACTGGTTTGACACAAAAAAGCCCACTACGGAAGTTAAAAACGACTGCAGGGGAATAATTTATGGCTCTTTACATGTCTCATGGAGCTTTAAAGAAGAGAGGGGTTTTTTGCAAAATCTTCAGTATGTATGGGAGGAATATTATGTTGTATGTGGTGTACTGTAACCCTACAGGTTACTAATTTCTATGTTGAAATTCTCTGCTTTTTGCGTTCGTAGTATAGAGTTGTGACATGATTTGAGAAGGAAAACGCCTTACGTATGTAAATTTTTTTTTTTTTCAATTTAGCATTCCACCCAGTGTTCACGTAGGACCTGCAAGTCCTACACTAGGGCTTGAGCGCACTCGTGGCGCAGCCTCATTTGAGAGACTTGTGGGAACTATAAACCTACCCTTGTGTTTCCGAATTTTGGGGCTGAGCCAGCAGTTACTTCTCACACTTGTTGCAGTGACATATAGTTGTTACTGACCCAAGATCACTTCAGCTATGTTCGGAAACATGCCTTCTAAGGATCCGTTCTGCCAAGGGGATTTTCTCCTGTTCACTTAAGCATCGTTCCTGTCATATTTGAGCCACTGGAGTGGTCAAAAAATTATTATTTTTCAACAGGGATCTGACTTAATTATGTCTAATACAAAGTATCTTTTGGGCTTCTTACTATTATTGCCCGTTCCTTTAAAACTTCATTCAGTAATGCACAGTTTAAACAAAGGTACTGTAATTTTGTAACTTTAAAAATACACCGACAGTTTGGACCTCAGAGTTTTGAGTAAGCTCTGAACACCATCAAAAGTTTTGTGAGCTTCAAAGAACCTGCTGTGCATGACCCTAAGTTTGTTGGTTGGGGTTTTTTCCAGTGTCAGGACCCACCTTAGCTTTTCATATTCAGTAGCTGGCTTTCCACAGTTCTCACTACTTTCAGTCAGTCAGAAAGTTCATGATCGCAAGTAACAGAAGAATAAAGTCCTGAAAAAGGTCAGCTATTCCAGTCAAATGTCTGAGTTAGATGGACTTCAGCCTGTGTTTCCAGAAATACTATGCCGTGCCTCTCTTAACTGTCTGATAAGAGAGTTGTAAGGAGTAACTTACTTGACCCTCTATCTCCTCCTATAAACAATTCTTTTTGCTCTTCCTTGCATCATATAAACAAGATTGCCTGGTGCTGTTTCTCAGTTCTGCATGTTTTTTGTGTCGAGGTGCGACAGAGATGCCTCCTCATCTTAAGTTAGGTGGTCGTGGTCTTTGGAGTTCTCTGTGTTCACTACGTGTTTTTTAGCTTAGGACTTCTGTTGATTTTCAAAAAGAAAAGAGTAGATGTAACACCCCAAGATGTGTCAATTCAGCATAAAACCATACATATGCTAAACATAAATAAAAATTATCAGTATGATGAGCAGCATTAAGAGTTAGAGAGATCTATATGATAGCATACCTTACACAGTCTGTAGAGAATTTGTACCACAATTCAGTTATGGTTTTGGGTTTTTTTTTAAGTGAGGTTGTGTAGTTCAAATGTGTCGTTTGGTACGTGTCACCTGACAAAAAGCGAATGAGGAAAGAAAGTAGAGCAAAAAGAAATAAAGTACTTTCTCTTGCTTGTGTCTGATGTGAAGGCTCTACACGCCTTACCAGCCAGGAGTCAGGGGAAACCTCGATGATACAGTCACGTCCCAGAGATGTCAAGCACCTTTACATATTCTGGGAAGGGGATCAGCAAGCCAAACAACTAATACTGTTCGGGGACTGCAGTTCTATTGAAATGCTTGTGTGTATTGCCTACGAGATAGTTAGAAACAATGCTTTTGGTGATAGGAGCTGATCGCTGCGATCTCTCTTCGGAGCGGGAGAGTTCCTCAGTTAACTTTTAACTCGCTGTTAAAAGGCTTGAGTTTTCTACGCAGAACAATCTGTGAAATAACTTGTGCCCTACTTCCCTCCCTGGTGTTAATTGTGATTTCTGGGCAATCCGCTGCTGGCAGACAACTATACCCAAACCACAGACTCAGGATTTTAAAGAGGTGATGTATTAAAGGAGCAGAACACTTCTTTCCCAGAAGATGAGCATTAAAGACCTGGCTGGAGCTGGTTGAGGACACAAAGAACCGTAAAGCCTTTGCAGTATAAAATACCGTAGCTGTTTGTACATTTTGGAAGACGGTAGCTTCACTGGATACTGAGACGCCTCTGAGTAAGGTGAGGGTCTGAAGCAGTGCTGGGTCACTGATATGACTTGCTGGGTGTGTGAGACCTGGGGAGCTGATGCAGCACATCACACTTCATGGATAAAAGGTGCTGAGCTTGTTGCCACGAGTTTAGAAGATTTCTGTGGGTGAAGTTCCCAGAAGTGGTTCATTCCTGTTCAGCACACACAGAAAAATGTCCAGCCTGGCAGTTCAGGCTTGCCTGCAATGTTTGCCTTCACGGAAGACTAGTTTAATGTTAACTGAATCTAGTTACTTGAAGACCTCACTCACAGATATAGTAGTACGAACCTGAGATTACCTGCGGGAGAGGGTTTTCAAGAGGCAGACAACGTTGCCATACTGGTCCGTGGACTTGGACCATCATTTTTTGTTTGTTTGTTTTCCTGAGATCTAACATTGGGACCTTTTCTTTAAAGATACCATTTAGACACATTGGTAAATATAACGGGGAGAGGAAAAAGCGTGCCGTCTCCCGCAGTACGTAGAAATAACTCTTGCGTTTGTAGCTAGTAAGAGACTCCATAGCCAGGGCAAAGGCGATGAAAAGGAAATGCTGTGCTGTAGACAGTGAGCCATGTTCTGATCCCTACATTTACATCTCTCCTTCTGACGAAACCAAAGAACGTTTAAGAGCTTTTATAAATCCCAGTTTAGGTTATATTTCTGAAGGATACTAAGGAGAAAGCGATAGAACTGGAAAACTGGTCTCCTGGTTGCAGTCTGATATTTCAAGTGGGGATTTTAATTATCTTTTTTTTTTTTCCTTCTTGGCTACACTGTATACTTGGATCCCCAGTGCTGTAAAAGGGAGGATTCTTACTGGAGTTGGACCAGCTGTACAAGAAGCAGAAACAGTTTATGTAGTACAAAAAGTAAAAGAGCTTTAAGCCCTCAAACTCTCCTCTTCCACAGTCCCAAGCACCGCCATGGCTGAGCCCTGAGGTTTCTAAATCCAAAATGAGCTTGAATTAACAGTAAAAGTCCTTTCAAGCCTTCTTTGGGAGTATAAGGTTGTGGTTTCCTTTTGCTACTGGCTTTGGTTTGCTGATTTGGAGTAGATTGGTGGTGCTCTCCCTCAGATGAATGACAGGCCACAGAAATGAATCAAAATACTTGGGGTTTGTTTTTGTTGTCTTGAAAGTCAGCTCCTGGTTGCATCTGCTTTGTTATCAAAATGTGGAATTTATTTGTTATTAAAACTCGGAATGTGGCACAATTTGAAAACCACAGACAAAGCAGCTCGAAGCTAAACTGAAATCTCTTCGTTTCATTCCACAGCAACGGGGTGAAACAGCTCAAAGAAAATTAAGGAACTATTCAGTTACCACGTGGCATGTCTTGCCTGTTGCCCCCTCCTCTCCTGCATTAAAATAGCAAATACCGAAACCTTCAATGTAATGCTGCAGCATTTGGAGTTTCTCATAGTGGTGAACGAACACTGTCCCATGGCTTCTTTGCATTTAGACCTTTCCGACAGAAAACTTGACTTTTGTTGTCCCATTGAAGTTAACAGTATTGCTGGAAAACAATGTGTGCGGTTACAGTACTGCAGAAATAAAACTGGTCCTGAAACATTGTACTCCAGGAGAACAGACACCAAAGGAATGTGAGACAAATGGAAGAAAATTGGCTGGAAGTTTCTGATGCCTGGGAAATCCATGGTGGGAAGCAGTTAAGATGCATTTGGGAGAGCAACAATCAGCATTCATTCCAGTAAAGCCAATTAAGTTAAAACAACAGCAGAAACCAATGTGGTTACATGAGAAGTGGAGTCAAACCCAGGGCAGTGTAAGCAATGGAAGAGTGGGAGAGTTATGAAAACAACCAGAACCAAGCAAAAAAGAATAATTAGACGAGCAAAGAAAAATAATGATTGGCATCTCAATTAAAACAAAGAACAAGTAGGAGAGCTATTCCCTTAGTGACTTTACATGTGTCTCAGCAAAAGCCCCCCCCCTGTGCTATTCAACCAGTTCTTCCCAAATCAAAAGAAGAGCAGATCGTTTGCTGGAAGTCATCAGCATGTTATTTATAAACAGACTGGGTGTGAAAAGCTATCCTTACATCAACCTTTGCTTGCAGTGTACATCCATTTTAGCCCTGATTCAAAGCTGAGATTTAACTGCCTGTGTTGTTATTTAACAAGCAAAACTGAGAAAATACAGCTGGCTTAATTTAATCTGTGTGAGCAAGCCTGAAAGCTATTGCACAGACAGGGGAGGAGGGGGAATAGCCCTCTGTAAAGATTATTCCGCTGATGGTCTTAAGTATGCGTTTGGCAAATTACAGATAGTTTTGTGCATGATCCTGTCTAATTTCAGAAGAAATCAGTTATTTAATCTCTTTTTGCAACTGAGGTTTTCCTTATTCTCCTTAATTGTTGAGATTCCCTTCTAGTCATTCTTTAGAAATAATTGTGGTGGGAAAGAAGGCACTGCTTTTGCCTTTTTGGCAAGAAATGATCTTTTTAATTCCTATGCAGACCTCTTCAGGACCAGCGTTACAGCTGTCTTCCCGGTTGAGAAAAGACTACGCAGAATTTCCGGGTAACCTATTGAACCTATTGAACCATTTGCGGCTATGTGACATGAAGGCCTCATTATCCACCTCCTCTGTGCCCTGCTAGCTCACCTTAGCAGAGACGTTAGACGTGGAGCCGCCGCAGTCTCATCACGTTTTGTGGTAGCTCGGGGTCAAATGCGAGTGGATGAGCAGTTCTGTGTTGCCAGTTTGTAAAGGACAGAATCAGATGCGCTTCTTCCACGTAACAGTAGATAGACATGATAGATAATTTTGGAGGCTGAAACCTTCAGCGATGAGCTTCAAGAAAAGCTGGTATGGAAATGAGAAGACTTTGTGATAGGTGTGAGACTTGAAAGCATTGCTGACGAGAGTCCAGAGTCTGAGGTTGGCAGGACAGGAGTTAAACGTTAAGAAGTTTTTTCTTATAGGCAGGAAAGGAAAAATTTATAGCTCATAATCAATCCGTGAAAAATGTAGTCTGTGATGTTTCTTTCCTGTCTGAGATCTTGGAAGGCTCCTGTTCCTATCTGTCTCTGGGTCTATCGAGCACAGGGAGTTTCTTCTCAAGGGCAGCAAATGTAAAGCTACTGCAAGATATGGGCAATTCTCCAGCCCGTTTTCAGAACGCTTCCCTCCCTGACACACCAATTAAACAGTCAGGCGATAGCAGGTCAGTAGGGCACAGTGTACCTTTTTTCTCTTTCCTATTTCCCTTCTTGCCTGAAATGATTTTGCTGGCAAAAATCAGTGTCTGTAACGGCTGTGAACTCTTCACCCTGCTCTGGGAGACTGGGTCTGTCTTAAAATCTGTTTATTCTTCAGCTTATGAAAGCGGCCATCAACCAAGCCTCTGGAAACTGAGCTTAGTATAAGGAGTGTGTGAACAATATTAGTACAGGAACTTATCCTGTGGAGAGCCTCCTTCTTCCAAATCATTGCTGAACTGGCAAATGCTCGTTAGAAAAGAAAACCCAACCTAGGTGGTGGTGGTAGAGTCAGTAGGGATGATGGTGAGTTTGTGATGTGGGTGGGGAAAGGGGGTACGGAGCATGAGAAAACGCACTATCGGGGCATGGAGCGAGGTACAGCGTTCCCCTGCCTGGGGTGGAAAAGCAATAAAAATATGGTAGACATAGGACCGTGACTGTATGCGTTGCTGTGATGCAGCGTTCTGGGTATGTGCGGGGCTACAGGAGATGATAGATGTGAGGAGACGGGAGGGTGGAGTGAGGGCTTAGGAGCATCGCTGTAGGCGTCTGTCTGTTGTGGCCTTTCTCGGCCTTGGGATGTGGGCTGATGCTGTTGGCTTCACCGCGGTGGTGGTGGAGCACTGGCTGTCGTGTGACACCTCTTCTGACTGAGGAAAGTGGTCCTGAAGCTCCAGATAGAAGGTTTGGCCACCGCTGGCCTAAACCGTGAAGGCTTTCCTTGTTGCATGTACGGTTGGAAGCTTGTCTGAGCAGAGTTGTGAAAATTCAGTCCAAAACTTGTTTTCAAACGTGAAGAGAGTCTTCTGAGCTGCACGATCTGCGTTTCATGGTTTGCAGTGAAACCTGAAATCCAGAATGCGTTTGTGTCTTAATTTTTGGTTGTAAATACTTTCTGTAGCTCTAAAATTGTAATTCCAGAGTTTCTCCTGTCAGCAAGCCTAACCAAACAGTATTACTGACAGCTTTCCAAATACTCACGCTAATGAAAAGTTCGAAGCTGCCACAATATCAGAAGGAAACAGAAGAAACAACAGACTAAAGTGAATAGGACTTGTAAAACGACATCTGTGCGGGATTAAAAGTTAATTGAGCTTTGAGGAAAAAAACCCAATATGGTTAAAATGAGACGAGGAGAGTGGGAGAAGCTATCTTTACTCTTTCTTAACTATTGGTTTATTCTGAGTGCCTCTGAGCAGCTGAGTTAACCAGATATCGCTGTGGTTTCCCTACTTGCAGAACAAACGGGCCAGTATTTGTCTGTGGCTCTGACATGAGAGCTTTCTGGGTTGGCTTTTGGGTTCTTCGTTGTCTACATGTGAAATCTGTGTTCAAATATGAACTCTTCTCATGATCTCATCAATCGAGGAGAGAGCGGTCCTCCTGGCAGGCTTGTCCCTTTCCATTTTGCAGTTATTAACATGATAGACCCAGAGCCACTACATCCGTGGTTTTGAGGATTTGAACTTTAAAGTGCCTCATGGTCATGAGTACAGAGCACGGATGCTCTTTGAGCTGGCGCATTGGTGTCTCCTAACTGGATACTCATGGTTAGAGGATTTTACTGGGAGCATGGCCCTTCTCTTCAATGAAGTTGGGAGTATGGGACACTGTTATTGCATGAGGGTCTTGTGAAACAGGGTTATTGGAACAGGTATCAGGGAAGGCTCCCGTAGATGTGAAAAATAGGGTTGTTGGAGGGCTAAGCGCTCACAGCTAGCTACACCGCACAGCCCTAAGCGTTTGCAGAACCGAACAGGACCTGCTGCAAACCCGGGCTGTTGTCACTTGGTCGTCTCAACTGTTTTTCTGATGGCAGTGCAGCTCATGAGATCTGCTCCCCTACAAAACCGTGTTTCTTCTCTCCTAAACATCTTCCCCTGTTTTCCGTGACAGCAATACCTGTAAGTCACCTCTCGCGCCTGCCGCAGCACTTACGACTACTGGCTGGAAGAGATTTGAAATACAGGGGTGGTTTCAGGGTCACCGAGGAAATCTTCAGGACTTCTTTTTCTCAGGAAGTTTAGATGTTTATTGTGCCTTTTATTCTGGAACAAGGGTCTTTTTCCCTCTCACGTTATGTCCTACTCTGAACACCACAGGTGAGCATGAGACAGTGGCCATGGCCGGTGTGTCGTGTTAAGTGACTGCACCCAAAAGTCCTTTTCCCTAATCTCTCTGTCAGCTCAGGTAAACAGAATTCTCTTTAAAAAGCATTTCGATATGCTGCCTGTGTCTTCCCAGCCTGTAATATGTGCTGTGGCCAGTGCTAACTGGTGCACCAAAATACACGTGCTGATTTACTGGCCCATTGCTAGGAAGAACCAAAGATCTAGCAGTCTTTCCTGCAGCAGATAAAATAAGTGGATCGTTATTCTTTATCCAGGCTTGAATTTTCTTAAAACTTGAATAAATGTAGTTATTTTCCCAGACTTCTTCCAGTTTTTTCCACGCTTAGTTGAAATCTGTCAACAACATTGTAGGTTATTTCTGGAAAACTATAGCATAAATTCTGAGTCTTATTTTCATACCAAATCAGGTTGAAATGATGAAGAATCCCTGCAAAGAGGGGATTTAAAGAAATTCCCATAAGCATACATTTGTGCAATATCTAAGTACCAACCTAATGTGTGGGTGTGGATTAAAACCTACATAAAGCAGGAAGAGTAGATAAACAGATCACTTCCCTCTGTTTCAGGCAGGGCGGAAACTGTGTTGATTCATCAGCTCTGGTTTCCCCTCACCCCCCTCAGTCTGTAGAAGGATTGTCCATGGGCACTTCTCTGCAACTCGTGTCTCTTTAGCTGCGTGTGTCTAAGAAGGTCCGGGATAACTTTCCTGAATGAGATCCAATGCTTCTGTAACTCCTTAAGCATCCTTTTCCTATGCTGCCAGCATGATCGAGATACTTTCTTGCACGGTAAAATTTGACATCCCCTCCTCCTCTTTGGGCTAAGGGTGAAATCCAGATTCTGCTGATATATTTTTGTTACGCATCTCATCCTAAGATTAGCAAGACCAATCTGTTTTCTGGGTTCAGCTTTCTTCAAGCTTGATACTTGATAGTGCTGCCCATGCTACACGTGTCACGATTAGGGTTTTATCTTCACAGATGAGGCAATCTCACCAACTGTGTGTGCTCATGGGGGTTACGTTCAGGCTGAGACTGCTTTTTTCACGGAACCCAAGGTTTCACGAAGGGCCAGTCTTTTTACTAAGACAACAGATAGTGAATAACATGGTGTGGAGGAACATGCAGCTTCAGTTTGGTCCCCAGACTCGGCGGCAGTGATTGATGAGAGGAAGGGCACCAAAGGAAGCATTTGATTTAGCATTTCCACTGCGAAGCTGCTACCCTGAAGGAGCCACAAATACCTTGTTTCCTCCCTGCTATTTTCCCACAACATCCCAGGGAGCGGTGATGGAGCAAACATTGGAGCCTCATCCAGCCACAGCTTTTCCCACTGGCACAAGAGGGAATTAAGAAATTATGTTCTGCTTTTGATTGTGTGCGTAATGTCTGGTAGTTATTCAAACACGGTCACGGTACAGCTAAGCAAGGATACTTCAACTGATTAAACAAAGCATAAATCCACGGTAATTTGCAAGTCGCAAAAATTTGGAAGTTTGTAGGAGATAACTTCTTGTCATAGGTACTCGGTGAGCCAACTAGGAAAGATGCCCTCCTAGACTTGGTGTTTGTGAATAGAGAAGGACTCATGGGAGAGGTCATGGTAGGTGGCTGTCTTGGCCACAGGGATCATGAAATGGTTGAGTTTAAAATTTTCAGTGTAATGAGAAAAAAAGGACAGCAGAGTTGCTACCCTGGACTTCAGGAGAGCAAGCTTGAAGCTATTCAGGGAGCTCTTTAGCAGAGTACCCTGGGAATCTGCTGTTGAGGGCTTAGGAGTCCACGAGTGTTGGTCAGTCTTTAAGAACCACCTTTTAGAAGCACAGGAGCAGGCGATTCCACTGTGTCGTAAGTCAAGCAAGCGGGGCAGAAGACCAGCTTGGCTGAACAGGGAACTCCTCGTAGAGCTCAAGAGGAAAAAGAATGATCTCTTGAAGCAAGGTCAGGCTTTGCAGGAAGATTACAGAGCTGTGGTTCGTGTATGCAGGGAGAAGACACGAAAGGCCAAAGCTCGATTAGTGTTGTTTCAGATAACAAGGGCTTTTTTAAGTATGTTAATAGCAAGAGGAGGTCTAAAGAAAACATTGGACCAATACCGGTTGAAGATGGTCACCTGACTAATAGGGATGAAGAAAAAGCAGAGGCGTTCAATGCATTTTTTGGCTCTGTCTTTAGTAACACTGATAGACCTTGGGCTGCCCGCTCCCCTGAGTCGGAGGCGGGAGGTGACTTTCCGTTTGCGGACACTGAAATTGTAAGGGACCAGCTGTATCAGCTGAATGTTCACAAGTCCATGGGGCCTGATGGGATTCATCCCAGAGTTCTGAAGGAGCTAGCGGATGTTACGGCAGGACCCCTCTGGATTGTCTACCAAAGGTCTGGGGAGGTCCCCGCTGACTGGAAGCTGGCCAGCGTTATCCCAGTCTCCAAAAAGGGCAAGAGGGAAGACCCAGGGAACTCCAGACCTGTTAGTCTCACCTCAGTCCCTGGGAGAATTAGGGAGAAGGTTGTACTGGGTCCTGTTGAAAGGCATTTAAAGAATAATGCAATCATCAGGCACGGTCAACATGGGTTCGCAAAGGGAAGGTCTTGTTTAACCAAGTTGATGTCCTTCTGTGATAAGGTCACCCACCCAGTGGATGAAGGGAGGGTGGTGGATGTAGTTTCTGTGGATTTTAGTATGGCTTTTGATACTGTCCCTCGCAGCATCCTTCTGGACAAGTTGTCCAGCTGTGGGATGAGCGGGTTCACGGTGCGCGGGGTGAAGAACTGGCTGAGGGGCAGAGCTCGAAGGGTTGCAGTGAACGGGGCTACTGGGAGGTGCTGTCGACTCTCATGAGGGACAAGAGGCTTTGCAGAGGGATGTGGGTAGATTGGCGCATTGGGCTATGATTAGTGGGGTGAAATTTAACAAGTCGAAATGCCGGATTCTGCACCGAGGATGGAGTAACGCTGGGCACAGGCATCACTTGGGAGAGGAGTGGCTGGAGAGCAGCCCTGCGGAAAGGGGTCTGGGGGTGCAAACCGCATCCTGGGGTGCATCAAACACAGCATGGCCGGGCGGTCGAGAGAGGGGATTGTCCCGCTGGATTCAGCGTTGGTGCGGCCTCACCTCGAGTAGTGTGTGAGGTTCTGGGCCCACCATTTAAGAAGGATGTGAAGGTCCTTGAATGGGTCCAGAGGAGGGCAACAAGGCTGGTGGCAGGGCTGGGAGGAATGTCCTCTGAGGAGCAGCTGAGGACTTTGGGCTTGTCTAGTTTGGAGGAAAGGAGGCTGAGGGGCGACCTCATTGCTCTCTACAGCTTCCTGAGGAGGGGACGTGGAGAGGGAGCTGCTGAGCTCTTCTCCCTGGGATCCAGGGACAGGACGCGTGGGAATGGTTCAAAGCTGCACCAGGGGAGGTTTAGACTGGACATTAGGAAGCATTTCTTTACCGAGAGGGTGGTGAAACACTGGAACAGGCTTCCCAGAGAGGTGGTCGATGCCCCATGCCTGTCAGTGTTTAAGGGGCATTTGGACAATGCCCTTAACAACACACTTTAACTTTTGGTCAGCCCTGAAGTGGTCAGGCAGTTGGACTAGGTGATCGTTGTGGGTCCCTTCCAACTGAAATAGTCTATTCTCTTCTATTATCTTAATTGCTTTATCATTATTTGATATGCTGAATTTAATAGAAGGGTCTCAATGTAGCTTAAATGGATTTGATTCTGTAGTAGTTTGCATTTTGGGGCTATAACTGGATCTACTGGTAGGAGTGCAAATCAGGAGCAACTTCACTGAAGTCCCTGACAAAGCCTGAATGATATCTTAATAAGATTCCATGCGTGAAAAGAACAAATTAAATCCCTTGCTCAAAAAAGTCTTCATACTGCCTTCGCATGGGGTATGAATGTCTCACTGTTTTTATTGTTATATTAGATACAGGCACATACGATTGCATCAATACACACTGTATACAACCCGTGTGTTCTCTGTGTATTTGCTCTTAGGGCGATAGCATCAATCTTACGAGCCTGGCTCGATCAGTGCTCTGAGGATTTCAGCGAGCCACCCAGCTACCCGTGTTTGATGAAGTTGCTGGATTACCTGAAGAGGAATATGCCTGGCTCTGAGCCGGAGAGGAGGGCGCAGAACCTCTTGGAGCAGTTCCAGAACCAAGAAGCGGAAAACAACAGTAAGTTACCTTTCCCTTCTGTCTTTCTGTTCTCCCAGACTGTATGGTACCACAGGGATTTATATGGAGTACATTTCATCAACTCTCATGCTCATTGCCCATATTGTGAGGCTCACCAATGACTTCTTTTTTGTCTCTTCTTTTCTTTAAAAAAAAAAAAAATCTCTGTATGAGGCTGCAGGTTCTGTGCGGGATGAAATAGTCGTACAGTGTAGGTGCCTGTTGGGAAATCCAGCACTTCTCTAATATTTAGCCGAAGCTTTGAGATTGCTGCAGCAACTAAGGGGTTAATTATCAGCACACTGCCCATTGAATTAAAACACACAACTGCTTTTTAGCTGGTCTTCTCATTTCAATGCACACACCCCTGCCCCCCCAAGAAAAGCCCAAACCAACAAAAAGCAAAATACAGAGCTGCGACAAAATACAGCTTGCGTCGCACGCCTTGTTGTCATGAAGCTTTTCTTCCTAGTTACCACCATGTCAAAGGAAGTGTCTGTGGCTGTTTTTTCCTATTTGAGTGGCCGGCTGCTGGTATCCAAGGACAGAGGAAAAACTTACGTTATTGGGGTTCACAATCTACTGAAACAATAGTGAACTGTAGTAACACAAATACGCTGTGTGCAGCGTCAAGCCTGACACATACCCTTATCCTGGTCGGAAAGCTTCCTGTGGCATAAGCTGAAAAGTCACAGGAGCTCACGTAGTGTGTGAATGAGAACTAGAATCAACTTCCAGCTTTGGCAGAGGGGCAAGAGGGAATAATTCATGTAATAAAGGATAAAGGAAATGACAGAAAAGAAACATTTCATCCCATAAAAATCATGTCTGCCGGATGTTCCAGAAATACCATGTCAATGCATAATACTGTGAAATGCCAAATTAACTCGGCCGTTAACACATACGTAAAAAGGAGTACCGCACAGAGCCCAGGCGTTTTCCTTGTTGAACGCAGGTAAGTGAACAGGATTGCTAATATGTGCCTATTGATGTCCTTTCCTGGGTTTGGTTCCCACAGGGTCAAACAAAGAAAGCTCACAAGAGCTATATTTGGGTTCATCTGTGTTCAAAGTGAGCAGAAGTTCCCAGTAGCCCTGCTTCTGCATTTGTTTCCTCAAGTAACAATTGAAAAGGTTCGTTTCTGAGTTATGGATAGGTCAATTTGAATGATAACATTTTCCAAATTGTGCCAGAATAGAGGCTGTTCATTAGGATAAAATAAGAGGAGAACACAATCATGGTCTGCAGAGAAGAGTTTTAGAATTGTCGCTTACTTTATCAGAGCTCCAGCTTTGTTCATTTCAGAGATTTCTTTCAAAACTCTTAATGTGTTGTCTGCCATCAAGACTTGCTGATAGTTATTGTTCTAAAGCATTCGTACTGTGCTATGAAATTACAGATTGGGGTCCTAATCCTACGGTTTGGTTTGTGTAACCAGACCTCCATTCGGTGCTGCCATCAGCCGTGCCGGTAGATTAGATTGCAGTACCAGATCATAGATAAAAGCTGTTCCCGGCCTCGGTACTTGCAGCTTGAGCAATACAAAGCAAGGTGAATCAGAGACTGCAAATTCAGAAGGGGCTCGTGGTTGCTCCCGGTGAAGTCAAGAGGGTAGTTGGGCTTTGAGAGGGCTAAATGGATCCGAGCGATTTGAAGATGATGAGTACAAGAGGATTGCAGCTTCTTGGGGAGTAGGGAGAAGCCTGGTTATACGTTTACAAAGGTGAGGCAGAAAGGAGAAAGAGGCATGAAAAAAGACAAGCAGAATCTTGCATTGCGCTCCAGGACCTGCTTTTTAAGGGCGCTGTGAGGTTTTGAGTAGGGTTGCAACTCAGTAATGAGGATTTTCAGTTGACTTTCAAGGGCTGAAAGGAAAATGAGGAGTTACATAGCCAAAAAAAGAGAGAAAAAAGTGTGACTCTTGTAACAGTTCAATAGAAGTCCATGTAATTATGAGCATTGTTACAAAACAGCCACAGAAAAATAATGCTGGAACAGAGGTCTCCATTTATCGCATTTAGCGCTGTCAATAAATTGTGCAATTGGAATGTACAGATGGAAATCTGGATACTGCCTGTAGTTATAATTTGTTACATCAAAACTGTAGCAGTTTACATTGATGATTAGGTTTTGCTAATCAAAGAAGAAAGGAGAAACGAAGTATTTCGAAAAACAGTGATGAAGTATCACTTTATCTTCTTTTGTTGCTTTAATGCCTGTTCTGCTTTAATTGGATATGAAGTATTGCGTAACATACTCTGAAATGCGCTGCTTGTTTTCGTTAACGAAATCTCACTACGAGTAAACTCAGTACTTTTGTTGTTAGTCTTCAACAAGTCTTTTTTTCTCCCTTCTTTTGGAGTTACTGTTGCCTTAAAGTAAAAGGGATTAGGAAGAGGATTTATTTTCAGGGATTTTCTGTTTGACTTCCTCCTCTACCATGGGAAACAAGGGCATATTTCTTTGTCTTTTAATGTGGCTTTGTTCCCAAACTGTGGGAGCCAAAAGGTGACATGGGTCCATCTGTGAAATCCTTTCCCTTCTGCACTGGATCGGGTCCCTCGATGAGGACGGCTCTCCTCTCTCACCTCTTCACAGTTGCCCAGTGCAAATTTAGAAGATGCATTCAGGTGAATGCTGTAGGTGCTCACTGTATTCCCTTTTCTGGGAAAAATACCCCGAGAGCAAAGGTTGAGGGATGCTGGAATAAACTCTCTTCAATATAGTCCATGTAGTCCTGTGAAGGCACCAATAGTGGCAAGAAAATCTGATACCTCCTTTTATTTCCACACATAGGAGATAAAATCTGGATATGAGAGCATTCCTAATGCAATATTTTGGGGATATAATTGCAGTCTTGTCCCTTTGCAGTTTGATTTTTTTTTTTTTTTTTTTTTTAAAATTATGAAGTGCATAAATACTGAAAAGTAGATTAATGACATTCTGCAGTGTTAATAAGGAATTTTTTTTTGGGGGGGAGGTTTGCTTTCAGAAGAATCGTTGTTGAGTGTGTTAAGCCAATTCTCAGCTAAGAGACCCTGAACAGCTCAGTTCTCTCTAACTCTACTTCTTTTTCTTCCACCTTTTCTTTGCCAACTTACTCTTCTGGTCATCATCTTTCTCACTAAAATATGCAGCACAGTGGAGCCATTACATCAGGCAGGACCCTTTGGGCGTTCTGCTATAACGTATACAGTGATGTTTTAAAATAAACAAACATCTGCTTTGATTCACTGTTTGCTGTATAAATTTACGAAGTCGTGTTTTCCACCCCTGACAGATGGGTTCCATGGCGCTTCCTCCTGTAACCTAGATAACGAAGAGGGACTGGGGATGAGCAGTCCAGAAGAATTCTCTTTTTTCCAAGAAGACCTTGTGGCAGAACAGCTGACATACATGGATGCAGTATGTAGACTATATGTAGTACTTGAAATGCTAGGGGAAATAGTGCTGGGCTTCTAAGTTATTTTTTTTGAAGTTATATTGATATAAGTATAGCGTTCCAGAACAGGTCTGTTGTTGGGACACGGAACACAGCTCTGGTTATCCAAACTTGCTTCGTTCGTTGGGCTTTTTCCTTTAGTCATTCTGAAGATTTGTTTTTTGTTTTTTTTTTTTTTTTAAAAAAGTGTACTGTGTAGTCTTTTTTGTAGAGTTTAGTATTTGACATCTGAGAAGCAGCACATTTTGACTATATTGCTAGCTGGCCTAAAGATGTATAGGTACTCTTAACTGTAGTGCTCTGATTTGGTTTGTCTGTATCAATCTCCTTCAAAATATCACTATGATTACCATTATATTGATGTCAATTTTTTTGTATTATATATAATATCTTTCTATTATACTATATTATAGTACATTGTAGTTTAGTACATTATAGTACAGTATATTATATTAATATTATATTTAGAAAAAAACCCCTTGGTTATGCAACTGATACAAAAGGTTTCTCTTATTTTCCCAGCACTGTTTAGCTGACAGTTCTTTTAGGGCATCAGGCCTATAAAGCGTATATTTGAAACTAAGAGAAAATGAATATTTACCTTTTAATACCATATTAGTTTTAGATCCCATTTGTGCTGTAAACATACATTTCTTCTTGTGGACAATAGAGATCTAGGAGAATTCTGCTGGCTTAGACACCTCTGTTTCACTCTAGAAACTCTTCAAGAAAGTTGTGCCCTACCACTGTTTGGGATGCATCTGGTCTCAAAGGGATAAGGAAGAAAACAAGCACCTGGCACCTACCATCAGAGCCACCATCTCTCAGTTCAATGCAGTTACCAACTGTGTTGTCAGCACTATCCTGAAGAGCAAAAACCTGAAAGCACAGCAAAGAGCCAAGATTATTGAGAAGTGGATTCATATTGCACATGTAAAGCATTTATTCTAGACTTCAATGTTCCTTGGGCGGGTGCCTTGGAGTGAGGGAGTTGGGAGGGGAGAAGGGGGTTGTATGGGTTGGTCCCAGGCCAGTGAACATCTTAGCTCCAATTCTTTTTATTTTTGACTGACTGCCTTTGTAATAGCAGATGAAGTATTGCCCTTCCTCTCCTTAGTTCCTTCCCCACCATGGAAATGGGGTTGATGCTTGTCTCTTCACAGGGTTGGGAGTGCTAATTAATAGGTGAGGCAGATACTGGGTCTTGCAGATGGGGAGTGCCGTATACTTGATAATACGACATTTATGGTAAGGATAGGTATAAATTCAACCAGTTCACTTCCCTAGGAAGAAAATATTGCTCATATCGGTGAAAGAAGTGAAGTGATGGTTGATATCGTCCAAAGGTTAGACTTGTTTTCAGAGGAAAGTTTAACAAGAATGGAATAGGACTGGCAGTGGTGCAGGCAGCGGGGACTGGCAGAATGTTTTGTGCTTACCTGCCTTTGGCCACTCATGTTGAGTCAATGAGCATCATGCTCCCTCCCCTGCATCTATGAACACCGTGGGGATTGAAATCAAATATGGTGGAAGGCAGCGCAACTGTTCGTGTTTTCACGCATTTATATATATGTGTGTGTGTGTATATGAAAGTAAATACAAAGTTTTAAGTAAGTACAGACAACGCTAACTTACTTCTAGGAAGCAGTAGCCTCTTTAACATGGAAAAAATGATATTATTGTTTTGTACTCTCTTGCTTTGAAAACTTCTTGAGGCTGAGAGGTCATTTGCCTACTGAGTTATTCATGGTTTATATCGGGTATACAAACCAGCTGGGTTTGGAGGGGGTGAGAGGTGCAAGCAGTGACCAGAAAAAATAAGTAGAGTTACAATGGTACAATGTCTCCTCGTCATCTTCCCTTTCTGCTTCATCATTGTCTCGTGTGTTTCTCTAACACGTTTTTACTCTTTGCTTCAATTCCTTTGTCTTGTAGCAGATTGTGTGTTTCTTAATCTTTGCGCGAAAGGGTTTTGCATGACACCTTTACGTAACTCTAGTTTGCTAATTTCTTAGATTTTTATCTTTAATATTTTACTGTAACCTTTTTAACTCCCCTCAGAGCACTGGACAGCTGGCTGTAAACTAAATCTCTCTTTTAAAGAGAATGTTTAAAGCACTCTTATACGGATGTGTGTTGATTTTTGTTTTAAGAATCCCATGGATTCTTTCCGAGCTATACAAAATAAGCAATCATAAAAAAACTCAAGCCAAACAGAGGCTTTCCAACCTTGACAATGCACTTCTGTGCTTCCAGAGGCAGTATTGTTAGTCCTGGCGTCTAAGCTCTGGCAACGGCATGGTTCAGGAAACTGCTGTGGGGAAGTAGTCTTGCACCTCTCTTGGCATTTACGTCGCCTCGTTTTTGTTATCATCTGATGGCTGCTTCATAGCCCGCGTGAATGGGTTAGGAAGTTTGATGCCTATTTTCCGTGTGCAGATCTTGAAGTTGCAGAGGGTACCAGCTAAAGGGGGCCCTTACGGGGCAGACTGGTCCGCAGTCTGGGCGAGAAAGTACGAAGCAGCTTCCTTCTCGTCGTGGGTCAGCAGGGAGGCCCGGGGAAGGCGGGACAGGCACCGCGCTGCTCATACTTGTTCTGTGGATGTTGATTCAGTGCTTCTCCCTTTACTTAATTCCTACACATAATTAAATACTCCAGTCTTAGCTAAGCGCATGAAAAATGCATGTGCACGCTCTACAAAATAATTGCACATGTAGAACAGCTAGTTGCATATATACTTAACTGGCCCACTTCTGAAGAAAGTTGCTTGCTTTGTGCATGCAAATGAGTGTTTTGAATAGTCAGATCCCTGAATTAGAAAATAATTCACTCATTAAAGTGCAGTTATTCACTGACAGCTAACTCTAACTTAGCAGCATGGAGTTCCACGTTTGTTATCTGTTCGTGACTTTTGGATCCAGTTTCTTGGTTTACAAGATAAACTGAATACTTTTTCTAACTGCCAGCCCTCTCTGCTCCACCTAGATCTAAGGTTCCTGAGCAGGAGCAGCCAATTTCACTCACATGATATTTTCTTTAAAAACAAAAAGTCAAAATGAAATCATTAATATCCTGTTATGCTTAATTTTTTTAAATCAAAGTTGCTTCTGCACAGGATTCTTTCTGGTTTTCCCCTTGTGAAGGACACAGCATGGAACAAAGTTATTCAAAGCAGTCTTAAAAATTCTTCTTATATACAGATGAAAGCTTGCTAAAGTTGAGTCTGCAGTCAATTAAATCATTGAGAACACAAAATCCAATATTGAATTCCTAATGTGCTTTAAATTATGCAAGGTGCAATTAAGTCAAGATGGTTCCAAATTGGATCTTCCAGTCCAAACTCCTATTGTATTTGGAAAAAAAAAGAAATGCTAAGAATTTGTGGCTCTAAATCTATGTTCTCCCCAGCCTGAATTTCAAGTTGAACATAAAGAAAGAAGGATCTCCTTCTCAAATGTGTCAGTCTCTGAAGAAGAGCTGTTATGTGGCTTCTTTGGCCCCAAATCATGCAAAAATAGCTTTCATGTCTTGTGTGTCCTACCACATGATCGTGAACTTGGTCTTATCTAGCTTAACTGCCAACCTGCCTCAAGTGCTGTCTGCCCAGTCAAGTCTTCTTAAGCCACGCTTTGTTAAATGTAGCCTCCTAAGTTGCACAGAGTTTTGGTTTTTCTTTTTTCGGTAAATAAAAGGGACTAAATATGCTTCCCTCAGTTGTTCAGTCAATTTTAGTATACTCTGTTCATGAGTTGCATTAAGGTCTGACTTTTGGTTATGCTAAGGTTGCTTTACATTTGTTCAGTCCTACAAAGGAAATAAATTATGTCTATTTTCACCGTAAGGATCCTTTACATAATCAGCATTATTAGTGTAATAATCAGCCCCATAAGCATTTGCAGAAGCGGAATTGTAGTTTTGAATACGTTCTCATCTACGTGCAACAGTCAAATTGGCATGTGTTTTGTCCGCTTACTTTGCGTGTACAGACACCTCTTTGTGAGAGCTTGTGTTTGCAAGAGTTTCTTGAGCCTGGGGTGCCCGTGCTCTAGTTCTTCGTGAGCCACCAGCAGATTTACAGGAGTTCCTTGAAGAGTCACAGGCCAAGCTTCCCCCCCTCTCCTTGCTTCCATCTGCTTTACCAGGAATCTGGGCTATTTTTTTGAGAATTAAGTTTTTCAGGAGCCTTTTCCATCAAAGCTTTTGCCACAGAGAAGCTGCATAAGAAATACCTACGAATCGGTCTCTCTGTTAAGATTTGATCCCAACTCTGGAAAAGCTGGGAAGGTTTTTCTCTTTAACAGTGTGCACATACTTGAATAACAGGTTATTCCTTTGCATGTCTTTATTTTTAATTGACACTTAGATGACTGAGGGTTTACATTTTAGATACCACATACAAAGAGGCAAAGCCTGGTTTTTCCCCTAAAGGGTAAAAGGGATTGGTAACTATAAAGAGCTTTTTAAGAAGTGTAACGTTCGTGCTTTTTAGCTTGGCTTCGTGGACTCAGTTCCACTTTTATTTTTACTAGAACTGGAAGCTGTAACACTGCAACATCACCACAAATACATGAAAGTGAGGAAAACAAGATATAAGTGCCAAAGCCCATAAAATGTTTGGTGGCTGGAGGGGGGGGAATGATATTTTTGATGCTCAATATTTGTACAGCTGCCTGCCTAGCAGTGAGAATGTGTAGCAAGCATGACACAGGTCAAAGAGAAGAGCACTAACGTATTCGTAATGCTGACATCTAATGCTCCTGTATTTTTAACCGCTCCTTTCACAGGAATGTAGGATCCTGAAGAATTTTTCCTCCTTGAGGGCCATCATTTCGGCACTGCAGTCCAACCCCATCTATCGGCTAAAGAAGACCTGGGCATGTGTTTCAAAGTAAGCTTCCCCCTCCACTCCTGTCGCTAGCCCCAAACAAAGGCAAAGAGCTCAGTGCTCTTTCTTTTCATCTTGTTCTTCTCAGTCTTCCTATTCTGCTCCTTTGTGGACATCTGTTCTCTTAGAAGAACCTCTCATTCCTGTGAGGCTCAGACCCCTTTTTATGGTCTGACTGCTGTGAGCTCCGCTTTTGTATTGAGGGGACAACCTACCCTCAAGGACACTGGGTCTCTTCTGTCCTTTATAGCATACTGGATCTTCCATAACCTACTTGGAAAAACTGTGGGGCTAGCTACTTGCCCATCTCATGCACACCAGTCTGGGAAGGGCAGCAAAAGGGCACCATGATACTTGCCTGTTGTCTTCTCTCCCGTGAAGTTGGAGGAGGTCCAGGTTGCTACAAACCCTCACTAATCCTCTCCTGGTCCTGACATTTCCTCTAAAATATATCCTCAAACTACAAAATCCAAATCTGTATTGAAGAAAATATTTCTTCTTTTTGTGCAACTGGCATGTTTACTGCATGCCAAACAGACACCAGAAATCTCTGCATTAGGAAAGATGGTGTTCTGCTCCTTCAGTTTGGGAAGAACAGATTTCTTTCCTTTGCCTTTGGTAAGCAAAGAAAAATGTCACCCTGCCACAGAATATACCTCTGCATTTCCCCTAGAGAGAGGTGGGTCTTTCCTTCTGCTGCCCCGCGTTCCTGTTCCTGATCAAAATATTGCCATCTTGTGCTTACAGCGCTGGGCAATAGAAAGGGACTGGTGCACTTGAATGCTTCTAACTTTCCAGAGTGCATGGAACAGGGCAAAAATGAAGTACTTGGGATACATCGCTGCTGTTTTTCTGTTCCTTTGTATCCATTTACCTACTTATTTGCAACAGTCTCACACCCTGCAGTGTGATTGAAAACCCTGCTCGGGGTCTGCATACCTACGGCGTTGCTTTGTGATGCTGTCAAATAAGGCCTGACTGTACTGGGAGCACCAGAAGATCCCAGGAAGGTTCCTAGTAGTGTGCAGCATCTCACTGGATGCATTTTGGTGGTGTTCTCCCTTATGTGCCCCACTGTCAATGATTCAGGAGGAAAAAAAATCAGTATAGTAGTCTGATCTGATTTAGAGTGCTTACTAATAACCTAAATGATTTAATCTTTTCCTGTACAGGGATGTAATGCTGATGTTCGAAGAGCTGTCTGATATCTTCTCGGACCATGACAATTATTTGACAAGTAGGGAGCTGCTAATGAAGGTGAGAATTAGCTTGAGTTGGAAGGCTTGTGATCTCAATCAAAGCTGAGCTTAGCCTGTTTTCTAATCAGCTGCTAAAGCTCATCTCTCCCTGAACTACTGTATGCGGCATTTCAGGGAAGATAGGTCTGTAAACCCTGTGCTTTTCTGCTGGGACGAGAGGTGATTTCATGGTTCCTGAAAGAACCTACGCTATCATTAGCCTGTTGAGCTTGCACACCCGCACACAGCAGGCTGCAGCAGCACGGGTTCTCTGTGGACTTGCTCACAAGACGGCGGTTCAGGACCCCGTGGAGCCCCTCAAGTTGAACGTCACGCTGCTGTAGTTAGGTAACTGGTAACGCTTCCTCGGGCACGGCGATGTCTAGCTCAAGAATGGCTGCGCGCGCCGTATCGTACCTGTGGTAGCACCGGAGCCACAACCAGAGCGAAGAGGTGCCGCATGGTGCAATTTTACTGAGAGGAGTTACAAATTAGCACTTTGGCTTTATACTGCTCTGTATAGAGAGCTGAACCGCTAGCCTGTGCACCCTCTGAGCAGAGCTGGAAAGGTTCAGGTTTGTCCTGGCGAGTGCAGAGCAGCTCCAAACGAGATTCTCAACTGGGTCGCACCGCTGTAGCGCTTTTGGCTTCACTGGAACAATGCCGCTTAGCTTCAGCTGAGGAATTAAACCAAGATGTTTATCCGACTATCCCGTACCTTTCTTGGAACTAGAAGACAGGGCTGGGAATTTTGAAGGAGCGGGCTTCCTGCTGTGTGTGTGGCCAGATGGACAACAAAGCAGGCTCTGTCTGAAACAGTTTGACTTGTGCGCTCTCCTGGGTGAACCCCAACAAGCTCAGGAGCTTGAAAGGAGTGAGGAAGACTAGGGGGGAAAGGTTATATTCCGTAGAAACTAAGGAATGTTTGTGGCAGTTTTTTCTGTTTACATAAAAAAGTTTCTCAAAACCGGCTAACCAGTTTAGGTTTTGGCAGTTCTAGCCAGTCTATCTGGCATTTGTACCTTACCCCTTTGCCTTGGTATCCGAAACACTGTGTTTTGCTCAGGGATGATGGGTGAGCACATTCAAACCTGTCTATCATCCATTTATCAACATCTGGAACTAAATTTTAAAGCAGGTGAGACAATAAGAAGCGTAGAGGGAAAACGTGTGTTCAGAATAGCCTATTTAACTAAATATTAAAAAGACAAAACAAGAACTCAATCCAAGCCCAGACCTCCTGGCTCCCAACAAATCACTCTCTCCAGCTGCTGTAAGTAGATTTGCAAAACATTTTGAAAGCAGCGAGAGGAGAAAAATTCCACAGACTAGGTAGAACCTCTCTCCTACTTCTCGTCTTGGACCGTTTTGTAATGATTGGAGGATTAATGTCCACTGTATCCTTAAAGTCTTTGTTTTCTTTCGCTATAAATAGTCTCTCTAGTGAAGCCGTGTTTGACCTTGCCTATCCATCCTGCAAATTTAAGTGTAGAGCGGACAAAATGCCGTATGAAACAGGTTGGCCGGCACGGAGAGGGAGCACTGCGTTCTCTCCTCCCCAAACAACGGCTCTGCTGCGAGCTGCAGTTTTAGCTTCTGTGCCTGCCCGCCGGCCGCTCTTAGAGAACAGCGAGTTTATCTTTCAGTGTCTTGAAGACATTGAGAGAAGACTCCTTTTTCATTTGCTCCTGTTCTTCAGCTGAGGAAGGGAATACAGTTTGAGTGATCCGTTCATTTGAGTGATCCATTCATTAACTGCGACTGAGAGAAGTAAATGTTGTAACGAGAGGATCTTTACATGTGCAGGCTGTTGTTTTGGGCCTCTTAAAAAGACATTGATAATGATTCATGCCCTATCTATCCGGCCACTGGAAAAAATAACAGTAACTCCCAGCATCCCGTATGGATCCAGGGAAACAAAGGCTACAGATCTATTGTGAAATAGCTCATCCATTCATAGGAAAGCTTGAACTGTGGAGATGAAAAACTATTACTTCCATTTCCTGCGTGTTTTTGGATTAGTCAATAAGCCACAGAGGGTGGTGGCTGGATCTCCTATGTTGGCGGCATAAGAAAAACAACAAAGCATTACATAAGACAGAGGTGTTTACTCGTAGCAGTCCTGATTAGGGAATTAAATAGAAATTCTGAGGTCAAGGGTGTCAGGATAGAGTTCAGAGAAGCATCTGGACACCTGAGGTATAGCTAAGCTTCTCTGATTTAAACTCTCAGGAGATTTTCAGCAGCGCTTAGCTTTGGCTGAAGTAGAGCTATTTTGCAGAAAAATTCCCTTATGGTCATCTTCTGGGATTTTGCCCCAAATTCCCAATCAGTGTCCGACTCCCAGAAAATTAGCGTGTGTACATATATACACGTGTACCTGCACAGCAAATATTTTTGCTGGCCTAGCTTGCCTGTTTAAATGTATTTGCAATTATTTTACACAAAGAGAGTTGCCAGCTTACCACTCAGCTCCTCCATTAAATGCCTTTTAATTCCCTTACAGGAAGGAACATCCAAATTTGCGAATCTGGACAGCAGTGTGAAAGAAAATCAGAAAAGAACACAGAGACGACTGCAACTTCAAAAAGATATGGTGAGGCTGGGGTCCTTTTCCTACCCTTTTTGAACTAGTGATGTGATTAACCCTAATTGGTGCATTATGTAAGAAGCAAAATCTAGAAAGGTATCGAGTGTGCAGTAGGTAATGCTCTTGAACATGCCCTCTGTCAAGCAAAACAATCGCATCGATGCTATTGATTAGCTGCTACAAAGCAAGTGAACCGAAAGGTTTAGACTGAATATGCAGTCAGAATGTTTGCCCCTGTAAATATCTGCCCAAAGCTGTATTTCCCTTATGCTGTGGATCATAGTAAGCAGGTAACACTGTGTGTGTACATATAGTGTGGATGGATAGAGAGACAACCCCACACATGCATACATCTGTATATGTCAACAATGACGAAGTGGGATTTGTGCTGCGCCCAGCTCAAGCCGTATAGCCTCCGCTGAGCTGCCAAGCTGCAACAGCGATGGTTTTTAGTGCAACCCAGCTGTCCTTTTACTCCAGTAACACCCATCCGTGTAGTGAAGTGCTGGAGGAAATGGATATGCAAAGCATCAGCGTAGCCAGGGCGTTCAGGGATCTGATGCTGGCAACGCTCAAAGATTTCGGGATTCGGTGGGTGTACGCAGGGGCCGCGTTAATGTTCCCTGGTGCCAATCTTTCCCTGTCCTCTGCAAGGGGATAAGCGGGTATATAGGCTTGCCGATCCCGTCCCCACTTGCATTTTCTTGCATTTTCTTCACATCCCAACCAGCTGAGCCAAGGGTTTGGCCTTAGCTTCAAGTCTTCTAGAAATTTGCTAAACCTTTCATAAAAAAAGGTAGTAAATGATTGACAAATATAACCATGTGTTCATCATTTTCAACTGTCTTGTTTCTGTCCTACAAGAAAGAATTCCATTAACTACTCTTGTTACCCTTTAGAGAGAAATACGGGGAAAGCCACATGATTTGCATGTAGTAGAATACGTAATGTAAATATTGGAATTCTTGTGATAAAGAAAATTGCCTCTGGCCAGAGCAGAAATCTCATTTGCTTTTAAACAAGCTCATGAAGCTTCTGACATACCAGCTTGAAAATTGCACAGACTTCTACAGAGATTGCTTTGTAAAATGTGTCCGGTTTCCAGTCTGCTGGTGAAAATGGCTTTTGTCTCGAAGTTGGCAAAGATTTAAAAGAATAGGGGCAAAAGTGCTGAATATGATTTTTTTGTTTGTCTTATTTGTTTGACTGGAAAACATATGGATCCTTTTGGATGGTAGAAACGAACATTTTCTTTACATGTGTAGAAACAGCCTGAACTCTACAGCTGCTAGCAGTCTAGAAAGTTTAAAATTTGAATAATTACTATTAAAATACAGTGAGTGGCTGGGGAAGGTGGTCAGTTCTTGGAGGAAAAAACTGTGACTTGATTTGACTTGACTGTCACGTGGGGTAACAACATCATTAAGTAACAATCCACTGGAATGAGGCAGAAACTGCTTACCCAGGCTTAGCCAGGACCATTCCCCAGCTCCTTCTCTTGTAGCAGGTAACTGAGGGACCCTGTCCCTCGTGCTCAATGCTTCTTCCACAAACAGGGTTTCCTGGTGACCCGCTGTTAGAGATCAGTGTGTGGTGGCAATATTTTAATATAAAACCACTCGGCAATATCTGTGAGAGCATCCCGCCCTCATTAGAAATTGATGTAAGTTCTAGCTTAGATACTGAGGATGATGTAATGAACGAAAACATCATTTATAAGACCGCTGTTTAGTTAAGCAGACTACTTTTATTTCATTTTCTTATACAGGAGTATTCTAGCATTCTAATTATTACCATTTCTCGGTCAATTAATCCAACATTGCTCTGATCATTTGCAGGGAGTAATGCAAGGCACGGTACCTTATCTTGGTACCTTCCTGACTGATCTCATCATGCTTGACACAGCCCTTCAGGACTACGTCGAGGTAATTTGGGGCAATTTTTTGAATCCTAACTATCCTCCCTGCCTTCCTGGCACTGAGCGTGTCTGTTCCTGTATCTTCTACTGGCTTCTTGTGGCATTCTTGAAAATGGAGGAATCTGTTTTCCAAAAAAAAAAAAAAAAAAAGAGGCAATATGCAGTTTTATTAGCAACAAGAATCTTGTGTGAATTTGAGTGCAGTTATCTCAAGGGACAAGCTTAGCATTGTATTTAGTCTTGTTTTCTTAGGTTAGAAAGTGTGAAGAAAGTAGGCTTTCCATTATTCTGTTTTATTTTTTTCTGAAAAAAAAAAATTTTAGGTGTGAAGATTTCTGTGAATAATTGGTAAAATACACAGAATCATGAATTTAGCTCTTCAGATTGATCACTGAAGTGCTTCAGTGTTGACCCAAGACGTGTCTGAGCCCAAAAGGGATTAAAGACGTATTTTTTTCATTTCTCTTTAGCTGAACAAGCAGGGGGAACCAATCTAGCATAGGAAGGGAAAAAGGATTGCAAGAGAGCCTGGTGGTTTAACAGAGACTGAGGGTGGGGTCGATTTTCAAAGGCGTTTGTTTCAAAGCTTTTCAAACACCTTTGAAAATTGGCCCCGTTACTGGAGACGCTTGAGGAGCCACGCTGCAGGCGCTCAGCCTGCGTTCTGCTGGCGTTGGTATTTCCGATAAGAATGGGCAAACACACTTCTCCCTGGGCTGATGTGCTGGTTTCTTCGGTTGTTGCTTGTTTTGCAAAACTGCACTATGTTTTGCAAAACTTGCCTGTGCAAGGCTGTTATATATCCATTTTCATTTTGGCAGTTTCCCTTCTGTCCACCCTTTGCGTTCAGCTGGTGTTTCTGGAAGACACTGGGAACACTGCTAAACTCGCAGCACAGGCAAAAGCCAAGTTTGTTTCTTGCATGCAAAATCCCGCTAGCCGCCTTCAGACCTGATCTCGACACAGCTTTTATGAGCCTTCTTGTATTGGGCTTTTCTTCTTGGGCAGATTGCCATTTAGGCCATGAGGGCAGATATCCTTTGGAGACTCGGATATACGAGAGCTGGGGTTTTTTACCAGATCTGGAAACAGGTATTTTTAGAAGGTCCTTGCTCAGGGCAGGTCTGTGCTTTACATTAGCCTTGCTACTTCATCCTGTTTGTGAGTAAATTCAACCGAGCATGTGCCCTTCTACTCTGAACCCTTCTCTTTCCTTCCAACAGGGTGGCCTGATAAATTTTGAGAAGAGGCGAAAGGTAAGTTGAATATTCTGTAATCTTTAGTTTACTGATGCCCTCTTCCAGAGTATTCTCTTTGCGAGGCTCGTCGTCTTTGCTCAGTCGTATACAACAGCCGCTAATTTTAATGCTGGTTATTTGTACGTGAGGAAAGAACAGATCCCTGAAATGCCGCAAGCCTCTGCCAAACTGCGAGGGGTGGCGCAGGAAGAGAACCTGCTTTTTAGACCTGTGCGTGATAGGGGAAGAGGAGCTGCAGGTCACTTACTTTCATGGAATTTACATCAGGGGCATGCACATGCCCTCCGTTTGGTGTTCATGGGGATACGTTACATGCGTATGTCCTATGTGTCGAGGGTGAATCAGACCTGGTGGTGTAAGACCTTTGCTTTCCAGAAGATTCAGTTTGTAAACATCTTCCTTCTGCTGCAGTAACTTGTAGGCAAAAGGCTGCCGAGAGCAAACTAGGTACCCGGGACTGAGAAATAAATGCTGTCAGTCTTTCCTTTCAGCCTGATCCTTGTTGGTCAGAGATAAGTAACTCTGTGTAGGAGTAAAGGTACTAGGGTTACATCTGTCCGAATGAAGCCGTGCCAAATCTCCCTTCTGGGGTCTGAAAGCAGATTTGGATTTGGCTGCGCTGGAGCCATTTCCTTCCCTTAACTGCTCCCTGCTCTACAAACCACTTCTTGGCCTTGCCTTGTACGTGTAACTGCACGGCTCAAGATACTAACAGCGAGATACACGAGCTTTTCCGTGGTCATCAGTCCAGCTTCATACAAACCAGTGACAAACTGCCCTCTGAACCATGCCGAGTACTCAGCTCCGTTCCTGCATCCTCATTCTATGACCTGCTCTAACGCGAGGGGTTTCTAAGAATTATTTTAGCAAATTGCGTATGGAAGTGGAGCTGCAGAAGAGCAGCGCGTTCTAGTCGCACGTATCAAGGGTAGCGCTTTATGGTCCTCTGGTGCAAATGTGAGTGCGCACCGTGCAAAGCCGGGGAGGATCAGCCTCTCCGCTTTCATCGCAGGCCCCCCTAATTATTCCCCTTGCTTGCTGCCTGAGAACCACCTAAGTACAGAGCATGATTCTTCCCTTGGAGCTGGTCTGGCCAGCGCAGGGGTGAGCGGGTAGGGTAATCTGAAGAACCGGTGACCCTTTGCTACCCTTGTTCCTAGAGGAACCTGCCGTTCGGTGGGTTTGCACTGGCATTACGCTTTGGTTAAGGGCTTGGGCAAAGCTCTGGGGTGAAGTGTGGTTCCTCGTGTTTGTCTTCTGATTTGTGCACGGCTGATAAAATGTTCACGTTTCAATGCGCGTTATGGATGCTGGCGGGGGGGGGAAAGGCTTCGTTGTTTGAAAAACTGGTTCTGGAAATAGTCAGTTACTCAACTGAACCTGAACTGCAGGTCAAACGAAGTTTGTCTTGGATCTGTTGTTGCGTGTGTTTAGTATATGAATGAGTCTGTTTGGCTTTATTGTGTTTTCTAACTAGAATTTCTGTTTGATTATTTATTTGCTTAGGAATTTGAAGTGATTGCCCAAATTAAGCTCTTGCAATCTGCATGCAACAGCTATTGCATGACACCAGACGAAAAATTCATCCAGTGGTTCAGGAGACAGCAACATTTAACTGAGGATGAGAGGTAAGCTCTCAGTCCAGCTGGCAAAGCAGGCTTTTTTTTTTACCCCACACCCACCCGCAGGTAGGTTATGTCAGCTTTTAGCTATTCTCTTACGGGAACTTACATACACTGCTGCTCGCGGAGAGTGGAAATCCATCTGCCTTCTGCTAAGCAGCTGTAGAAAACCTGTTGAACGCTTAGCAGGGTTTAGTTTTGGGATTGGAAATCAGGCTTCTGACTTTGAAATATGATAGCCTGTTGTGTCTGGGCTGTCTCTATGCCCAGACCCAGGCTCAGATGATGATCCTAAGGGTTGGGCTGGTGGATGCGGGCAGCGGGTAGCCAAGGCAACGCAGAGCTCGCTGAGCGCTCACCAGCTAAATGTCTCCCAGGCATTTAGGGTGGGTTTTGCAGCCCTGCTGACTTCTGTGCTACTGCACGTGCTGCCAGACCAACCCAAGACTATTTATTTACAGCATTTGGATATCTCCACTAGGTATTTGAATACCACTCTGCTGCACTGTCTAAGAGTGTAAGCATGGATACATACTACATTGTACCGAGTCATAGTTCAAAAAATGTATGTCAGCTTATCCAAGATTCACATGTTAAGTATTTTCTTGGTTTTCTCCTTTTAAATAAAATTATGAACGTCATCCAAAAAAGCATTAGTTTTTAAAACTATTATAAAGAAGTGAAATACCCCCTTCACCATGGTAGAATGTAGACAGAGCTATGTTCCTCTTCGTGGGATCGCAGCCTTCTGTGAAGTGCAAATAACAGAAGGTTTCTTGAATTTCTTGAATATTGCTAGTTTGAGCTATACAACTAATAGTATTGTCTGTAAAAATTAACCCAGTGGCCTCTGTTCTGCAGTTACGGCTTTTCACGTGAGGCTGAAGCAGCTGCTGACCCTAGCAGCACCACATCGCCGAAATCTCGGAAAAGCATGGTGAAGAGGTTCAGCCTGTGAGTACAATGGGGCAAGGGGCATTTGGTGGGTTAATACAAACCTGAATAAATCAAACCAGCGGTACTCATTTCACCAGCTGAAAAACCTGGCTGGGGATCCAGACCACTGCATTGCTTTGAGGCGGTACCATCAGCTAGAAATGCATACTTCTGTCTGAAGCTGTCCCTTTCTATTGTTACAAGTAGTCATGAGGATTATTAATGAGGAGAGAGATTAGAAACAAAGAAGCCTTCCTAAGGTGTCAGAAAAAGGAAGAATTTTAGTGCTGGATTATAGATTCAATATCTATTGTGTAGTAACTTCCCTGAATGCAGCAGCAAAACAGAGTAAATGAGGATAAAGTCTGGCCTATTATTAGTCTAATTTGCTATACACACGCAAAAATTCTGTGCAGGATTTTAATAAGAAAATTAAAGTTAGCAAAAAGGCACTTGATAATAGAAACAGTCTGCCTATCTGCCTTCAAGTTAGAGGAGGAAAAACATCGTGGGGACATGGTCCAATTTAGTCTAATACCGCACAGATTCAAACAGGAGGTGGGTGGAGAACAGGGGCACGCAGCTAAGCAGACACGGGAAACGACAGGCTAGCAGGAATTCAGGGAAAGCCGCAGGGAATGAAAGCAGAGATCAAGGACTGAAGTAAAAACATCTTAAAGGTGAGAAATTTAAACCTGATGCGAGAGGAGATACAAAGGGACTCCCACATACCAGTGGCACGATCAAGATGAGGGGGGAAATGATGAATTTAACAGCACTATCAGCTCTTAACTCTCCTTTCCTGCTTGGGTCTTGTACCTGGTTTCCTCAGAACAGTCAGTAGCTGTTCGCTTCACATCAGTGCTACTGCAGGTTAGGGTCTGAAAAAAGAATAGACCTTTTCAAGCTAGAGTTCTGAGTTCTGATACACAAAAAAAAAAAAAAAAAAAAATCCAGGCAGCTGTTTGGAAAGTGTTTCCATTAGTCCATCCAAGTTGGTTGTGATATGGTCTGAGAACGTGAGCTTTGAAGATGACAGCGCCTGAACTCTCGGTGGCCTCTCGTTTGTGTCTCCCTTGGCACGTGCCTAAGCTGTGTGTAAGAATTGTCGCTGTGGAGCACAGGCTTTATTGTCTCGTTTCTGACTGCGCTCTAGTATTGTAATTTACCGTAGCGAGTTTGTTTGCACTACGCCGTCTTTGTCCAAAGAATTGTTTCATCTGCACTCTGAATGTATTTTGCAAATTAATAGTGTAGAAAAGACTGGCATAATTCATCCCGGAAACAGTGAGTGACACCTCTCTAAATTGGTTTAAATCATTAACTGCGTGCTGACATAGCATCTAATTCACCTTGCTTCTCTGCCTTGTATATTAAACAAGTTTGTTTCCTTTGATACTCCTTTAAATGTACTTGACCTGCATTTAGAAATGAGTCTCGGAGAGGGAGAGCCTATAATTTACACTTTCATGTGATCTCCTCATTGTGTACATGTCCATTCAGACTCTTAGAGAGAAACTGGTATCTGTGGCACCTTTCTTGAGTGAAAGAATTTGCAGCGGGGATGAATTTGCCCTTTGCCCGGTGTACGGCCGTGCGTTACCTTTCACGCACTGTTTCACTTACTCATGGCGACTTGAGCTGCCTTGCGTCAGAGGGACCAGGGTGCGACAGTAGTGTGGCAGGAGAGCGTAAGGTGGCTGTAACTTGCCCCTCATCCCTCGGTTTGTAAACGCATCGGGTTTACGATCAATCATTTCCTGGCAAGTGAGTCTGAAAATTTACCAGGCTGAAGAGGAGTCTCGTTTGTGTTACTTGGGCATTAGCGCTGATTTTGGCCTTGCAGCTGGGGGGTACACTAGGTCAAGAAGGTATTGTGTCAGCGTGTGACAAACTCTCTTGACAAACCCTATAAACAACACAGGAAATGAAAACAATAGGCCACTCGATAGGGAAACAAAATAATATGCAAGATTTTTGAACCAACTGACAGCTTTGCTCAGCCCAGCTCTGTACTGCTTTCACTTACCGTCTGTTTTGCTTTCTTTTCTATACTAGACTGTTTCTAGGCTCCGACGTGATCCTCCACAGCACACCCATCAAAAAGCAACGCAAATCTACTCCAGCTGGGAGCTCTGGTGAAAGCATGGACACGGACAGTGTTTCGTCATGTGAGCTTAATCACTCTGAAGTTGAAGACATCTGCATCAGTCCGATATGCACTCCTGACAAGTCTCGGAAAAAGGTACGGTCCGGGCCTTATTGCCAGCATAAATCGCCCCCAGAGGGACTGTCGACGCTGCCGGCAGGCCCTCGACGCTTGCCCAACCCTGTTGGTCTTGACTAGAGCATTGCTTTTAGCGGAGTGGAGAGACTCGAGACAATGTGTAAAAATGGAAGCACTCCAGTCAGGATTTTTGCACAATTCTTTCTATGTTGCCAAGATACAAGGCAGAGCAAAGTTCTTCCCTGAAACCAGATTCTCTGGTGGTGCCTGGCAGTATTATTTATGGTTTAGGTGAAGCCCTGGAGGAGCACAAGCTGTATTTTTTCTTTCAGTCCCTCGTTTTGTGCTTTTTGAGAGGAATGGGGCAGGCTAGAGGCCTTTCTACCTTGGAGCCTGTGGGAAGTGGGGTGAGGAGCCCCAGCATCACACTCGCAGATGGCAGTGCTTCTGTCTAGCACAGGCAGTGTGACGTTAGCATGGACAAGAGGATTCATAAGCCTCCGCAAACAAAACCACATGAAACAGGAGACGGGATCAGCTGAAGAGGAGTAAGATCAACAGCTAGTCATTTCTTCCTCGAATATCTCAGGATTGATGAGTTACTCTGCTGTTATCAGGCCGCTGCCGTGTCCGTCATGCTCAATCAGCTGTGTGCATCAGTGACAGCACTGCAAAATCCTGGGGCGGGCTGAGCAGCTGCAGTTAACCAAGTGATAGGCAAGTAAGGTCAGAGCTCACCAGCCCTGTGGGTTTGACCTCCCGTGAGCTCCCTGCTGCCGAGGTGAACTCTTTGCCTTGGCTCAGTTTAATTCCGCTGGGGAAATCGGGGTGCGGTGCTGCTGCACCTCCTCTTGCGGGCCAGCTCGCTCTTAGCACGTGCAGCCACTGTCTTACACCACGGCACTCAAGCAGCGTGCCAGGAAATCCCTTGTTTTGTAGAGAAGGTGAAGCCCTACACCCCCCACGCTGGCAGCTGGGACACCCCACGGTAAAACAGGCGTAAGGCTGAAGCTGTGAGTCTTTGTGCTGAGAGCAGGTGGGCCGGGCATGTGCCGATACCATCCAGAGAGACAAACTATAAAGATGGGAAACCAGGAGAAGGGATCTGATGGGGGGGGGGCGTCCACAGGGACCTCTTTCCTCCAGAATCCTCCCTTTTGAACTAACTTGCATTAACTGTATTGTTGAAGCCCTTTTTAGGGATGTTTTGCTGAAGAGTGTTATATTGGGGTTTAGCTTACGGCTATTTTAAATTGAATTGTACTAGATGTTCTTAAACCAAATGAAGCCCAAGGTCCCACACACTGGCATCTAGAAATCATTTAAACTGCTCAGCTGGAGCAGTCGTTGCAGTGATTTCGATAAGCAAGTTGGCGAGGGAAGATCCTCAGCAGTTTTTGAGCCGGGCAGCTGAAGAGAAAGGCAAAAACCCAGAGCAGCGGGGGAAGGAAGGGGGCGGCTTCCATCCAGGAAGGAATATTCAAGGAGAAGTGGCAGGCAGGGAGGCGTATGTGTGTTTCCACTCGTGTAAAGGCTCCGACCTGGAGCAGGAGCAGCGGTGCCCGGCATGCCCGCTGCTCTTTCCCAGCTGGTCCCAGTCCCCGGCCAGTTGCCCGCAGCCTGATTCTGTTGGTTGGATCTGCTGCCACCTCCCGGCCCGCTCTCACCGGGAGGGAAGAGCCAGCAGCGCGCAGCACGCCGACCTGGAAGGAGGTTTCCATTAAAATGGTGAAATGAATCAAGTGAAGTTCACTTTTTCTGGAGGGAAGGAATACCACTGCCATCCCGCTGGCTAGAGTGCAGATGGCGGAGGCTTTGTATGTGCCTTCTGCTTTCTCAAGTTCTTCCTCCAGAATGACAGGCACAGATACACCCAATGTCCAGTTTATGACAGTGTTTTTCTTTCTTTCTGTTGCATAGCTCTCTGAATCGTCTGCGGAATCCTCTGCGGAATCCTCTGCCGAATCGTCTCGTGAATCCTCTGCCGAATCGTCTCGTGAATCCTCTGCCGAATCGTCTCGTGAATCCTCTGCCGAATCGTCTCGTGAATCCTCTGCCGAATCGTCTCGTGAATCCTCTGCCGAATCCTCTGCCAAATTGTCTCGTGAATCCTCTGCCAAATCCTCTGCCAAATTGTCTCGTGAATCCTCTGCCAAATTGTCTCGTGAATCCTCTGCCAAATTGTCTCGTGAATCCTCTGCCAAATTGTCTCGTGAATCCTCTGCCAAATTGTCTCGTGAATCCTCTGCCAAATTGTCTCGTGAATCCTCTGCCAAATTGTCTCGTGAATCCTCTGCCAAATTGTCTCGTGAATCCTCTGCCAAATTGTCTCGTGAATCCTCTGCCAAATCCTCTGCCGAATCCTCTGCCGAATCCTCTGCCGAATCGTCTCGTGAATCCTCTGCCGAATCGTCTCGTGAATCCTCTGCCGAATCCTCTGCCGAATCGTCTCGTGAATCCTCTGCCAAATCCTCTGCCAAATCCTCTGCCGAATCGTCTCGTGAATCCTCTGCCAAATCCTCTGCCAAATCCTCTGCCAAATCCTCTGCCAAATCCTCTGCCAAATCCTCTGCCAAATCCTCTGCCAAATCCTCTGCCAAATCCTCTCGTGAATCCTCTGCCAAATCCTCTGGTGAATCCTCTGCCGAATCCTCTGGTGAATCCTCTGCCGAATCCTCTGCCGAATCGTCTCGTGAATCCTCTGCCGAATCGTCTCGTGAATTGTCTCTGGAATCCTCTGCCGAATCCTCCGCCCATTTGGCGGACACATCTTCCTCAGGGGTGTCATCTCTATTCTCATCCGTTGCCTTGCCATCCTTCAGCAACAAGTGCTCTGTCTCCATGACATCTGTTACCTCACAAGTACTGCTTCCTGTTTACAACCAGCAGAACGAAAATATGTGCATCATCCGGACCAGCAAAGAAGACGACAAGGACAACGTCTACAAGAGTATCCTGGTGAGTGGTGCGCAACAGCAAAACGCTGTTATCATTGGCGATGGTTTCATCCAGGGGGGACTTAAACGAACGGTGCTGTTTGTTAGTTTTGAAAACGCCTATTCACCGAGCCAACTAATCAAACCTGGCTTGAAAGGGAAAATGACAAATGTTACAATTCAAAATACGTGGAGTGTGGTATGAACGAGGGGTTTGGCCATAGCATCTTTGTGGAAGTTTCTGGTCTTGAAATTAAAGTTTGTATTTTATCAAAAAGTTGAAAGTCAAGCATTCTGATCAAGTGCAGGCTTTGCTGTTCCTGCCCTTCTGCTAGCATCAGCTGCTTTTTCTTGAGCTCGGAATTTGGGTGTGAGTTTTGACACGAGGTGCCACGTGCCAAGTTCTGCTTGGAGCGGCTTTCCCCAGGAGCTGGTTTCTGGAAAAAGGGAGCTGTACGCGTGGAAGCTGACAAGCCCTTTAATTACGCAGCTTCTCGCTGCGGCCGAGGTTGCCAGACCAGCAGCAACCAGCGTTCAGGTGTTTCCCTCGACGCTGGTTCCACGGGGGGGGCTCTGGCAGGCCTGGGCCCATGGCCGAGGAGCGCAGAGCCTGGGCTGGACCGTGGGCGACGCGACTCGCCTGCACGCCATCTCTGCAGGCACCTGACGGAGACTCAGCTGCTGAGCAAACGCTCCGGGTCCCTCAGAGCCTGGGGGGAACAAACACACAGGGGGTTAGTTCTTGGCACATTTAGCTCTACCTTACGATTTTAATGGTCTGACCTCCCCAAATGGCAAAGAGCTGTTCCCTGAGGGCCTGACAAGTTCGGCTGCTGGCCAGCCAAATCTTCCTTTTGACTGCAGAAGGCTCTGGAGGGAGCCCTGTGTCTGCTCCGGAGGCGCAGCGCTTCCACAGCAGACAGTAAAAACCAAGTTGCAAGGCCAAAAGTCTTTGCAGGATGTCAAAAGAAAGTATTTAGCACGGAAGACTGCAGATTAATTGATGTCTGCAAACAACAGATGGAGCAGTTATTTATGTGGACTTTTATGGCTAGTGAGAGCGATGTCTCGTCTCTCAAAGAAGTGTTTGCTCAGGAGAGCAGGTGCTGTGATTTACTGCTGTCTCTTCTAGTACAGTATCTGTTGTCTTGAATGAAAAAACCCACCACCACCACCACATGTCCCAAATACCATGTTTTAGTATCTAGTAGTACCTACTACTTTGTCACTGACCCATCGTATTTTTTCAGTTTGCTGAAATCTCTTCCAAGACCAAGTGGTCTGCAGAAAGGCAGGCCTTTGCTAATTAATTATTAAATCATTATGTAGAGTGAATAAGCAGAATCTCTCATTGCAACTCTCTCTTTCCAGCTAACTAGCCAAGACAGAACTTCTGCTGTCATCCAGAGAGCTATGTTGAAGCACAACCTGGAATCCGACGCAGTTGAGGATTATGAGCTTGTACAGGTCATCTCTAAGAACAAAGGTAGGGAAGCAGAACGCTTCTGCTGCTTGAAAAGTTCTGCTGGATTTTGAAGGAAAGAGTAAAATGCGAAGCAACATTAGAAATGCCATGGACGTGTTGTCACAGCTGCCAGTGAGAATAAACCCCCTCGATAACTGGTACGCAGGGATGATTTATCATGGCCTGTCAGCACATCGCTTTCTACAGGCAGAGCTCGCTTGTGGGTTGCTGGGTGGACCTTGCTACGTGCACTGCGACTGTAGAGCTATCGCCCGAGGAGCAGCCGCTCCCTCTCCCTGAGCACAGCCTGCTACAGGGGTATGGCCTCCCCAGGGATCAGGGCAGGCCCGGATCCCACCGCTGCCATCGGACCGTGCAAAGAGAGCTTTTGGCACTGCCTCCTCCTGGAGCGGCTGCCACGGCCTCTGCCAGGCTGGACGTGGTCTGGGTTTGGCCACCATCTCCTCCCCTCTGCAACCCTGCTCCCCCTTTTTTGTGGGACAGCTGCTGTGGGTGCCGCGCGATGCCGCTTTGGCTGAAGAGGAGGCACAGCAGAACAAGGAAAGGCGCCCAGCACTGCCTGGCTCCGTACCCTCCGTCTCTTCGCCCGGTCCCTGTTCTCTCCTGGCTTTCCTTCTGCTACGTGCCATACTGCAAATTAACACTTGCTCTGGTCCCTCTTTTACAGAGCTGGTGATCCCAGACAACGCCAACGTATTCTATGCCATGAACAGCTGCGTGAACTTCGATTTCATCCTGCGGAAAAAAGGTTCAGTCAAGGCGCGGGCGAGAAGGCGAAGCTGTTGCCCCAGACTGGGGTGCTGTTGCCTAACGCCCAGCGAAACTACACTGTGAGGGACTCAGGCTGCAGGGAAGAGAACTGGCTGAGAAGTGTACCTTTGCCATCCAGTATTACAGCATCACAGCAGATGAAGGTGTCAGTATTCAACGTTGAAAATTATTTGAAGCTGAAATGCAAAAAGAACATTTGGAAGACCACCAGCCAGAGGTATATATCTCTCTTCCCTTGCAGCCAAAAATGGACAGACGGAGACGGACTTACGGGACAATATGGACTGGAATCTTTTTTTGTTTTGCACATTAGCCTAGGGAGGTGAGAGCCCCTCTTAGAGGGGAAACCGGGACTGCAACATTTGTCTTAAGAACACCACACAAGCCAACTCTTTTTTTTTTTGTGAGGAAAACGTTTTCCTTTGTGCCAGTATTACACAGAAGAAGGTCTAATTTTATTTTTATAAAAAGTCTCAATCCAATTCTGCCTGACCCAAGGAGGAGGTGCCAGCCAGCCTCCAGCTGCCTGTGGGGAGCACTGGTTTGCAGAGGGTGTGGGTGAGCTGGGTGCCACTTGCAGCTGCTGCCTCCAGGAGACATTTGCATTCACAGAAAAAGCTACATCCCCAGAAGACTCGTCACTGGAGACAGCAGAAACTGCAAGTGTGTGCGTATTGCTTTCACACAGCTGGCAAACTACTTTTTTTTTTTTTTTTTTTTGCACTTGTTCCACACCAGAAAATTACCTATTTTGGATTTTTTTTCCAAAGAACTTTAAAAGAACGGACTGCACTTGCTTTTGGATGAATGTCATGGTTTCTTCATGAACAAGGCAAACAAACACTACTTGTCTGGACTTAGGACTTGTCTTAACGCCACTCCAGGGTGGTTTTCCTTTTACTTTGCTAACCCATTGAACAGAAATTGATGCCTTTTGCATGTACTCTGAAATGACTGATGTACCTCTTTGTAATGTGCAATCACTCTTTGAGAGCAAAACTTTTAACTCACGTTTTCATTCATGAGAGGCAACTACATGACCTTTTCTTTTAAAAGTGGGTATGGAGAGGAGATGCCCGGGTTTTAAGCGTTATCCCAAACAGTCAGAGATTTTTATATACTTGTAGCATTATTATGCATCACCTACAGGCACCTCTCTTGCTTTTTATACATAGCGATTAAATTCATTTCCTGACATGGTACACCCTTTCAGCTGGAATAAAGAATTCAGCTGGCATAATGAATTTAATCATTTGTTCTCTGTGAAACTTTAAATAACATAATTCTTGAGTCTCTTCCCAGAACACAGCCTTCCTTGGAAGGATTGTTAGAGGTTTTATCTTAAAAAGCCATAAATGAGACATCGGATTGTAAGCAGCCCTTACTGAACAGGCTGGCTTTGAGATACATTCATATTTATTAGTTAAAATAAACTCAAATACTGACTTTTTTTATACATGCCTGGGCCTTGTCTCCCCCCAGTTCTGAAGCACTGATTTTCAAAACTGGGCTCAGATTACATTAAGGATTTACACTCGATGCAAAACCGTGCGGGGCTGTATTGTGTTTGTTTTACACTACGTGAAGATTTATCATTCACTCACCTCTGTTTACAAAAGCAGCACCACGCAGCTCCTAATCTGAATAGTTTCAGAAGTCCAGTTGTGTTTTTGTCACGAGGGTGAAGACAGTGAGTTTGGAACTGAGCCTTAACCTTTGCCCAGAGTTAGGACGAGGGTACAACAGAAGTTCAGTTTGTGTTGCATTTCAGCGTAAGCATGCATTGTTGTAGTCCGTACAGTAGCGTTTCTAGAGTATTGCTCACTCGGAGGTTGTATGTCTGTATTAAGCTGAAAGGTGAATGTTCTTGTTTTTAAAGTTACACTCTCCAAAAAGTTATATATGAAAAAGATTTTTTTAATTGCTTACTTGTAATCTTTATACAACAAGTATATAAACTGTTTTCCACTCATATTTGCCTGGAGTTAATGTGTTTTCTTCTCTTAGACTTTGTTACTGCGTGTCAGCTGTGTTGGGTTGGGTTTTTTTTTTTATGCCTCACACCTCTTCACTCCCCTCCCTGTCACCCTCTTCCTCACTTTCACTGTTTTAACTGTTCTCAACTTCTTCCAGCTCCCCCGACTCACCTTCCCTGCCAGCCAGAGGACTTATCTGAAACACCATTCCCTTCAGCTCTAACCCTTCAGCTCCAACCTTCCTTCAGCATCGTTTTACTCTTCAACATCCCATCCACTAACAGTTTTGTCCTGTTCGTATCACCCTCGGCACTACGCTCCTGCTTTTATTTTTTGTAATTCCTAAAAGGTTTTTTTAGGAGGATGGCTTCTGTCTTTCTTCAGCCGTGCGGCTGGAAGGGCTGCCCAGGGAAACCAGTCTCTCGTCTACATTACCCAGTGAGTGGCAGCAGCTATTCGTGAGCCTTACGTAGTCCAGCCACGCGCTGCAGGCGTGCAGTGAGCTTGGTGAGAGCTGAAGGTAAACGTCGGCAAAGCGCCAGTCACGCACACCAACCTGCCACTGGTAGGGAATACTTGGTGCTATTTATTTTTTGAGCTTTCGGTTTAGTGACATCTGTTGTATCTAAGTGGGTAACTTAAATTATACACAAATTTTACAACAACTTCTCCATGAAATCATTCTCTCTTGGGTCACTGAATGATTTCTGCAGCAAGTTAATACAAAAAAAAAAATTTTCAGCATTTCCATCTTTTCCCCATTGTCTCCATCATGGCATTTTTTCCCCTCCATTAGTTTGTTGGGTGTCCCCCCCCTCACTGCCCATAATACAAAAATGTTTGGAGTTTATCTCAGCATCACAGCTGCTTCTGTTACCTTTCAGCATGGTCCCTCTTCCCCCAGAACCTCTCCCACAGCTGACCTGCCCTTTCACAAATCACTTCAGCACCAGGAGACTTCCACAACTGCCACAAGTGAGTCCCTGAAGGGGGGCAGTTGCCTTTGTCGCTAAATCACAGCAAAGGCAAAAGAAAAGAAAGATCACCCTGAATTTAAGCTGCCACCTGCTTTTTTTTTTTTCCTTACTTAAACTACCTGGAGAGATACACCACCACACCCTTATTCCATTTCCTTCAGGATAAATAGAATCTGGTTGTGAACTATGAATTTCATATTGTCATACAGAGACTACATCAGCACTTCTCCTTTCTTAAACAACAGCAAAGCCGGAGTTGGCAGGTTACAAGCCATCTTACTGCAGATAATCATTTCTTAGGGCCTATCACCATAACCTTTCTTGTGAACAAGCTGCCTTTTTTTGCTTTTCAGCTGGCTTGCTACTTACACTTTGTAAAACCTGGTCCCAGCTTCCACTGGTCTGGTACCCGCCTGACTGGGGTAGGCACTGCTGGGGTTTTTCCATCAGCTGGGAGTTCCTGGGGCTTAGCTCAGATGCTCCACAGCAAAGAAAAACCCATCCTAAATGGGGGGAAAAAAAAGAAAAAAAGAAAAAAAAACAACCTTTCATGGTTCATGAAGCAGCCTGACAAATTCTTACTTATCACTTGTTAAGCTCTGCTAACAGAATCTCATTCTCAAGCCGAAGGACCTTGCGCGTGACCACAGCGCAAGGCACCTCCGCCTTTGGGCTATGGGTGCTAAACCTGCAGGACACTCAGCAGGGACCCCCCGGCTGCGCCCGAGCTGCCCCGAACCCCGGCACGGCACGTCCCCTGCACTGCGCACGGCAAACGGCCGGCTCGGCCAGAGCCAGGGGCTGGTTCATGCTGGTGCTCTCACTTGCGCTCAGTTTTGAAGCCCATTAGATGAGTCAAAAAAGAAAAAAATAATTAAAAAAAAGTACATGGAAAGTGGAAAAATATCAGAAAAAAAATCCAGAAGTGTTTCGACTGGCTCCTAGTTTTCCAAAATACAGTTAATTCCGAGTAGGGCAAAGCCTGGGCAACACCTGCTGAGGAACTGAAAACACTGACAGGGAAAAGCAGCAGGTAGAACCCTCAGCCCCATCTTGCATATGTAAATAAATAGAAAATTGTGTATGTATGTGTATACACACACATATATATGCATATACATAAAAGAACGCTCAGCTAGATTGAGGCCATGTCTGCTCTGTAATGGCCACATTCATTTCATTCGTTACATTTTTATTCTTAATTTGTTTTCCCCCGCCTCCCCTGAAAGTACCATCCACCCCCATTGTACCACTCGCTTCCAGAGTCAACTAGAAGAAAAAAACACACATAAAAAAACCCCCACCACCCAAAACCCCCCAATGCTATTGTCAAGATGGTTTTAACAAACTGCTACTGCGCTACGTAAGGAAATCAAAGTTACATAAAACTCAGCCTCGCTGAAGAGCCAAACCAGCTCCACCGACAGCATCGTTTCCCGCGAGCGCGGCCTTAGCCAGCTCTGTCCCACGCGAGGCGCCCGGGCTGATGCGTCCCCCCCCCAGCAGCTTTGCCTGCCGCTCCGTGCCCGCCGCACCAGCCTGGTGCCCCCAACCTCGCCCCCTCTGCCGCTCCTGCTGTAAGGCCGGGGTAGCCCAGTGGCTGCAAGGCGAAGGCTGCGCAAGGGGATGCACTTTTTGCTTTTTAGCGTTAAAATGAGCTACGTCAAGGTTAAAAAAGCAGGGGGACTCAAATCCTTTTTTTTTTTTTTTAAAATCCATTATATATTTCCTGCATGGCCAATCCAGCCATGCTCCTCCCCTCCCTGGGGAAGAGACCACAGGGGCAGCCGTGAGGCTGCCGCCACAGACCACATCCCCACCCAGGAGCCCGGCAGGACCGGGGCACAGCGAGCAGCGCCGGGAGCTGGGATGGCACGCTCGCCCCCCAGGGAGTCAGTCCCTTCCCTCTCCAGCCCCCAGCACGAAGTGAGGAGCACCAGGGTTGCTTTCAGCCCCGATGTTCACGGAGAAAGTGCTTCAATAGGCTCACGAAAGGTCAGAAGAGGAAGGGTTGGAAAAACCAGAGCTCTTGCTGACGCAGGTACATCACTCCCGTGGTTGGGGGAAAGAGAGGTCTCTCTCGTAGATGTAGAGATGGGTCTTTCACAGAACAAAAAGCACATGAGGATGGAAGAGATACGCAGCGGTGACGTATACAAACACAGCGTAACCGTAACGCGCCTCTACGTGGAGAGGCAGCCACAGGATCAGATCAGTGAAACGATACCAGGCCAAAGGGACTCACCCACCCCGCGCTGGCTCATCCCTGCTGTTCCGCCACACCGAGATGCACGTGCGCGTCCCAGTATCTACAGTGCCACCTGACAACATGCTGGACGCTCACCAGTTCACAGATGTCCTGCTTCTGAAGGCCACACCAAGCTTCTCACCGACCCCTCTGGGATCGCCACGCTCAGCCGTGCTTCAAACAGGTCGGTCTTGCCCCTCGTAAAGCGAGACCTGAGGAGGAAGCGAGAGGGCTTGTCGGAGAGGAATGACCCAGGCTGTGCGTGGTGGCAGACCGGCTCCCCGTACTCACCGTGTCGCACGGGCACCTGCTCCAGCCTGGACAGCAGAAGGAACACGGCTTCCAGGCGGTAGCTGCAGAACAGGCGCGTTTATACGACCAGTGACAACGTGGTAGAGTGACACAGCTGAAGAAGTCCTGAGCTGGCCTTTCCCAGCCAGGACCGCTCCCACCCAATGAAGAAGACACACAGCCGCTCATCTTGCACCAGGTTCTATGTATTATCAGACCGGCTGACAGGTAATAACATGTCTTCTTTAGCAGAAAGCACAACATTGATCAGTAATTATTAAAACCAAACAAAAATTAAAAAAAACAACCCACCCAGCCGCACATACTCAGCCGCAGAGATCTGCCAGCAAGTGAGTCTCTAAGGTTGCAAGTCCAGGAGGGCATCCTCCCGCTGCAACAGAAGGCTGAGCTCTGTGCCAGCCAACCTAGGCACTGTAGTCCATCATCACCCGGCCTGAGAAACATATAACAACAAAAAAACCCCACAACCAAACACCATACTCTGCTGACATGTTAGCCAGCAGCAAGTACATCAGAACTCATCCAAAAAAAAAAAAAAAATAAGCCCCACAAGTTCGTTCCTCACGTGAAAAAAAAAAATCCAGACAAGTTGCCTTTCCGTCCCGTAACGCGCAATTCTATCAAGGCTGTCGAGAACAGTCGACAATGCTAACATTTCTGCAGGTTGTTTTGTTCTTAGAAGGATAGCGTCAAGCAGTTCATAACCAAACCTTTCAAATCTCAAGTTCCTAGAAGTCCTCCACTTGGTTTTATGGCCTAATTAAACAGGTCTGCAAATAGGTTGTCAGGCTTTGTTTTCCTGAAGGAATAAATTGAGGCAGGGGGTGAAGCAGGACATGACCTGGACTAACGCCGCCCGTGTTCCCTTCAGGCAGCGCAGGGACAAATAGCACCAGCGACCTCCGCTCTCTCTGCTAGCTTCCAAGATTTTAGACGTGCCGAGACATCAGTTCTGGATTGGGAGGCCTGTTCAGATGGGATCTAGCAAGTTTGGAAATTTGTGGAGGGGAAGCCAGCCATAGCTTTCTACAGAAGTGCGATGAGGGAGAAGACACTACAGAGGAGCGCTGCTCCAGTGGACTGAACATTTTTGGAAACAGTCTCGATTCCCTTGGAAAAACAAAACCAAATAACCCAAACGCTTGCCTGCAGTTTCTCCCAGTGACCGGGGTTATAAACGCCTACAAACCTACGAGGAGCAACAGTTACGCAGCAGCCCAGTTACAGCTATCCAGAAAGGTATTAACGCTTCTACACCTCTATATATTAATCTTTATAAATACAGTATTCTACACGAGGAACTGTAGAAAGACGTCGTTCAAGGTTGGTTTTTTACAAAAGCTTGCGAGGGCTTTTGGTCAGATCTCTGCCTTTTTTCTGCCAGTCTGGAACACTTGTCCTTTCTCCTCCTTCATCTCCCACCCAGTCCTAAGCGGCTTGGTTAGCTGCCAGGTCCGACCGCTGTGCTTTGCCATTCGAAGCAGTGGGAAGGAGACCACATGAAGAGCTGCTCTACAACTTTCAAGGGTGAAAAGCTAAAGTGTGAGGCAGGTTCAGCTGTCAACAGAGTCCCAGGGGAAGCGGGCAGTCATAGTTCATCCCTGGAGGACGGCGCGTTGAGAGATGACTGGGAAGGCAGGGCATCCTTGTTCTGGGCGTCGCTATGGATCTTGCCCTGCTGCCGGGATTTCCAGGAGTGCGTTCTGTCCCAGTCCGTTGACACGGTCTCGTTGTCCCAGATTGTGGAGGTCTCTGTGTCGCTGAGGTAGCCTGGCTGCCCCGTGTAGTGGGTGGGGTAAACAAGCAGGGGTTCTGCTGAAAAGGCTTTCAAGTCTCTGGACTCATAGTACTCCATGTACTTCGCTCTAAAGAGGAGAGAAAAATTACCAGTAATAGAGAAAACGTTCAGTCAGTGCCACTGGTTGTAACTGGGAGATACAAGCCAATCCACTGAGCAAATAGGTCCCAGGGAGTGGAGGTAGTTGCTGGGGTGGGTCTAAAGCAAGTCTGACTCTCTACAGAACCACGTGCCTTACAACCACACGCACAACCTATACAACCAAAGCCTCCGTTACCAGAGACGGCCAAGAGTCTCAGAACCAGCCCACGAGCCCTGCACCAGGTAGGAACAATAACCCCTCTGCAGCAGGTCTGTCACCTCCTTTGACCTGGGTCAGGAGCTCTGCTGCAGATAACCAAAACGCCCGAGGAGTAGCCCTGTCCCCCACCGGCCAGGCTGCAGAGGTGAGACACACCGACGTGATCTGGCTTAAGATCATTCGGCAAGACCCGGCTCATGTCAACCCAAGCAACGAAGGCATCCTACTTACACAGGGTGCTTGTTGTACATGACTGGCAGAAATTCATCTACAGGCAACATCTTGCTGAAAGGCTCAGCTCCGATGAGTTTCTGAGCCCCTTGGAAAGAGATTGCGTACCCCAGGGTCCAGTACGAGTAGTCAGCTTCCACCAGGTTCATGACATTGGGAACTGCTTTCTCAGGCTCCTGCACCTGCATCCTTTTCCGGCCAATGTAGCTTAAAGGGTGAAAAGACCATGGAAATTGGAACCAAAGCGAATCTGCAGCAGTTAGGACCACATGACTGTTCACATCAACCAGGCAAAGGGTCAATCCAAGAAGTAATCCCTGACCAGTCCTTACAGGTTTCTATCCTGCACCACTCCCAGACATCCACGTCTTAACCCAGTGGTATAGCTGTGAAAGACTTCATAAGGGAGCTATGATGCCATGGTCCAAGCCTCAGGACTAAGCTGTGTCAGTTCCCCTATCACAGCAGCATCTCCAGACACTACTGAGATCAACCAACACCACCCACAAAGGGCAGCGATGGTACCCAATGGGCATTCCAGCATCAGCCTGGCCCGGGAGGCAGAGCTGTCCTGGTGGGAAGAGCCACCGAGAAGTCTCTGCCACCTTCCCTGGCACTCCAGCATTAACCTCCATCTCCACCACAACACAGCACGTGCTGCTGACCTCCCCTGCGTGCCCAGGAGTTCCCATGGCTGAGGGCCAGTGACTTACATAAGCTCCCAGTCTAGCTGGGCTTGTTCAACATCATCCATCAGCTTCATGAGCTTCCTTTTAAACTGGTGTTCAAAGCGCACATCGTCCTCGATAACAAGCGTCTTCTCCAGTTCTCTGTTCACCACCTGGAACAAGAGGGTTCAGAAGTGATCACAGTGGCCCACATGGGCCACTCCATGCACCCTGAAATTGTTGGGGTCATCCTGACCTGGCACTGCCTTCTAGACCATGCAGGTGGGGACGCTGGAGAACCACTCCCAGACTCACAGCTCAGTTGGGAGAGACTGTGAGAGCCAGTGAGAACAGTCCTGAAAATAACCTGTGGCTGAGCATCTGCAACCTAGAAAAACCCTCCATCTGACGTTGCACCGTCTGGAACCCATGAGCTACCATCTAGTACAATCACAGCAACCACCTCCTCAAAGGAATGCGCAGCAGCCTTTGATGCCGAAGCTGCTGTTCAGAAAAACCTCTTTGTTGGAAGAAGCCTGGGAAGGAGACCAACCTCACGTATCCAAAGTCTGGCCCTGACAACTTAAGAGAAGACACAGGCAAAGGCATCCTGCCTGTAGGTTCCCATGTTATCATCTGCCCGTTGGCGATCTAGAAGTCTCAAGCCCAAAAGCATAACCTGACTTCTCAGTGCTGAGGTCACTCCCGCTGGCACTGAGCCGTTTGGACCAGTGCCCTGCCCTGCGACTAACCCCTCCGAGGGCAAAGGGCGGTCTGTATTTCGGTAACCACTGCCATTGCCCAGTCTTCTTTTACAGAATCACAGAATCACAAAGGTTGGAAAAGACCTGTCAGATCATCCAGCCCAACCATCAACCCAACCTCACCGTGCCCACTAAACCGTGTCCCACAGTGCCATGTCCACACGTTTCTTGAACACCTCCAGTGATGGTGACTCCACCACCTCCCTGGGCAGCCTCTTCCAGTGCTTCACCACTCTCTCAGGAAAGAAATTTTTCCTAATATCCAGCCTGAACCTCCCCTGGCGCAACTTGAGGCCATTTCCTCTTGTCCTATCACTTGTCACTTGGGAGAAGAGACCAACACCCACCTCTCTGCAACCCCCTTTCAGGTAGTTGTAGAGAGCGATGAAGTCTCCCCTCAGCCTCCTCTTCTCCAGACTGAACAACCCCAGCTCCCTCAGCCGCTCCTCATCAGACTTGTGCTCCAGACCCCTCACCAGCTCCGTCGCCCTTCTCTGGACACGCTCCAGCACCTCAATGTCCTTCTTGTAGGGAGGGGCCCAAAACTGAACACAGCATTCGAGGTGCGGCCTCACCAGCGCTGAGTACAGGGGCACGATCACCTCCCTACTGCTGCTGGCCACAGGATGGCCAAGGCCAGGATGCCGTTGGCCTTCTTGGCCACCTGGGCACACTGCTGGCTCCTATTCAGCCGACTGTCGACCAGCACCAAGCCCTTCTCCCTGCCTCCGCCACACCTCACTTGAAACAATCCCTCCTGTTGATGTCGGGCTGTGTAACTCCAGCATCTCTGAGGAGCACAGCCCAGATCTTCTCAAGTGTCACTCCCCAGGTGACCAGGGACAGATGGAAGCTACAGCTTTTACCACCAAACAAGATCTCTTAGCTCAGGTACCAGAGGTCCCTACTGTTAAGAATATTTAGGATACGCCAACTCAAAAAAGTCAATCAGCAGAGTCACTGGAACTTGCTTCAGCACAGATGCAGAACCAGGGGAAACAAAAACAGGATTTTTTTTTTTTTAACACCATTTATTCTTCAAAACCTTCTTGCCTATCTCCTCAGCAAACTCTGTCCAAGCAGGTTATTGGATGCTTTGCAAAATCAGTCATGAAAATATTCTGATAAAAATCACTCAGAGCTGTTGGCAAACGGAAAGCAGAGATGAGAAAGCTGAACGCTGCGTTTAGGAAAACCCCTGTGCGTGATCCCTTAAAAACCTAGGAGAACAGTTCCATCCTACACTTCCAGAAACCTGCACTGTATTTAATGCTCTGCCCTAAGACTGCTTCCTATTGCTCCTGCCCAAGCACCTTCCTGCAGGAACCCCGAGGCACCCGCAGACTCCTTACCTCCTTCCAGATGTAATAGTGACTAAGGAAGCAGCCGATCTCTCCTCTGGTCAGCGGCCGGGAGGAGTATGGGTCCCGGTAACCCGGGAGCATGTCGATGCTGAGAGCTTTGAGCTGACTCGTGTTCAGTGCTCTGAGAAAGAGAGAATATCTATTACTATTTTAAAGAAAAGTAAATTCAAAGTCAGACACAGACGCGGCACGAGAAACGCTGCTGACGTTCAGAGAAAAGCCCCAACCCAAGAAAGTGCTGCGCTTGTTTCGCTTGAAAACCCGGAGAAAAATGACCTTCTTGATTTACCTTTCTAAATCTAGCTGACAAACCATATCCTTAACTCCGCCAACGACTTCTTGTGGGACTAGCAACTTGTCAGCCGCGTGGCTTAGAGTATTTTCCTAAGAGGTCTCGACGGGTACCCAAGACCAAAGACCACTAGATGGCATGTGGGTTCCTATCTCCCTGAGGCCGTTTTGCAACTCCCAAGACCCAAAATTTCGGCCTTGATTTCTCATTACAAAAAGGTCTCAACACACCTTAGAGCAAGCTTGGAAAGGGCTGTGTCAGCGTAAACACTGTAGTACAACAGCTTTGTAGCGCTAGGACGGCCGATCTTCCCAGGAGATAATTGCTCTCAAGCATTTTCACCGCTGGCTCCTTTTAATCGGGCGCGAGCGTTATAGCTCACGGAAATCACCATGATTTTAACCCGATTTTCACGTTAGTCTGAACCACGCTGCCCTGGTTCTCCCATGGAGACTGACTAATCGCAAAAGAAGAAAGAACCGGAGCAGAACTGCCCCAAACAGGCTGTTAGGTAAATAAAAGCGATACTCACCCCTCCCTCAGCCCACCCTTCCCCACCAGAAGGGAGGTCAGGGCATCCGAGGAGCCGGTGTTAAGCAGTTAAGCACAACCCCCTCTTTGCAAACATCAGCAACCCCAGTGGAAACTCACTTTCCATCCACAGCCTCCACTATCTTGACTGCAATCTCCTGCTCATAGAGAGTCCGCAGCATCCGATCCCGCCTGTCTTTCCGACGCTTCAGATTGATCATGAAAATCTGGGTAGAAGAGAAAGACATCAGCCTCCCGGCTTGGGAGTGAGGAAGGAAAGGGAGTCCTGATCCCCTCTTCTCCAGCGGCACCACTGGAAAAGCCCATCTTATTAAAATACCAGGTGTGGTTTTCTTCCAGGTTGCTTAGAATTTGTCAAAAAATTGGGGTTGGTTTGGAGTTGAAAGGTTAGAGGCTCATTCTTTGTCTAACAACTACTTTTTATGGATGTTTTATGTCACGGGGAACAGTTGTTCTTCAAGGATGGATAAAGGTGAGAGCAGACCAGTTACAGCCAAGTCTATAATTTCCAAAGATATAGAATGTTTTGATTTATATTAAACACAGAGTCAAAGGGCCAACTCCAGTCCCAGTGGAACACTGACCCACGGGTTTCTCCGATACGCTGCCGCTGCCTGTATTTAGGATTATCAGTGGGGCCGCCATCCAAGTACAAAGACGCAGTGAAGAAAGGATTTTTGTAATTGCTTCGGGCACTGAAAATCCGCTGCTACACCCCTGCCAGAGCAGAAAGCCTAGCAGGGAGCCAAGACCAGGCAGAGAGATGGCTGGGCAGGGCTCAGTTCGAGCCTCGAGGAGACAGGCTCCGGTGCAGGGCAGAGGACTGAAGCCCTCATTTGCAGGTAAACTACAGAGGGTCAGGGATATTTTTCAGTCCCAGGCAGACAAATGCAGCCTTGTAGCCTGTGGAGCAAAACCTCATCCCAGTAAGAAGCTGATCAAATTCCAGCTCAGTACAAATGCAAAAATAATAAATTGGATAAATAAAGCGCAGCCACAAAGGACAACATGGAAAAAACCCACACCAGCTGTGTCCTAAACACAGACGCTCAAAACACACATCGCCAAATCAGGTTCAGGTTTTACAAGTCATATAAACAGACGTGGCAGAACACGCCGAGAAAACAAAGGCTCCCCTGATCGCCACAGCTCCCTGGGTCACGGTGCCACTGCCACCCCGGCAGCTGCACGCACAGGAGTCGCTGGCTCCGTGAAAAACACGGACGCTGGTTCCTTAAAGCACAGCAAATCCCTCGCCAGCCTTCCCCCGCTCCATGCCTGCTCTCTCCACAACGCGAGGCAGAGCCAGGACGGGGATTTCTGCAGGGTCTTAGGGCAGTACTAGTGTCAGCAACCATCCTTCTAGCTCATTTTTACTTAAAGGCCATAGCAGAAAAATGAGGTGAGCAAGCAGGGCAGGGGGAGAGCTGGCACGGAAAGGAGACAGCGTGCGTGGTTTTCATCCCGCCTGGACGTGCCCAGGTTGGGCTAGAACCCAGGGGAGAGCCTGGCTCCCCCAGCTGCTCCGGGCTCTCCAAAATCATTCCCTTCTATCACTGGAAAGCAGGAGAGCTTTCCCAAAAGACCGGGTTTTGTCACAGAATGGAGGGACTGCCAAGCTGCTCTGCAGAGTCAGAGACAACAGCAGAAGAACCGGGGAGTTAAATAGGTTTAACTTTAACTTACTCACTTTAATAAGTGAGGTTTTCAGCCTCACTTCTCCCATCTCCTCCTGGCTGGATTGCAACATCCATACCATTGAGACAGGAAGACCAAAAAATCTGCGGGGCACTGCCCTCGCACATAAATCTGCACTTCCCATCGGGGTCCTGCCGCAGGTACTAAGTGCCCGCAGACCTCACCGGCCTCGTTTCTCCACAGTAAACCAGAAGGAAAGACCATTCCCTGAGCCCTTTCCCTTCTGCTTCCCTGAGCTCAGCAGTTCTCCCCAAATAAGGATGGCTATTTTCTCCTTGCAAAAGGTTTAAGTCTAAAAAAGGAGTGACTGGGAAAGAGCTAACTACGTGAAAAGATAATATACTCCAAGGGAAATGGCTAGAAGCTCAGCTACAGGGAGAACCCAGGTCCTCCGGGTGATGAGCGGGAAGACAAGACAATACCAGCGAAACAGGTTCCTTACTTCATCAAATCCCATCTTGTCAGGGTGCTTCAGAGGAACAGAGACATACTGAGAGGGTTCAACGGGAGGACGATCGACTGAAAGAGAGGAGAGATCCCAAGCGTCACCTTCATGTACCTGCTGCGTTCATATAATGTATCCGCACGTGTTTTCATCACTGGACCTAAAGCCCCAGGGAGTTGGGATGTGAAGTCGGTGCAGGAGTGGGTATAGCGGAAAGCATCCACGTTGCAACGCAGAAGCCAGCAGCCACGTGCCAGACGGACATCACGGCAAGAACAGGGTTCTGCAGCATCCTTTCCCCATTAAAGATGCATTTTCCTATTTGATCTGGGAAACTTGAGGGATTTTGTGAATGGGGTTGCCCTGACCGTGAAATGATTACATCCCTAAGCAGAAAAGCGGTGGAAAATGGAAAACTGCGTATCAAAGCGGTACGAGAGCCGTCAGATCAGGAGGCAGACTCCCAAGGGGAAGAGCGCTGGGTTGCTGGCAGGAAAGCTCTACAAACATTAACTGGGGGGTAATCCATGGTGGCAGGGCACAGCAACTTACTCATAGCCTCGATTAGCGTGTGCACAAAGTTCTCAGTTTCTTCTTGCAGCGTCTGGTGCGATTTCAGGGGCATGGGAAGGAAACCATAGTGTTCGCGGTTGCAGATGAACATCTGTACTCCTGGGAACCACAGGAAACCAGAAATCAGAATCGGGTCTTTTACCAGCGGATTTTGCTGCTCTGTCGCTACGTAACCACAATCAAACTTACGCCAGGACCTCAGTCCCAAAAAGTTCTGCTTCATAAACAAACAATCCCGAAACAGAAAGTGGCAGCGTGATGTTTTATTTGGCTGGCAGCAAGCGGCTTCTCCTACAAAACCAATTCCCACTCGCCGCCTAACAGCAGGTATCTTGAACTGCAATCACTTTTCTCCTAGGAGAGACTGGGAACCCCCCTCTTCGCCCAGAGAACGGGTCTTTTTGGCTTCTACCTTCACGCTATGAAAACGATCCTACAGCGAAGACCAGAACTGGCCCTTAACAAAGCAGCGTATGACACGCACAGCAGTCCGCTGAGTAACTGGGGAGTACCACAGGAGCCCCCATGCCCAAAACCCCGCCGGCACCGCTCAGACCCGGCACCTTGCCTGGCACAATCCCTTCGCAGACCCAGAGCCAAAAGCTGGAACAGGTTTTCACCCCCCGAGTAAGCCAGCCTCAAGCAGTGCAACGGCTGGCGCAGGAGAAACAGCAGCGATCCCGGGACATGGAGCCTCAATCCCTGCACAGACCCAGGGCTCAGCAACAGCCTCCAAACCAGCCGGGAGGGAAACAGGGCTCAAAGGTGGGGGGAACACACAGTTTTGAAAGCTCAGGGTGAAGGGCGGAGGGATGTGCACCCACGAACGGGCAGGAGTCCCCCCTGCAACACAGAAAAGCTGCATTTGTTACGAACCCGCGAGGGCTGAAGCGGTTCAGGAGGAAAGGGAAGCTGTCCTACCGGACACCCCGCTGCTCCGCGGGGAGAGGAGGCCCTGCTCTGCACGCTGGGCAAAGCGGGGTGCAGCTCCATCAGAGCAGGCAGCCTTAGAGAGAGAAAAACGCAAACCCAGCGCGGCTAGGGGCGACGGAAGCTTTGGGCTGAGCTTTGCAAGGATTCGCTGTCAGACCACAACAAATCTGGAACGACTCTTCCAGGGTGGAGGTGCCAAGTCTCATCTGGCTTCCAGGAGCACGCGGTTGGCCAAAGGCAGGCCCGGGCAGTTCAGCTCCCCCGGGATGGCACGGATGAAGCTGCAAGGCCCAAGGCGTCAGTAAAGCTGCAGGGTCTGTTACTAGCCTAGCAAGGGATTCAGTCTGGGTTTTGCAGTCAAGCATCTTCCTGCTTCTGTTTATATTCTTTATATTGTAATGTAATGTCCTATCTTTATATTCTGTCCATAAAGACAATATACTTTCACCTGTGCTGGCAAAGGACTTTGAGGAATATATATGACAACCACCTTAGAAGTGCCAAGTCTACCAGCAAACGTGGTCCTTTCCTCTCCAGGACTAGTTTTTACTGTGCCCTGAAGACTAGAGAGAGACGCCAGCAAGGAGAAAAGACGCTTTCAAAAAGAGGTGATAACGTGACATCCTTCTACTCAAAAGCTTTTGCAACTGCTCGTTCAAGGAGCTGAATCCGAAGGTGTGAAAGAAAGAGAAGATGCAAAGCCTCTCCTCGGAGCAGATGCCTTTGCAAAGGGGAAGATCCACCCACTGCTTGTTCACTGGGAATGTCCCAGCAACGCGTCATCAGCCAAAGGCTCTTCCCTCTGGACCGCCAAAGGGTTCGCTCACTATCAGCTATAACCGCAGCAGCGCCGGGCCCGATGTCACATCAGGCAACACGCTCAAAAGCTACATCCAGAGAAGCCAAGGGAAAGCATTTCCATTGTTTTTCATTGAGCTCTGGTAAGGTCCTTTATTAATTAACCACAATCTGAAAGCTGCTAGAACCCATACAACTGGCCAAGCAGATTTTAAAGAAAAAAAAAATGCAAACCTACCCTTCTTTTTCTTTTTTTTTTTTTTAAATGAAACAAGCACCACCACCCCCCTCCCTCTAGGACAAAAATGAAAAGCAGACACTACCTGGTGTGTTGATGCTTTCATGTATTAGTCCCCCTAATCCTTCGTATTTTTAGCAGAGCAGAAGTGTCTGCATTAATGACCCCGGTGTTTCTACCATTTGAAGTTCTGCAAGTAAATTGCTGGCTACACTACTTGCCAAAACACATTCAGCTGTCAGCTGCAATTTAGGTAAATGGCAGAATAAAAAAATACTACCTGCTGACATTAATGGATTTGGCACTGATCTAATCAACTAATCTTATCTGGCTCACTGATCTCCGTTCCTATCTTCCGCTGGCTTAAGCACAGTTAATCTGCATAGATTCACGCCAGTATTTCTGTTCCTTCTGGGATAAAAGCTACTTTAGAATGGTAAAGCTACCTTAAAATGGGGAGGGGGACTCGCTCGCCAGCTCTGTTTTTATAATAAAAGAAACAATCGCCAGAAGGGACAGAAAAGCTATAGATATTTGTATTACTATTAGCCTTTGTAAGGCAGTGTCCAGGATTCACAGCCATCCCCTAAACCCACAGCCATATTTAGGCAACCTAAATTTCCCCCACATCCCTGTGACCGGACCTTCCCGCTGCCTGGCTCTACGTCTTCGGAGCCTCAGGCTGAAAAGAAGCTCAGGAGATCTGACTGGCTAAATGCTATCTTGCGAGTGCAAGGGGCTCTACAGAGTCCACCTTTGTCGATAAAACACCTGCACCGAGTCTTGTTCTGAGCCAGTCCTCCCACCACAGGCCACGTCCTCTCAGCAGAAACGGGACGGTCTCTTTGGAGCATCACAAAACAGACGCTTCGAGCAGTAGATTCACGGTTGAAAATCGATGGTTTGATCTGAGGCATTAAGTGCAGTACTTGGCCTGGACAAAAGCCAACATCATTTATGACTTCAGGGAAGTAAGTGAAATTTCTCTGAAGAGCAGTTTACCCCAAAGTCCGTACATTTTTCACATTTCTGAACTTGGATGTCATCCTCCCGTCCTGGGTGACAAAACTCAGCCCAGGACACAAGCCAACAACCTGAGCAGATCCATGGGCCAGACTGCTGAAGCAAAGCCTTTCATATCATGGGTCAGTCCTGGAAAAAGCTGAAGTGTTCTTGGATGGAAGGAAAAAATGATGGGTTTGAATCCCTGAAATATTTCTTAAGCAGCTGGAGCTAATGCAATGCAGTTACCCCACTCGTTGGACGCTGCATTTCTGGGAGAGCTGTCAGAGGGAACAAGTGGGGCAGGTAGATTTGAAGGAGCCTGCTTTGCTACCCAGACTCAAATCTCAATTCTCCTCTGGAGCCAATATACCGATGTCCTGACTCTCAAAGTCAGGGCCCCAAAGGTGCCCTGCAAGTTCACATCTCACCTCAGCCTCCCAAGAGCTCTAATTTCAGCTCTTGCTGCCTCTCTTCTATCATTCGTCTTTCTCATTTGATGCCCCCCATCCTCTCGTAGCGGAGTTTTGAAAAGCCCTGCCTAGTCTGCCAAGACAACTCCATCTTTTTCAGTGCCGTCAAGAACTTCAAACCAGAAACATCACTAAAAGGAAAGCCACAAACAGCTGGAGGCTGCTGTGCCGGTCTGGAAACGGTGGGAAAGGCAGTCTTCTCAGCCCGTCTCTTCCGCAGAAGCGACTGCCAACACCAAGCTATACGTCTTCACTTTCTGCTTGTCTGTCCCCCAAGAACAGCCCTTCCTTCTCACCTTAACTTTGCGTCTTTTACAAAGAGAAGACAGCTAACACCAACTGCTCATCACTCCGAGGACCCACCAACAACTTTTCCCTACTGACTCACCTCACTAAGCCAACAAACCAGCCCTGAAGCTCTGAACAGAAGTGCATTTCACTGGGGCTGCTGAGGTTTCATCAGTCCCTTTTTCCTTACAAGGCCCTAAACTTTCCCCTTTTCAACACAGCAGGGCAAAGAACACTACAGATGGCCATTACGACCATACTCTTCCCAGGAGGCTCCTTTCAGCTCCGACACAGCTACGTACAGGACTGCCAGCCAGGACTTCGCTGGAGACAGAATACCCAGCAGACCCACTCTCCAAAAATAAACCATAGAATGGTTTGGGACCAAACGTCCCCACCGCAAATACACGCAGCAGTATCACGCACTTAAGAGACAGGGATTTCTCCGAGACACCTGGAGCTCTCTGCAAACACCAACAAAGGAAGACGTCACTGAGGCTGTGACTTGGCCTGAAAGGACACCTGTATTTCAGACCTAACTAAAATCCTCCCGCTGTCCGGTAGAAACTGATCCCAGTATCAGCCAGAGCGGTACGCATTTTCCCTCCGCCGTGCCCCACGCATCTCAAGGCAGCTCAGCGCTCGACCGGTTCTCCCAACGCACCAATGATACAACGTCAAGCATGCAGAGCTTTGACTGCTCACACACCAGCTCTAACCTGCTCCTGCCGGCAAGAGATTTCCTCTCAGCACAGCCCACAGACTCCCCATCATCCCCCTGCAAGTTGCACTGATTTTGCTTTCAAAAAAAAAAAGACAAAACAAAAACCTCTCAGACAATTCCTGCTGAGCTGCCGTGAAGCAAAGCCCCGTCGGCACCGTGGGTAAGCAACTTGGGTTTTGTTTTCCACAAGCGCTGCTACATTTAAAAAGAGCGTCTTGCCCTCACCCACTTCCTCAGGGATCTCCTGGAAGCGGTGACTTTAGATCCCTTACCTACAGACTTCAGAATACCTTCCAGTCTCGCAGCCTCCCCTGTGTTCACTACTGTCTTGCTGTGACGCAAATCAAGGGTGGTTGCCACATGTTTTGCCTTCTGAAACACTGTCCCCACCCCAAGAATGGCTCCCGCGTCCTTTGAAGCTAGCTGTGATTCAAAACTGCACTGCCAGTCACTTGCTGCTGGTTATCCCTGACCAGATCCAAAGGAGGAAAGGGACCAGGGTCTTAACTCACCGCTGAAGTCATCACAGGATGTGATGGCCTGTGATCTCCAAGTAGAGGGCCGCACGTCTCTACTAGTGAATCCTCCCCAGCAAATGCTCCAGACATACCTGCTTGGCGACTGGAGAAGGCAAAGACCATGATATCATCAAAGCTCCAGGTGTAGTCCTGGTGTGGGGGGTAGAACGTCAGCTTGGTGGAGGCCTCTTTCCTCAAGTCAATGAGGAACGTGGAATGAATCATGGGGACAGCAAAACAGCCTGTCCTTTTCCATTCCCGAATCAGGGGATAATCCAAGGTCCTTCGGTAATAGCCCTGCAATCACAACGAGGGGGCTGCTTGTTACAAGGGATTTCTGTTTCATAGACGCTCCTTAGCAGAAGCTCTCACCCTTAGCCCTCCCCAGCAGAGACGGATCAGCGCTCAATTCTCAGATTTTTAAGTGTCTCCCATTTGGAAAGGGCTCAGTCAAGTATTTAGAAAAGTGAAAACTTGACCTTCTCTCTCCTTTTTAGCAGCTATTGGAAATCCAAGCCTTTCCATTGCAAAATTCCTTTGCAACAGAGCTTCAAACCTCGGACTATTTTCTCCTGGCTCTTCAAAAAACTTTCTTGCACATAGACTCTCAAGTCTGATCCTGGAAGCTGCTGAGCACCCATGACATCCTCCATGCTCAACAGGCACAAAGGACATTCAGTGTCTCAAAGAACGGGACCTGCAAATTATTTCTGACCATGGCTTTAAAATAAATCATTTGCTTCACTGGAGCAAAGGCAACACCTCAGTCTCCATCAGCTGTGTAAGAACCCCTGCTTCCTCCATCCCAGGGCAAGCAGGGTCTTGTCTCTGTAACCCCTCGCTCTGCTAACCTTCCAGCACTGTGGGTGCAACCCATGTTGGGCGGCTCACAGCTGGTTTTGCAGGTGCAATACGCCTAAAGCCATCAGATTTAGAAAGAAAGACACTGAATTCCTCCAGAAAGAAAATCCTAACGCACCGATTAGACACCCGGACACAGCTGATGGTTGAATCCAGAGCAGATTCTGGTCTTTAGAGAAATGATGAGTCACTAAAATAAGTTAAAGTTACTTTTACGTTACATTTTCCGTGAGCATCCTAGCACCGGCTGAGCAAATCGCTGCAGAACCACTTTACCCTGGTTTCGTGTAGAAGCATGGTGTGGTGCATTTGTCGATCCTCCCCTCTGCCCTTCGGATATCTAGTCCTCACAGTATGGTCAGAAGGTATCTCAAACACAGCCGGCCTGATTTCCATGAAAAGAAGCGAGCGAGTAGAGACCTGACTCACGCTCCCACTGAAGGAAGGGTTAAGACATTCAACTTTTAACAGATATCCGAGAATGCCCACAGGTCAAAGATGCTGGAAACTAATCTTTCCTCCTCCAGTCACTCACTACGGGGTTTTGGGGCTTTTCACTGCTCGTAAATCATGTCTAGTCAAGAAAGACTCCAACGTGTCAGCACTGTTGCCGTGCTCTCCCAAGGTTAGCTTCATGACAGCTAAATGTCAAGCTGTCTGGAGCTGGGTTTGGCTTGCCGTTGCTCCGTGCCGGAGGCTGCGTTTCAGGGCGTGCTCCAGCTGTTTCTCCCTCCCCAAGTCCCCAGGGAGAGCAAGGCTGAGCGCACGAAGCTGTGGGACACAGAAACAAGAAGCAGCAACTAAGAGAAAAGCAAAAAAAAAATAAAGCGGGAACTTTCCTGTTGGTTTGAGCAGCTTTTTTCACCAAATTCTGCAAGATGCGTTGGCTGCTAGGTTTTTCCCTCTGCTTTTCTCAGCTAATGCTGGTAATGATGGAAACTTACTGCTGGAGAGGTAACACTAAGGGCCAGGGCTGAGGCTGGTGCAGACGGGCAGAGAGGAGCTGTGGAGCAACGCTGATTTACATCGGTGGAAAACCTGGCTGTCTCAGGACTTAACCTTAAAAACTTAAAGGACAATGCCTTGGCTATGAAGTTTATATCTCCATTTTGAAACAAACACTGAAACAAGTAAACAGCCACATACACATACACACACACACACACCCTTCTCTTATTTATATATTTACTTCCCGAGAATTTGGAAAGTTCAGGACCTTTTCCTGCTATTTTTACTCAATTAGTTAGTCTGGACTGTGGAACTCCTTGCCATAAGATGGCATGGGTGCCAAAAAAAAGATTCAGACAGTGCTTTCAGTAGAAGAAGAAAAATCACTGAGAGCTTTAAAGACAAAGACCTTCCTCAGGAAATCATACAGAAGGAGATTGCCAGAGGATAGAGAAATATTTTGGGGAAGTATCATTCACTTACTTGTTTGCCATGTTCTTATACTATTCCCTAGGCGTCTGCGAGGAACCGCTGCTATCAGACGGACCTTTGGTCCGACCCAGTACAGTTATGTTTTCACCCTTCCTGTGGTCCCTACTTGTGTCCTTGGTAACACTGGGAAGGAAGAATGATGTTTTACACCAGGTAAATAGAAGAAAGGGGGAATGGAGTTTGCTCTTCGCTTCGCTCCAGCAATAATGATAACAATTAGTATCTGGTTAGCTCTCTGGAATAAAGCAAGAGAGTAGGGAAGGGCAGGACCATGGAGCCTCTCTGAAGTGCTCTTATTCGCATGCCCCAGGGAAGCTCAAAGACGTATTTGCAGTTCATGCTTAAACACATTTGTCTATGCGGTAGGGCAAGCTTGTCTTTACAAAGAAGGAAACACAAGACTCAGGCATGGAAGTAAAAGGGAAATCCTGAAGCTTTCCAGGGCCAACGTGGGCAAAAAGGGAAAATTTTCAAGAGAACAAAAACCCTCTTGCTATTCTAGGAGGGATACAGCTTAGGATCCTGTCTCCTCCTCAAAGGGTGACAAAACACATGCCAGCAGCAGACTGGAGAACAGGTCAAAAAGCTGATCTCGTTATTGAGGCTTACCCGGGAGAAAAAAGCATTAACTACAGTCCCCATTTCAGCTTGAATGTCTTGGAAAGCCCATCTAGAGCTTAGTCAAGAACATTTCCAAGGAAAAGAGTGAAAAAAGGCAAAAAATGACTGTGAAAATAGATCTGCCCTTCTATATATTTGATTCTCTTACTTTTATGGATGAGGTGATTGTACTGGGTTTGGCTGGGATGCAGTTAATTGTTTTCATAGCAGCCCGTACGGTGCTGTGTTTTAGACTGGTGACCAAAATAGCGTTGATAACACGCCGATGTTTTAGCCGCTGCTGAACAGCGCTTGCACAGCATCAATGCCGCCTCTGTTTCTCACTCTGCACCCCCCCCAGCAAGTAGGCTGGGGCTGGGCAAGAGGTTGGGAGGTGACACAGCTGGGACAGCTGACCCAAACTGGCCAAAGTGATTTTTCCAAACCATATAACATTGCACTCAGCAATAACAGGCTGCCCAGGGAGGTGGTGGAGTCACCATCACTGGAGGTGTTCAAGGAACGTGTGGACGTGGCACTGTGGGACATGGTTTAGTGGGCATGGTGGGGTTGGGTTGGTGGTTGGACTTGATGATCATACAGGTCTTTCCCAACCTTAGTGATTCTGTGAACACTGAGGGGGGACTTTTTCCAAAGTAGTCAGCGCTCAGGGAATGGCTGGGCATCCATCTCCTGCTGGCGAGTGACTGGTTTTGCATCACTTGATTGTTCAGGGTTTTTTTTTCCCCCTTCACTTATTAAACTGTCTTTATCTCCACCCATGAGGGTTGCTTCTGGGTTTGGGTTTTGGTTTGGGCTTGTTTGGGTTTTTTTCCCCTGCTTTTGCCCTTCTAATTTGCTCCCCCATCCCGCTGGGCGGCAGCAAGCAAGGGACTGGGTTGGGGGCTTACCTACCAGCCAGGGTCAACACAGCACAGTGATGTGGATCAACTTATAAAGGGATAGCTCAACCTCATTCCGACCCTAAAAATAGTGCTATTTCTACTACATGACATTTTTGTATCTTATACTTTCTGTAGCACGTGTGATTTGAAAAGGTAACATGAAACTCATTTCTAGGCTCAGCACTTCTGTCCTTTACACCAGTACCCTTTACACGCATACTTCAGCACACACACTCCCTTCAAGGCGAAGGGTGTTGCCCCACTACACAAATCTTGTTCATCTGTGAGAAAAATAACCTATATACAATGGAGAGCTGGAGAAAGAAAAGCAAATTCCTCTCAAGATTAGCGTCACCATACAGGAAAGCTAGCCTAAAATAACGTACCGAGAATTTTAAGGCCATTACACAAACTTATGGAAGCATCTCAAATAAATTCTGGTATGATTGGGTGTATATCGGTATTTTTTATGCAGTCAGTAGGACTGTAACACTTCCCGGGACTTTTGGCTAGGCAACCTCACTACAAGAAGGACATTGAGGTGCTGGAGCGTGTCCAGAGAAGGGCGACGGAGCTGGTGAGGGGTCTGGAGCACAAGTCTGATGAGGAGCGGCTGAGGGAGCTGGGGTTGTTCAGTCTGGAGAAGAGGAGGCTGAGGGGAGACCTCATCACTCTCTACAACTACCTGAAAGGGGGTTGTGGTGAGGTGGGTGTTGGTCTCTTCTCCCAAGTGACAAGTGACAGGACAAGAGGAAATGGCCTCAAGTTGCACCAGGGGAGGTTCAGGCTGGATATTAGGAAAGATTTCTTTACTGAGAGAGTGGTGAAGCATTGGAACAGGCTGCCCAGGGAGGTGGTGGAGTCACCATCACTGGAGGTGTTCAAGGAACATGTGGACGTGACACTGTGGGACATGGTTTAGTGGGCATGGTGGGGTTGGGTTGGTGGTTGGGCTGGATGATCTGACAGGTCTTTTCCAACCTTAGTGATTCTGTGATTCCTCTTGATTCAGCTTTTTCAAGTGAGGAATCTCAGATAAGGAAGTTTCACTTATGTGCACTGTGTGTGCAGGCAAGACATGTATTGCTTTGCTCATACCTACAGCTCGGTTAGAAAACAAAGCCTGAAAAACATTTATAGACTGCAATGTCCTCTCCACTCTTACCCTCAGATTCCCTATAAATGTACAGTCCTTTCCCAGAGACACCCTCCCAAGATTTGAGATGCCACCACTGAGAGAGGAGGACACTTAGATGACCGTATGACACCACTATCCTCGCTACACGCTACACCCACCTCTGCATGCCTCAGAGCTACGGCAACTTCTTTTCAGAAAAAGGACGCTACAAAAGCACACGGGAAAGCCCACGGAACAGAAACCATGCCCGCTGCTTCACAGACACAAGGCAGGAGGCCTTTCAAAACATAGGTTGCACCGTCACCCAGCACCGTTCATGTCGTCACTTGCCTGGGGGGTGATGCCACACCAGAAGTTAGAGTAGAGAGAGCGAGACTCGAGCATTGGTGCCACCAATGTCTTGTTTTCTGCAATCATCAGGTTCAGGGTTTGTGGGTTGGTCAGTAAATTATCTGCATCAATAAACTAGCAAAGCAAGAGGGGAAGAGAAAAAGAAAATTGTTATTAGAGGAAATTATTTGCTTCCCTGACACATTCTTGGGAACAAGGCAGCCAAAGGCACGAGCTATTGGCAAAAACCACGGAGCTGGTGGTTTTGATACCACAGGACACATGGCTGTCATGGGTGAACCCCGGGGAGGCTGCCCCTGCACCACAGCTATGGGATGGGAAAAGGTGAGGAGCTTCCCTCTGACTCCGCAGAACGTTACCGCAGCCCAGGGGCAAGGGAGCTGCGAGGAAAAATAACGTTCCTAAAAATTCAGGGCAGGTTTATTCTTTGAAGAGGATCAAGAGCTCTTTAAAAACTGGCCTCACACCCTTGCCTTGTTCAGAGACTGGGAACACCACCACGAACTGCCGCTGTAGTGACCAAAGGCACGCATCTTTCCACAACTGTTCTGCAGAACTATTGCCCTTACATTTCATCAGTAACAGGGGAGGTTTCAATCTGGGGGACCCTCGTAGGTACCTACCCACCACCAAGACTATATTCAAACCTGACCCCTGTGGAGAAAAGCCTTGGGCTTACGCAGGGACTTATCTCTCTAACTGCAAAGTCTCTTGCTCATCCGACCAAGAAACGACACGTGGCATCTCGCTGCGGTGAGCTTTGTCTTTAGATGGAGAAGAAACATTTTGGCAGCCCCAAGTATCAGAGTGACCACCTGAAATGCTTTTGCCCGAGGACAGTTAATAAATCAAACCTTGTATTTACCAGGATGTAGTCCGACCACTTCTCTCGTGCAGCGCGCAGGGCAGCCTGTCGGAGTTTCATCACGTGAGTGAATCGGGAGCTTGGCCAATGTTTTGGCCCAATTTCTTCCGGGTAAGACCTAACAAAGAAAAAAAAAAGTGACTGCAACCCATGCCTGGGCCCTATTACACTGGTCAAAAAAAAAAAAAATAGTTCCCTTGCTGCCTTCTTTCCAAAAGAAAAACAGTGTTAGAGTCACCTCAGGCAACCCAGGAGAGGTTTTGAGGGAGGACGATTCCAAGTTTCGTGCTGGCATGCGTACACAGGGCACCGGAGAACAGGCAGCGCTGCAGCTTTTCCTGCCGACCAAGCGATCGCAAGCGAAATAGCGCTGTCAAACTCAGGGGTTCCTTCTGCAGCGGCAGACCCTCACCTGGTGTAAATACAGGTTACCCCACCGACGCTGATTTACCTCATCTGACCCTCCGGTCAGATTTACCTCATCAGCCCTCTGCGAAGCTTTAAGTTTAAGACTGTAAACGCAGCTTCCGTAAGCCCAGTAGAATCAACAGAGCTGAGGATGCGAAGATGAAGGCAATTTGGATTCCCTTGGGGTCTGGGCATTATTAGTAACTGTTAACACATCCCAATAACAGCTCTTAAATCTACAAACACCCAAGACCCGACGCCACGAGCCCAATCATGCGAGCAAAGTTATGCGCATGTCTCTGTTTTCAGGATCAGGTCCAAAAGCAAATGCTTTGTAACGAAGATGGAAGGAAACTCAGGGACAGATCCCTAATGTGGAATAAAAATTCAGGACTTTGAAACAGTGCCAGCGTAAGCCAGCGGAGGAGCTAAGAATTTCAAAAACTTTTTACAGAACTTAAAAAAGCCAAGTTTGACAGGATTAGGAAAACTCAATTCCAATGAAAGGATTAAAAAGAGTCAATAAAACAAGCATTCCCTCTGGGTTTGTACCACAAATGCCTCGCCACTGCACTGAGGACCTAGAAAGTAAAAGCAAGCCTGGAGAAAAGACAAACTAATGTATTTTTTCCCTGATGGAAGAAATAGAAAACAGAACAAAACAAGGAACAGCTGATCTTAAAAAAAAAAGGGGGGGGGTGGGGGATAAAAACCCAACACACACGATTCTTTCACTTTGAAATTCTGCATATAAATAGATGTTGCCCTTCATCCTTAAAAGAGGATTCTCTTTAAGCCTAACATCGTATTTCAAAGCAACGACCCTGCAAATCATGCAAAGGCACAATATACTGAATTAAATCTAGTTCTCCTGCTCAGAACTTCCTGAATATTTGATGTCTCAGACAGAACTTTCACAGACACTATGGGAATGGGCTATGATTTCTCTGCTTCCTTGCAAATAAAGAATAGCAGCTTTTATTCCCCATGGCTTTCGATGCGATTTGTTTACCATGCAAAGAGAGCAGCTGCAGATGCTAAATAACTGAATGGAAAATGCTTTCTCCTCTGAAGTTCTGCATGAGTTGCTTCACTGAAGTCAGTGACTTTTTTTATGGGCTCCATAAGAACACAATTTTAATGAGACAGACCCCACAAAAAAATTCTAGGTTTTAATGCTTGGACATTTAGTACACCTTCTGGTTTGAAAACAGAAAACCTAGAAAATTTGACATATACACCAAACAACGTCAGTACTCACTGGGGGTCCTCCATCGGCCTCCACTCCACATCGTGGTAGAGGTTCTGCACGTTCTTCAGCCACTCTCTAAGGATTGCCGTGGTGTTATCAACGTTGTGGTCAGTGGCCGCCCTGGAAAAATGAGAGCACGAAGAGCCCTGTTAACACACGATTTAAGTCCTTTGCTTTTTCCCAGCTGGTAAATGAGTCAAACAGAGGCAGGACCTATTTCTTACAGGCACATCCAGCTCCCGGCAGAACTCAGGGCAGCTCCACAGACGCCCAAGTCCCTGGTAAGGCATGCAGAGCCCCACTTCCCCACGAAGACACAGCATCCCCTTAACGCCAGCACGCTTGCTCCCCTCTCACCGATCTCCTCCCGCCTCGCAGGAATCACAGCAGCTTTATCAGCAAGCGGATACAGGACTGAACTCTGTTCTTAATGCCCACGTGCTGAATTCTCCTTACTGACACGGTCACACCCCTTCAAACCTGCTCAGTTCATCCTCTGGAAAAGACAGGACAGGCCATCGCAAGGTGAGCGGCCCAAGGTACGTCAGCCGCAAAGGTCCTATTTCTAGAAGCCCCAGGATTTTGCCTTGCTTGCTGTATTGTCCTGCAAGCCCACCGTTAAGCTGCACAGCCCGGCTGCAAGCAGGCGTACGCTGCTGCCTCACCCTACGGCTCAGGAATCACTCGGAAATTATCACACGGATAATTCCAGCCAAGGCCTAGAAAGCAGCTTGCCTCCAGTTTGCAACCTGCAACTAGCACAGCCCCTCGTAACTGCCCTACCTACGGCCATGCTGAGCACGGCGGTGGCAGGGGAAGGCAGGGATGCTCGACATACACCAGGATCAGCATCAGACCTCCTTCCTCCCGCCCTGCTGTAGCCAGCAAGCACAAGGCTGCGGATCGGAGAGGCAGCTTGCTTTCCTGCTGTTGCCTGACACAGAGGTTTTAAGTTTGTGAAAATCACAGAATCACTAAGGTTGGAAAAGGCCTGTCAGATCATCAAGTCCAACCACCAACCCAACCCCACCATGCCCACTAAACCGTGTCCCGCAGTGCCACGTCCAGATGTTCCTTGAACACCTCCAGTGAGGGTAACTCCACCACCTCCCTGGGCAGCCTCTTCCAGTGCTTCACCACTCGGAAAGACATTTTTCCTAATATCCAGCCTAAACCTCCCCTGGCGCAACTTGAGGCCATTTCCTCTCGTTCTATCACACACGGAGGAGCTTTGTGCAGAAGCCACGTTCTGTTTAGACACTGCAATAGCATTCACTCACAAACAATGGGGTGGGAGAAACCCGCCTGCTTCCTCTACGGCCGCTGCCATCCTCCCTGAAAGCAGCATCTGAGTCATGTTTTTTCCTCGGGGTTGAGTAGCGTAGCTGCACAAACTGGAACAAGATGCACAGACCCATGTCTCCAACAGTAATCACATGGAAACGCTCCCAAAGGAGCCACAAGCTCATCTCCGCCTGGGATCCTCAAGCCTTCGGGTTACAGGGCGAGCCAGCCAAGCCGTATCCCAGCTGCTCCTCTCCACATATGTTTCCCTGGGAGCAGGACTTTGCACATCCAACACCTGGCCACTCACGTGGTCACGGCCGATCCCAAAGCAAATTCCCTTAAGCGAAAGGGCTGCTCGTTTTTTCCTGGCCAGAAGGCAGGAAAGCACAGCCCCGTGGTAGGACACAGCTTGTGCAGCCACAGCTCCACTGAGAATTTACAATCCCTTTATATCCCTCTGGGAGCATCAATCCTCCCAACAGGTCCCATGGAGAGATAGCGAAGATGGTGTGAAACGCGTCCCTAAGGGGAGGGCGCTAGAAAGCTGTGCTCAGCCCCCGTCAACTGCTATAAATTGCCTATTTTGTCCTCCAGCTCCAGAAATGCAAAGGCACCTCCCACAGCATCCTCCACCCCACTTGAAGCCAGAGATACCTGTAGTTAGGGGAGGGCACACAGAAGAGAGAAAAGGGGCTCATCCCAAACCTTGGTGCTACTCCAAGCTATTTCAGGAAAACGCCTCCACCTCAAGTCACCATATGATCCTCCAGATAAGATGAGGGCATGAACCCTTTCTAGGTCATGCAACCAGAAGATATCACTCCCGCAGGGTTTAGCCTGGTTTAAATTAAGAAAGAATCAAGAATTCAGATTTTAAGTTTATTTATAATCAGAAGAACACAATCACTTAAGGACAGGAAGCTTATTTGTTGAATATTTATTCCTGTCTATTAAAACAATAAATAATTCAAGTTCAGCAAGGGAATGGAGGCTGGTTTCTCTGCTATTAACTGCTCTCCTATGAGAGAGCAAGGCTGGGTTTAGTCGTAACTTCGGGTTTTGCTTTTGACCAAGACCCTAAGTCCGACTGCACTGTAAATCTAGTCTGCAAGGACATTTAACTGGACTAAAACACTCATAGCGCTGACTTGGCAGAACAGACTAAGTCAAGCCTGCTCCATGCATTGAGTGGAAGAGCTGACATCCGCTCAAGCCCCTGTTTTGGCACACTTGCTTGGGCCTCCCACAACCACTGCGCATGTCACTGGTCTTGTTCTGCTTTCCTCCCACACCCCAGCTGCACAGTCAGTGAACAACAGCTCCGAAATTCCTGAAATACCAGAAAACTGTGAAAATGGGTTTTTGTTCATGGTCAAGATAGGACAAGGCGTAATGGTTTTAAACTAAAAAAAGGGTAGATTTCGACTAGATATAAGGCAGAAATTTTTTACAATGAGGTTGGTGAGACACTGGAAGAGGTAGCCCAGAGAGGTGGTAGTTGCCCCATCCCTGGAAACATTCAAGGTGAGGTTGGATGGGGCTCTGAGCAACCTGATCTAGTTGAAGATGTCTCCCCATTGCAGGGGGGTTGGACTAGATGGTCTTTAAAGGTCCCTTCCAACCCAAACTATTCTGTGATTCTGTGATCACTGGAGCTGCAGTGGCACCAAGAACCTCCTGCCATCCAGTGGGACCACACCGCAATTAGGCATCACACAAACCATGCGAGGACGACGGCGGCCATTCTGAAGAACGTCGGAGTCCATCTTACACCATACTCTTCACCAGGTCCAGGCTAGTCTTGAGGATCCTACAAACCCTTAAAGTAAGCACACGACTCCCACAGAGTCAGGTGTATGTGCCCGTTTCCCTCAGCAAGCCTCATCCCAGTCCTTCTAACCTCACATAAGATCAGTGGGGACATGGGTTTGCTACAGTCTGGGGAGGGAAAGGGGAAGGCTTCAGCTGTCTGCATGTCAGGTTAGTCTTGGCGTTATGCTGGCTGCTCCCTTGTCTCAGCCAGGAGATTTTTCTCCATTCAGCTCCGCACACACACGCAAGCCCAAAACATATTAGTAAGGGAGCTGTTTGCAGGGATGCGTGATGGAAACCCAAAGCGCACAAATGAAATGTTGTTTCCTTAACAAAAAGTAAAAATCTAGAGTCGTTCAACCTCAGAGAAAATGATTAACATGAGAGAATGCTGTTTCCCCATTCGCTCAGAGAGTTGCTTCACAAAGCCCAAAACTTTGACTAGCAGAAGAAACCTTACAAGTTGAAAGACAGTGGTTGTCAGAGTTACTGCAGCTCTGCCCTCAACAGCTAGCCCTTTGCTTCCCCAGACAAGACAAAGGGGATGAAGGATGCTCTTCCTGTCGTGTCTTTGTCCCCGGTTCCTGTAAGGTCAGACAGCACAAATTTTACTGCATGAACACACCACCATCCCGAGAGAAGGGCATCAAAGACTGTAACCACGGCTGTAGCTACCTGATCGTGCCCTGCGCTAAGCGCTGCCTAGGGAAAGAGTTTCCCAACAGTCAGTCAGAGCCCCCCGCACCTGGAGTTCTTCATCCTGGTAGGGCAGCATGCCCTTGCCAAAATTCACCTTGAAAGACTCCAACAGCTAACAACCTCCAGACAGAAGTGAGACACACAAATTGGAGCCTGGAGGAATCTCTAGATCTACCCAGAAGGAAACTGCTAGAAGAAAAATGGTATTTTACTACCCAGGCTGTAACTGTGTTATGTAGAAGGTAAATTCACCCCCCAGTAGACCTTTACGAAGACATTGATGAGACAAAGCTCTGGCACAAAGAAAGGACCGCTGTCTCCAGGACTATCCACCCAGCAGCATTTCTGAGCCCAAAAGTTCTCAAAGGCAATGAAGTTTGTCACGCCCTGCATGAAACATGCCCTATGACTAGCAATTTGGCAAACCTTTGTTTTTCCAGCTTTGAGCCTCAAAAAAAAACCCCAACCAAAAAAAAACAAAAAAACAAAACAATCCAAGCCATTCCCAAAAGCAACTATCACTATTCGTTTCAGAACAATTCACGTTTAAGATCAAACAAAATCAGCACTTATTCCTATTGTAATATCTGAACCAGTCCACCTATCCTGCCCGAAAAAATAGCAGCTATGGTGTTTGCAATACCACTGTATGGAAAAACAGGGACATACTTTTTTTTTTTTTACTTTTTTTTTTAAATGACAACCCCAGCAGAAGAAAAACACGCAAATAAAAATATGACCTGGACTTCCCACTGGCAGCGAGAGCTCCTCAAGCCATAAGAGGCACGTCAGGATATTTCCCGTTATAAGCACTTCTTCTCTAACAGGCAGTTTGTAGGACTTCAAGAAGCCAAGTACACAGTTAAAACTTCAGTGCTCTACCTCAGATGGATGGACCAGTTGGACCCTGTTCATTCTTAATCCATTTTCAAGACGCTACGGCCAGATCTGCAGATCTGCAGATCTGACCACCACCACTGGTGGTCTGTTGCCCATGGTGCACATCTCTCCCAGTTCTGGAAAACTGACTGTCCTTTCCCTGGGTGATGACGGTCAGGAAGGGTTGAAACACGCAGATAGAGCAGCCAACACTTGTGCTGTGTCTGGTGCAGTGAGACAAGGCCACGGGATGAGACTGTTCATGGGATAAACTGAGGGTAAGAAAGCATCGCGTGGAAGAGTCAACTAGGGAAGGCACCCCGCTGGACCTGTTGTTTGTGAACAGAGGACTGGTGGGGGATGCGATGGTGAGAGGCCGTCTTGGACACAGTGATCATGAAATGCTGGAGTCTTCAATTCTCGGAGAAGTAAAGAGGGGGGTCAGCAGAACTGCTACCTTGGACTTCCGGAGGGCTGCCTTTGGCCTGTTTAGGAGCCTGGTGGACACAGTCCCTTGGGAGGCAGTCCTGAAGGGCAAAGGAGTCCAGGAAGGCTGGACACTCTTCAAGAAGGAAGACTTAAAGGCGCAGGAGCAGGCAGTCCCCATGTGCGAGAAGACGAGCCGGCGGGGAAGACCACCAGCCTGGCTGAACAGAGAGCTTTGGCTAGAACTCAGAAAAAAGAAGAGAGTTTATGACCTTTGGAAGAAAGGGCAGGCCACTCAGGAGGACTACAAGGATGTCGTGAGGTTTTGCAGGGAGAAAATTAGAAGGGCCAAAGCCCAACTAGAACTTAGCCGGGCAACTGCCGTAAAAGACAACAAAAATGTTTCTATAAATACATTAGCAACAAGAGGAGGGCTAAGGAGAATCTTCATCCCTTACTAGATGCAGGGGGGAACACAGTGGCCAAGGATGAGGCCCAAGTGACAAAGGCTGAAGTACTTAATGCCTTCTTTGCCTTAGTCTTTAATAGTAAGACCAGTTGTTCTCCGGGTATCCAGCCCCCTGAGCTGGAAGACAGGGAGCAGAATGAAGCCCCCACAATCCAAGGGGAAATAGTTAGCGACCTGCTACACCACTTAGACACGCACAAGTCTCTGGGGCAGGATAGGATCTGCCAAAGGGTACTGAGGGAGCCGGCAGAAGCGCTCACCAAGCCACGTTCCATCATCTACCAGCAGTGCTGGCTCAACGGGGAGGTCCCAGGTGACTGCAGGTTAGCAAATGTGACGCCCATCTTCAAGAAGGGCAGGAAGGAGGATCTGGGGAACTTACAAGGCCTGTCAACCTGAGCTCAGTGCCGGGGAATATTATGGAGCAGATCATCTTGAGTGCCATCACGCAGCACATACGGGACAAGCAGGAGACCAGGCCCAGTCAGCACGGGTTTATGGAAGGCAGGTCCTGCCTGACTAACCCAATCTCCTTCTATGATGAAGTGACCCACTTAATGGACGGGGGAAAGGCTGTGGATATAGTCTACCTAGACTTTAGTAAAGCCTTTCACACCGTTTCCCACAGCATTCTCCTGGAGAAACTGGCTGCTCATGGCTTGGACGGGTGCACTCTTCGCTGGGTAAAAAACTGGCTGGATGGCCGGGCCCAAAGGGTTGTGGTGAATGGAGTTAAATCCAGTTGGCGGCCGGTCACAAGTGGTGTTCCCCAGGGCTCGGTACCGGGGCCAGTTCTGTTTATTGCCTTTATCAATGATCTGGATGAGGGGATCGAGTGCTCCCTCGGTAAGTTTGCAGACAACACCAAGTTGGGTGGGAGTGTTGATCTGCTCGAGGGTGGGAAGGCTCTGCAGAGGGATCTGGACAGGCTGGATCGATGGGCCCAGGCCAATTCTATGATGTTCAACAAGGCCAAGTGTTGGGTCCTGCACTTGGGTCACAACAACCCCAGGCAATGCCACAGGCTTGGGGATGAGTGGCTGGAAAGCTGCCTGGCCGAAAAGGACCTGGGGGTGTTGATTGACAGCCGGCTGAATATGAGCCAGCAGTGTGCCCAGGTGGCCAACGGCATCCTGGCTTGTATCAGAAATGGTGTGGCCAGCAGGAGCAGGGAGGGGATCATGCCTCTGTACTCGGCTCTGGTGAGGCCGCACCTCGAATACTGTGTTCAGTTTTGGGCCCCTCACGACAAGAAGGACATTGAGGTGCTGGAGCGTGTCCAGAGAAGGGCCACGAAGCTGGTGAGGGGTCTGGAGCACAAGTCTGATGAGGAGCGCCTGAGGGAGCTGGGGTTGTTCAGTCTGGAGAAGAGGAGGCTCAGGGGAGACCTCATCGCTCTCTACAACTACCTGAAAGGGGGTTGTGGTGAGGTGGGTGTTGGTCTCTTCTCCCAAGTGACTAGCGATAGAATGAGAGGAAATGGCCTCAAGTTGTGCCAGGGGAGGTTCAGGCTGGATATTAGGAAAAATTTCTTTCCTGAGAGAGCGGTGAAGCATTGGAAGAGGCTGCCCAGGGAGGTGGTGGAGTCACCATCCCTGGAGCTATTTAAAAGATGTGTGGATGAGGCACTTAGGGACATGGTTTAGTAGTGGACTTCGCAGGGTTCAGTTTATGGTTGGACTTGATGATCTTAAAGGTCTTTTCCAACCTAAATGATTCTATGATTCTAAGATGCTGTGCTCGCTGTGTCCTGTGCTGGCCCCTCTTGGAAAAGGCTTATGGCAAGCGAGGTAAAGCAGTACCTCCAATACCTGCAGAAACGCAGTTTCAGTCTGCACAAACTCCTCCTACAACAGTGCTACCAGAGAGAGGCAGTCCAGGCCAAGAGGTCTTCTCTGCATGTCCTGCAAGTAAGTTTGATGGTGAGAGCACGCAGCATAAAATATGTTACCATCCCTCCTCACTTGCCTCTCCTGGAAAAGTGTTTTTGCTACATCCTCTGATCCTTACTGGTCCATGGTATGCACTTGATAGGGTGAGGAGAGTGGATCACCTTAACCCAGCTTCACTTAGCGCACCAAGAAGACAGCTTCGCAGTCCACATGGCCCTTAGACTAAGGTAGTGCCTAGATTTTTTTTTTTTGTATATTTTTGAAAGCAGGCTGGTGAGCACAGTAGTATTATTTGAGTTTGAGTCCATCAGCATTATTCATTTTTTGAGTGGATCAGTTTGAAACATTTGTGCAGTCAAGACCAAGCAGGAGCTACAAGATACGCTAAGTGCATGGCCACAGGAAGAGGAGAGGTGGACTGGCTGGCAAGGAGTACAATCCTTACCTGTCATTCTCAAATGTCTCATCAACTTCATGGTCTCATCATCTTCATGGCTCTCTGCTAGACTTGCTCACACTTGTTAACATCTTTCTTCACCAAGAGGGCTCAAATCCAGATGCGGTATTCCAGATGCAATCAAACAAGTGCCTAGCAAAAGGGGAATAACCCCTTCCCCTTGATCTCCCGGCTGTACTTCTCCTCGTTCTGCCCAGGACGCAGTTGACCTTCGTTACCAGGACAGGCCGCTGGCTCACGTTCAGGTTGCTGTCCACCACAGGTCCACAGGACCCGAGACTTCTTCAGCAGAGCGGCTCCCCAGCCTGCATCGCTGCAAAGGCTTCTTCCTTCCCAGGTGAGGGACTTGATGAAGTTCAAGAGATTCCCCACAGGCAACTTTCAACTCAAAGCCAGCACGCTCTGCCTGCAACTAGTAATTGGGGGAGAAGACTTAAACAGTGGGTTTCTCTCAAAAGGGACAGGTTGCATCTAGAATCTTTGCACTAAAAGGGAGGCAACTTCACGTTCAAGAGCTGACTAAGGACGTCTAGAATTTAATTCAAGAAAAAAGGCCTCCTATGAGATTTACAACCTAAAGCCTGTGCGACACAACCAGGAAAGACTGGTGGAGTGACAAAGAAAAAAAAAAAATCTAAATTCCTGCCAACTCTTCTCAGAAAAGAAAGTTTAATAAATTAAACTGGAACAGACCTCCAGATGGACACTCCTATTCCAGTAACATGGCAGCTTTTTCCACTCAGATTTAAACCCATTTCCAATAAATAGAAGTTAAATTTTAGAAAAGTTTGAGTGAGAATGTTCATATAGGGGCTTATGGTGGCATAACTATAACCACTTCAATATTTACTTTGGCTTTAACCAGTAGTCTTACCATGGACACAAGCCCTCATTGTCCATGCTCAGCAAGTACCCCCTCCCAAAAAAACTCAAGTACCATGAATAGTGGAAAAGTAAGCGCAACATTAAGCGACTACTGTTTTAATTAAGTAACATGTGAGTAGCAGCATACAAGGAAAATGGCTCCTTTTACAGACTGCTCATATTTTTAGCCTGATAATGTCTCCTCACACTATGTTTGCAAGAGGAACTTAATTTAGGCTTTCATGGTTGTCCTCCTCTTTTCCACCCATAAAAAAAAAAGGAATAAGTAAATAAATAAAAAAAAAAAAAAATCACCCTTTTTCACTTCTTCACATCCCAGCCTGCTCTCCCAAGCTATTTACAGTTTATTTACCTCAGGCACTGGGTCAGAGGAGAAAGTTTTCACCTTCACCATCTGTATAGGAAAAGTACTACAGGACAAACCCAACAGTGTGTGCCTCTGGCTTGTCAGAGTACGGGTCCCATCGTAACGCAAGGTGTGGGAAACTCCATGGCCAGGGGCCCGCAGTAATTTTCCTGGCGAATTTAACATTTACCAACTCTTCCCTTTGGCAAACAGGTAGGGAGGAAGGGCTTCGGATGGGGCGTAAGTATTTCACGTTCAAGAAGTATACACTGCAAAGCAGAGTCAGAACTGGGAGCAGCTAGTTCTCAAACCCTACAGCTATATGGAGGATCCTTTCCCCTTCTGTGTTTTGAAGACTGTAGGGCTTGAGGAGGGTGTTGGGTGCTCCCTTTACTCTATGAGAGCCAAACTCAGACACCCAGGCTCAAGTGGGCCCTTCCCATCGCCCTGCCAAGCACGTATCACAGATGACAACGGTCAGGATGCTGCTGATGGTTGGGGTTGCATTGAGAATGGCTCGCACGAAGAGGACGTCCATGGCTTTCCAGGGCTCCTGCTGCTTCTGCATGCTGCAGGCCTGAGATGAGAGTGTAACCAAGTCCCAGAAAAACCCAGAGATATCCATTTTAGCTGTCCCTCTCGCTTTTTTTCCACTTGCAGCCAGGGATTCAGTCTACCCACAAAGCTTGCTATGGGATACAGTCCAATATTGAGTTCCACTGAAACAAGAGCCATAGGTTGGCCACATGCCCTAAACCCGCAGGGTCTCGCCCGAAGCAAAACCCAAATCAGTGGGAAGCCTGTTAGTAGATCACTCCTAACAAATGTAACATAGAAACTGATGACAAAAGCACCAGTAGCTCACCTTGGCCATCTTCCACAGAATGGAAGCAATAAAGTGTTCGGAGAGAGGTTACATCTCAAAACAGTGATGGAGGAAGCATATTTTTGTATGCTGTGTTCCACAACTTGTGCTCACAGATACTCAGGTTGGACCTAGAACCCCTCCACACCCTCAGACATTTGAGGTAGTGAGACAGAATGGGACACCTATCTTTCCTGTTTTATTAGAGATAATACAGACTCATGGGGAATATGGCAGTTCAGAGCCAACTCTCTTACCGTTTATTAAAGCTTCGCAAAGCCACTTGACCTGCCACCTTCCCCTTTATTAAGAAATGCTGAATTCTACAGTTATTCCTAAGGAAGTTACCTCCTACAAGCATAAACCCTCATCAGGAATCTGGCTAGTCTGGGCTCTCTGAAGAAGCCTTGGAGACATTGTCACCAAATGACTTGGTCTTTGAGTCATCAGAGCTGCGTCCCCCACTTTTGCTATAAGGGCTATAGCCAAAGCTGGCCCCACCAGAAGCTTCGAGAGGGTTACTGGAAAGCTCAACCTTCAGAGCAGGACTCAGCACGTTCATGCAACCTTCTGTCCCCAAGCTAGCAGCCATGGTGCACCGGGCAAGGAATTCCCCCCATGCTCTGGGGAAACACCAGGAGGGATTTCAAACCCCAGCGTGTCAGAAAAGCCGTGCTACTTCATCCCACGCTAGCCACGACTAACAAGTTGCTACAAGGGTCCAATGTTTTTTACCACAGCGCTAATGACATGTGCTGAATGGAGCACAGCACGCGAATTTGAACAACTCAGCTTGAACCAAAGAGAAAGCAGAACTAGGGAAGTCAGCAAGGTACTTCTAGCTTTGTAAGGCTTGCTAGAAGCCTCCAAACTGTTTGGATCCTGCAGCAAAAGCCTTTGGCTTTCGGTCCCTGTGGGCAGTCTGAGTGGAGAACCGAGCTCAGTGTCACACAGGCTACCCTGACTGATGACTCTGCTTATTCTGGGTGTGAATTCAGCTCTGCCAAAAATAACAAAAAATAAAACCCAGCAATGGAGTCCTAATATGAGTCAAATACAAATTTGGATTTAGATTTCCCAAAACAAGTGGTAAATAAAGTAACAGACGAGTCATTTCTCCCTGCCTTTTTGTTTGAATGCTGCCAGACTTAGAAAACCAATCCAAAACATAAAACCCAAACTGGCAGTTTCCACTGTGAACCAGTGATGAATTACCTTGACTAGGAAACAGTGCAGCTGGGCGAGACTGGAAGAGAAGGTATGGATACTAAAGGGGAGGAAACAATTCGAAACAAGACGGAGGCAAGACACTTCTGAAACCCAGTGAGAAGGAGGCTCACCATTACAAGGGCCTGAGATGAAGCTTTTGTAGCTATGGCTCTATCACCTTCTCCCCGAGGACCACAGCACGCTACCCACCCCAAAGCAGCTGGCTTTTGTTGCCTCTAGCACGGCTTGATGCACAAGTAAAGAGCTGTTCAGCACCCAGCTGGGCAGTACACCCTGATTTCCCAAGCTCTAGTGTTTCATTACAGCTGTGAAAAGGTCCTTCTTCACCACAGAGGAGTAAGTGGGGTTGTTACTACCAACTACTTCACGGAGTCCTGCTCAGGATCTTCTCAAAAATGCCGCAAACCAAGCAGGGCTCACTACATCTTTTCAAGCACTCCCTCACCAAGAGGCAGGTATGGCTCTTGTTCACCCAACACTGAGGAGACTCAGTTAATAAACAATTTTCTTTTCCTTAGAAATACTCTTGTTGCTTTGCAGATAATTGTGCTGCTCCCCGGACTGCCAGCCCTACCTTACATCTGTTAGCCTGAGACCCGAGACCTCAAATCTCGCAGGTATCAACGGGATCAGAGGATAAGACGTCACGGGACGCCACCAAGCTAGCTCATGACGCAGTTCAGAGCCTGCAAATAGATTTAAACCTTCCTCGCCACCGCTTATTTTAGCACAATTATGCTCGCACACAAGTTCAATGAACTGTTCAAGCATTTAAACAAGTTGCTAAAATCTTAACGTATGTGTAAGACTCTTTGGCTTCACAGGGACCTGGCTTTTGTTCTAGGGTTTTCCTTAATTAAGGACAGACTTTTGGAAGTCCCTTCTTTTGTTTTTTAATTATTTTAACTTGGTCCCCGCGATGTCAGTTCCCGGCGGAGAGGCGGTCTGAGCCCAGAGCAGTGGCAGGGAGTTGGGTGGGAGCGTGGAGCCAGTAACAAGGGCAGCCACACTCTCCAGGCTGGGCAGCCGTACAAGAACAGGACCTCACGCTACAGGAATGCAACAAATATCTCTCTTCTCTAATTCTTTCCCCGTGCCCTTCAGCAGCTTGTGGATAATGGATTATGGCAGCAGCAGCGATTTTAAAACCTTCAATGATCTTCCAAGCCCAAGTGAGAGAATGATTCACAGATGTATACAAGTGTGTAACATACTTTCGTACGCACCAGAATCTTTGCTTTTTCTAAACTACCTCAAGAAATCTCCCAGACTTTCTTGTGTCTCACTCCAAGACCCTCAGGTTGTCTCTGAGAGTACAGTGTCGTGACAGGTATGTGCTTAAGCCCAGTGGGCACAGACACAAGAGGGGAACCAGCATCCCCCCAGAAAAGCCATCAGGCTACGGCTGCTTCTGGCTGCCTCATGCCGATAGTCACAAATCCACGTTTAACGGCTTCTCTGGCATCTGCGTAAGGGGAATTCTGCAGCGCAAAGGAGGTTCCTGCCGCTTCAATCCCAAGTCCCCTCTTCGTCTTGCTTTAGTTCTCCCTGGGGTCTCCTCGCTGCAGACAAAGCTTTAAAAGAAACAAAAAAACCATCTGCATCTGGCCTTGAGAATACTTCCAAGCAGACTTGGCTTCAAGGGAACAATTCCCATAAGGAAAGCCCAAGAAATCTCAGGCGCACAGGATCAGGGCTGTGACTAGGCTCTGAAATCAATCTGCTCAAACAAGGAGTTAATTGCAACAGTCCTGTAATTTCTGAAGGGATAGCTTGTTCCCACCGACGCTAACTGAGACACCAGCTAATGCAGCTGTTCAAGATTAATGGAAGCGTGTAAGCCACTGGGAAGGAACACCGGTATTTAGAAATATTCTTGGCTCTGGTGACAAAAAAATGGATAGGTTTTAAAGGGCAGAATCTGCTCAAATCGAGGTGCTCAGTACCACTGATTTTTCAATGGGCACATTGAAATGGGCCCATACCACATTACCAAGGGTCCCCCAAAATAGAAACATCTGAAAAGCTCTCAGTCTCTGTACCAAGCTTGCAGAAGCATGCGTGCAAGGCTCCCACAGACTGCCTTGCTGCCAGTAAGATGACTCAGATCATGGACCGCGACATGCCCTGTATTGGAGAGAAAGGCAGACCCAAGTCATTGGGTGGCTCACTTTTTTAATTTAGGGGTTTTTTTTTTTCTTGTTTTCCTTTTCCCCCAGAAGTTACAGCCGTGCCCTACAAGCATCAGTAAGCGCACAGTGCTTGCCTCCCAGCCCTCGCACCACCCAATGAGAGCTTTCATCCGGAGATGTACCTTGCATTCTTTATAGTTCCACATAGACAACATCGAGATTTTCAGAATGTAAAAGTAGGTTTTACAACATGCCAGGAAAGAAAACCTAATACCTCTCCACGTCGTCCTTCCCCTTCCCTGCCTTTCCCTGAACTCCTCCTCCTTTCCGAGCTTACGTTAAAGGTCCAAAGCTTGCCGTTATTACCGCCGAGATCTCTCTTTTGCTGACGTGAGGACGAAGCCATTGTCCATACTGTAGGACTAGTATGGATCGACAGACTTCTTTTCCTTTGAAGCAGGCAAAGAATAATGGAATACTTATCTCAGGATTATGCCAATCGGAAGAGAACAGGATTAGCTGAACACAACCAAGTTATGTGGTCGAGATAGGTATGCTCCATTCTTCCACAGTGTTTAAGCACATACCATTCCAGACAAGACATTTTTAGGAACTCTTGACTGAAAATATGAAATACAACTTCCTTGCTATTATGAACGGATTTTCATTCTAATCATATCCTACAAGACTTAAAGTCATTTTAACACACATAGAAATACTTTTTATTGTAATCCAAATACTGTACAATTAAACGGCTACAAATAAAAGTGATTTTTCATCACTTGTCCAGTGCAGGCTGACAGAAACTAATTAGGAGGAGTTTGAGCAGCAATAAGAAACACACCATGCTAATTGGGGAGCAAAGGAAAATTCAGGTTTTTTACCAGCTGACAATCTGCTCTGTGATCTGGAAATCAGCAGGATGTTTTGTGTGACACTAGAATGAGTTTTAGACAATAATTGACCCCTCCATGTGAAAACTTTGCTGATATGCAACAATAAAAACATTCTTCCCAAAGGCTTTCAGCCAGCTTTTCTCTGAGGCCATCGGAAATATAAAATAGGAACACAATGATTTGCATTTCAAACCAGAACAAGCCAGAGGAAGAGCTCAGTGAGTGCTAGCAACAGTGTTCTCTGAGATGAACCCCAAATTTAGCATTTGGAGAAGCGGTCCGCTTCAAAGTAGGGAAGAACCGCAAAAGAAATGTAAGCACAGGCCATAAACTGCTCTTCCTACAAGCAAAGTGGCAAAGGATACTTGGCTATCCAAAAAGACTTTGCCTCTGGAAAGAGAAAAAATAGGTGTGTTTAGAAGGGCAGGAGATGCTCAAAGTTAAGTAGTCACTGAAAAATCAATGGTATTTCGTATTTTCACATCAGTAGGAGACCCGCTGGAACTTCCAACCTCTGTACACAGCCCGACGCAAGCATCGCTGAAATACACAGAGGGTTTCTTCCACCTCCAGTGAGCTTCAGATTACAGCTCACCAGCCTTCTGATATTTGAGGAAAGCCATTCACTCCATTCAGTAGTTTACAATTTTCATTTATCTTTCCAAAAGCGTAAGCTTCCCCTTCAAGCAACTATGCAGGCGGAGCATAAGTAATAAAGACATGTCATTGTCACACATCGGTAAGTCCCTGGTCTGCATTCATTTTCAAATCAGACTTTCTCCTATGGAAAGCACAGGTATAAACTCAATGTAACCAAATGGCCGGGACTCCCACTAGCCCACGAAACGGGACCGGCAGGTTGGACAAACCAGCTGTGTTGCGCTAAGCACTCCCAACATCCCGCAGGCGTTCTGCGAGCGACATGCAGGCTTCCAACCCACCCTCCAGCAAGAAGGAATGAAAAAGCCATCAGGCAAACATGACGATGAGAGTCGCGAATGCCCCTGAACTGCAAGGACATACCTCCCCTGCCACTTGGTCAGCCTCTAGCCTGGTTTAAACAAACCAGGGCTGCTCTACAGCGAAGTAGTAGTCTTGCAACAAAACCCACGTGCACACCAGGCAATAGGACTGCCACCTGAATGTATCTATTTGAAGTCACCTCTGCATTTAGGGCAGATTTCCACCCGGACCCTGCACCTCTCCAGCGGACCAGGAATATCTTTGCTGTTGCTGCAGGGTGAGTAGGACTGTCAATAGGACAACAGCACCAAGCCCTCCAGACCTAGTCTCCAACAAGTTGCTACTTGCCTACATACTCACGTGCACAGAGACATCACACAGAAAATCTCAACAGTAAAACATTTTGCCTATGTGCGGCGATTTCTGAAAAACGTGGCACAAATGCTAGGAGATATCTTCCAGTTCAGCAGGTCTGGAAGACTTTAAGGATTCAGGTACACACTCACTGAGCAACAGCTTGCGAAATTCCATCTCTGGAGGCTTTTGGACAACAGTCATATTAGAGCGCCCTGTACTGAACCTGCACAGCTTAATGGAGGACCTTGTGTTTTTCTGCAACCCTAGTGCCCACCTCCTGAGAAGGCTCCCTGGATCAACACCCGCACAGTTAGAGCGAGCTGAAGCATACATATGCCCCGTGGGTACTCATCCATTCCACCAGAAGCAATAATATGGCTTTGCCAACGAAGGCTTGGGAATGGGGAGCTGCAGGTAGGAAGAACATCTGGACTCAGCCGCCATCCCAAGTCCAGGGCTGCCCAAGGGCAGCCCACGACCAAAGAGAGTCTCCCAATGGCAATACCAGCAACCGCGAGAAGTATCCCATCAACTTCCAGAGGGCTGGGATTCTTCTAAGGGCACTCTAAGGGCATGCAGGCTGATGAGCCCGGTGCAAAGCATATTTCTGTTGCACCATCCTATGGAAGCGTCTAATCATGAAAGACACCGAGACAAAGTGGAGGATGCTCAGCATTTGGGTGAAGAGCTCCTGGCCCTCTGCACAACCTGTCCTCCAACAGATGAGGGCCAGCCCTCAGCTCCTCTGTCTGCTGGCAACGTACACGCCGGTATTCCTTTACACCTTCCCTGTTCCAGCTCTGTGTGGCTCACTCGCAGTGTAGCTCTTGAGAGAAATTAGCTTGGCCGAGCCTACACTACAAATAAATCCCCTGGCCAATTTGCGCTCAGAAATATGACTCTGCACTTCTCCTTCATGAAAGGACTCACTGTCTGGGCATGGAGAGGGCTGCGGTAGGAGCATGTACCAGATGAATAGATCATTAGAGACACATGGAGAAATCTCAGCTCTGCTGTCAAAGCACAGAGAGTATTGTTGTCAAACGCGAAGCCCTCTTTGCCGTGCTCTCGCGCAGGGAGTTTTGCCAAGTTTAAAGGTTTAGACCCCGAGCTAGAGCTCCAGGCTTGCCTTGCACAGGCAAAAGCAGTTACAACAATTTAGAAAGTTTCTCCTCATTGCTTATGCATGTGAATCGCTTTCCACCCTGACGATGTGCGATGCTACCACAGCAGGAGTGGATGATACAGAACACAAAGACAAATCTAAACCCAGCCAGGAAGGGCAATTCCTTCCCAATTACTAGAGCAGATCAACCTCGGGTATGTGGGTGTGTCGTACCAGGTATCAGACTTAGAGAAACAGAAGCAGACAAAGTTATCAAGACTTTTTCAAAGGAATTCAACTTCAGGATGGCTTGAGAACAGCGGTTTTCAAACTGTCATCGGCAGACATCTGTGGATTATTTCTAGTTTGTTTGTCAAAGGTAACTTAAAAAAATGCCTACCACACATAAGTCAAAGTTTGCTATGCAGGCGTCTGCATTCCCACAGGAAAAACGTGTTGGGTTTACACTCAGCCGACAGAATGCCTTTCCCCTGCGCTAGAAGGATCAGTACCAATGCCCTCATCAGAATCAACGCCCCCATCTAAAACTTTACCGTGTGCTCCCCAGCACAATCTCAGCGGGCAGCACAATAAGCCATCTCTGCACCTAGAAACTCATATAAAACTTTCGACACTAACAATAACTTGAGTTTATTCTTACAGTGCAAGGTAACAGGATCAAGTCTGGCACGGGCACATAATAAATGCTCCTGCTTTCCTGGGAGGGCTGTGAATTACTGGGTGCCTACAGGCAAACTGGGCAAGCATACGGACAATAAAACCCCGGGTGCTTATAGCATTTAGTACAGACACAGAGGAGTAGAAACAGAAGTAAATTTCTTGGCTGCTTCTTCTACAGCCCCTGTACTGGCAAGTGAGCATGCTTTGGGATGGAAAGCGTTAACAAGGAATCTGCTTTTAAAATAAGGCCAGGAGGTACAGCAAGTCAACCAGGGACCTGTAACAAATTCCTCACAAGGAGGAGGTTGGTTCCTCACAAGTCATGGTTGGACTTGATCATGGTTGGACTTGATGATCTTGCAGGGCTTTTCCAACCTCAGTGATTCTGTGAGAGTTGCCATGGTTTTTGTCTTGTACTTCACAAAGGATCCAGGAACTGGCCAAGAAAATTCGTCTATGTAGTGTTGCCACCATGGACCATCACAGGCCAATCTGTAAGCAAGCTGGCGTTCCTCCTGCTGCCAAACCACCTCCTCTTCCACAGAGCACAAAGCACTGAGCCTTAGACCTGTCCTAAGAGGCAACCAACTCCAACGTTTCTGGAAGCACGACCTTTAAGAAGGATCACTCTTGAGTCGGCAGGCAAGGGAAATGTTCTCTTCCCTTTTACAGCCAGAAGACATGTCACTTAAAGGCTTTGTCTAGAGCACAGCATGAGCTGGGGCAAGGAAAAGGACTGAGCTTGTCATCAGCGGGCTGTGCCTTGCAGATAGCCAGGCTGCCTCCTCCAAACACATCCCAGCACTGCTGGGCACCCCCAAGCCAGCCTCTACACCAAGAGCACAAACAAGAACACAGTGGTAGAAACCAGGAGATAATCTGGCCTAAGAGCTCATAGCTCCAGACGACGCTGGAGACAGCACAGCTCCACAACTAGGACAAGAGCTTCAGATGCCATCTCACAGGCAAGTCCCATCACAGCTGACATGGGATTTGCATGATTTATCCCATCTAAAATCACCACGTGCTGAGGCACATTCTTAGCCATTCAGGTGCACGGCTGGTGGGAAATGTCACAGCCCTCCAAGAAGTCTCAGAGCTAACGCCTCTCTCCACCGAAGTAAAAAAAAAGAGTTTCCGCTTTTTAAAACACTTCCTAATCTGACCCACAGTATCAAAAACAGGCACAGAAACTTCAAAACACAATAGCAAAAGTTAGCCATGTACCAGATGCTCCTGGGAAGAGTGAGGCATGAAATCCACCCGACACTATCTCCAGGTTCTTCCAAAGATATCTCCCACGTGACTGGTAATAGGAAAAGAGGAAACAGCCTCAAGTTGCACCAGGGGAGGTTTAGACTGGATATTAGGAAAAATTTCTTTGCTGAGAGAGTGGTGAAGCACTGGAAGAGGCTGCCCAGGGAGGTGGTGGAGTCACCATCACTGGAGGTGTTCAGAAAACCTGTAGACGTGACACTGCGGGACATGGTTTAATGGGCATGGTGGGGTTGGGTTGGTGGTTGGACTTGATGATCTTACAGGTTTTTTCCAACCTTAGTGATTCTGTGATGGTGTTTACAACAGCTGCTGCTGATGGGAGCCACATGAAGGAGGCTAAAAGATGATCACAAAACGTACATCCTAAGATGTTGCTGCCTGTCATATGGTAAGGAAATGAAAGGACATGATGGGCGCAGACCAGGACAATCTGTCTTCAAGGCAAGGCATGTGCACTGACTTTACAGTTTGCATTAACGTTATAAAGAACCATAGAGAAAAGGTAACGCGGGAAAATAAAAAAATAAATAAATCAAATGCTTGACATGGCTCCAACTGGTTAGTTACTGTCTCGAAATGATAAAATGGTAAATGGCTACAGAGCTTTCATCTCTGCAGCAGAGAAGAGGTTTACCCAATCAACAGGGTAACCACAGGAGGGGAAGGTTTGGGAGTCAGGTTCTCTCTTTAGCTGTTGTTCAGTACCCACATGTGGATAAGCCTACATCTTACATTACATTGCACTCACCATCCAGGCTTTAGGAACTTACTCATACCACCTCCACGGACTTAATTAATTCAGTCTCTGTTTCCAAGCACTTCAGTGACTCCAGGAAGCTCGGAGCCTTTGCCACATCACATCTTCACTGCACTGTTAAGCCAAGCTTGGCATTCGGGGCCTGGCCTTCCCTCTGTGTCCCTCTTCCAAAGAGTTAGCAGAGCCTCCTCTTCACCACCTGCACTAAACTTGGTCTCCACCACCACCCAACCATGCAGAGGTTATACAAGGGGCCAGCCAGGGCTATGACCGGGATGCAGTTTGTTCCACCAACACTCCACGAAATGGCATAGCCAAAGGCTAAAGCACCCTAGTGAGTCATGAGGTCAGGAATAAAAGATTTTTGCCTTTTCAGGGATTATCAGAGCTTCAGAAAGAGCCCTGGAAAAGGAACACAGCCAGAAGTATGCAAGTCAGTTAACTTCCTGTATTCCGGGATCAAGGAATCAGCAATAAAAAAGCAAAACCAAAGTGTCAGTGCTGGCAATACAACCAGACCTTCCCTCCCAGAATAAACCACCCCCAAACGGTTTAATAGCCCAACCCATGCATAATTTCTGTAAACCTACAAGATGAAGTAAAACATACACAGCATCTAATGACATCAGACTGTACGTTTCCCTTGATTTATTGCAAATTCGCAGCAAACAGTGGGTTTATCATAGAATCATTTAGGCTGGAAAAGACCCTCAAGATCATTATCCTCTCCCCGGCACAGGTTTCCCTTGTCATAGAGCAGTTAATGCCAAATTTTGCTTTCACCAACATTAGGCTAAGCATTACAGTCATCAGCAAGTTATTTTAGAGTTAGACTTTGCTGAAGCCAGCATGGAACTTGAGACTGCAGAATTTTCACCTAACCTTTCTCAAGTAGCCAGTTAGACTGGAAAACGGAGGTTCTCTGAATTGCATGGAATGGTACGGTGCTTCAAAATAAATGGATTATGTCATATTTGCTGGCAAATGGCTGGAAATGTTTTATACGTAATTAAGTAAGAGATTAGAAAAACAACCACAGCAGCCAAGCAGGAAAAAAAATATTCAACCTTTACATATGAAGTAGAGAGTTTTCCTGGATGTTATCTGTAACTGTATCCATCACGTTTCAGATGAAAAAACAGCTGGAAAGGTGACAACACCTCATATGCTGAGAAGGTTCTGAATGGGGGGTGTGGGGGGAACAAACAACACTTTGCAAGAATTAAATAGTCATCCTATCAATTAAAATTTTCTGAATTTCTACCAGAGACAGATTTTACAGTGTTCTCACTTCGAATCGGTAAGCGTAGTCATCTTCAGAGTGCCTCTGGGAACGGGGCAATATGAATCAGAGAGGTTAGAGGACATGCCCAGAGACCCCTGAAACCCACAGCAAAGGTCTCAACCTCCCCGAGCGCTGTATTAAGGCAGCATTACAGCTCCATTTTACAGAGAGGGAAACAAAAGCAAAGAGATTAATGGATTTTCACAAGTCACAAAAAAGGAGCGGGTGTCAGGGCTGGGAATGATAAAAGCCTACACTCCTTCCAAAACATACAGTGAAATAAATTACAAATATTCAGCTTTTGTACAGCAGTTTACTTAACACATTCACAGAGTATTTGTCAGACTAGTGGTAACTTTGTGGCCATGGCAATCTCAAGAAGAACTTCTCCTCCACGTTGCTTTTAAGAGACTCTCAAAAGCTCAAAGGCAAAGCCTCTCTTCCTGCCCAAGAATTTTGCCTTCACCACCAAAAAAACCCAACCCTGGGTTTTTGGAGATGTGGTTCTAGATTTATTTTTTAAAGCATTGAAGCACTCATACTGGATAAAAAGAAACAACAAAACCATGTCCAGGATTAGAAATACTCTGCGCACACTTGTAAGAAACAAGTAGATGAGCTCTACCCAGGAGGTGAGGCCCCGACTCCAGCCTCCGCAGTGCTAAACATGACTTACTACTGTTGTAGCGTCTTAAAATTAGGGCCAAATCTGTTGAGTTCCTTGCTCAATAGACTGCTTCCTTTGCTGACCTGGTGATCTCTCCCCAGCTCCGGCCTCGCAGGCAGAAGGGGTGCAGATAACAGAGGGCTGTGATTCCGACTCGGTTTATTAACTGCCTTTCATCTTCCAAGCGAGCTGTCAAACCAGGCAGCTAAATCTCAGTTTTTCTTGCCTAACTCAGCACTCGGGTAGCAAAAAAACAAACAAAAAAAAGCTTTTCTGTCATCTCATACAGACAACAGCACGGAACAACATGGTCCTCTGAACTAACGCTACACAATCAACAAGCTCATCACTTAACAGAGCTATGTGTAAGCAAAGCATTTCTACTTTTAAATCCCAAATACTTTGGGCTACCTAAAATTTCTGACTGAATCCCAAAGAGGAGGCCGAGGGGAGACCTTATCGCTCTCTACAAGTACCTGAAAGGGAGTTGCAGAGAAGTGGGTGCTGGTTTCTTCTCCCAAGTGACTAACAATAGAACGAGAGGAAATGGCCTCAAGTTGCGCCAGGGGAGGTTCAGGCTAGATATTAGGAAAAAGTTCTTTACGGAGAGAGTGGTGAAACATTGGAACAGGCTGCCCAGGGAGGTGGTGGAGTCAACCATCACTGGAGCTATTTAAAAGACACGTAGATGAGGCGCTTGGGGACATGGTTTAGCGGTGGACTTGGCAGGATTAGGTTTAAGGTTGGACCTGATGATCTTAAAGGTCTTTTCCAACCTAAACGATTCTACGATTTGTGATCTCATGTTTCACTCACATATACAGGAATCTACACGGCTTCTCCCAGGGAGGGAGGCATGGGCACACATGTGCAGGACACATGGCTACTGTTTGGTGAACACACACGACATGCTACGGATGCCAGAGTCAGAACACATTTTCTCTTGGAAAAGACTGACTCTGGACTCAAACAGATGAAAAGATGAAAAGTGGTGCTGTGCTGATCGCTGACTTAACTCTAAAGAGAAGAGAAAGAAAAACAGTGAGTTCTCAACATTTCTCTAATCTTGTAGAAGGCTGCAGAGCTATTAGCTGACAAGTGATGCTCATCCCCAACTGAAGAAAAGGGATCATGGAAACAAAGTGACATTTAAACAAAGTATGGGATTGCTTCTGTTATGCTACACTACCCTACTCCAGCATCGCAATTCTCACTTCTGCTGGTCTGTCTTCTTTGTGCGGGCATCAAGAAGCATCACTGGAGAGGTGCAAGCTTCGGGGAGAGCCGAGCACTGAAGGCAGCACCAGCAAGTACGGTGACTGCACGTGGAGAAGAATGCAAATGCACTATTTAACTACTTAAGGTTTAATCCTGACCACAAACGCGCAGTTTGAGGAGAGCTAATTTTTTTCCCCTTCATTGCCTGGATGTAAATAAAGAGCGGAAACGAGCACTTAATCTCAGTAGCCACTTCCTAGTAAATTGACTGGGTAATTGGAAACCCCACAAAACACATATTTGTCTTTATTTTGCAGAACGTGGTTCCCAACTATGCCATATCCAACGGGAAAGATTCACAGCCTAGATATAGCCATTGCCAGCGGATGAAGCGCACAAGATAAAGTGCTTTCTAACCTCCGTGCAGAGACTCCCACAGACATCTGCAGGCATTAGACTTGACTGTCCCAGCAGGGACGTGCTCTGACCCAAACAGCCCTCGCACGCCTCCCAACACTCGTCCAGCAGCGTTCCCATGCCTGGACGTTTGAGCTCCCTGGGGCTTTGAGGCAACTTCAAAGGCTGGAAAACTGGATTTTTGGAATACCTGATAAACCCGACAGAAGGCATCGCTGTGGTTGGGGTGAAAGAGCAGAGAGGAAAGTGACAGTCCAGCTTCGATGAACCCACAGATCCGCAGCTGAGCGCGCAGGAAACCGATCCCAGGCTCTCCCTTTGTCCGCAATAAACACCGTCCTAACCACGATCCCAGGACTACAATAGGGAATGGCAGATGACATGTGACAACTGTTTCATATATTACAAACTATGTATTCACTTTGTATAAAATAACATAGGCTGTCTTTGGAGACTTTGGCTTTTACATAGAGATGTCATGTATAAAGAGACAAATAGAAAATTAAACTTAATTCCTTGTTTCACAGAATCACACAATCATTAAGGTTGGAAAAGACCTGTAAGATCATCAAGTCCAACCACCAACCCAACACCACCATGCCCACTAAACCATCTCGTGAAGTGCCACATCCACACGTTCCTTGAACACCTCCAGTGATGGTGACTCCACCACCTCCCTGGGCAGCCTCTTCCAGTGCTTCACCACTCTCTCAGGAAAGAAACCTTTCCTAATATCCAGTCTAAACCTCCCCTGGCACAACTTGAGGCCATTTTCTCTCGTTTCATCGCTTGTCACTTGAGAGAAGAGACCAACACCCACCTCACCACAACCCCCTTTCAGGTAGTTGTAGAGGGCGATGAAGTCTCCCCTCAGCCTCCTCTTCTCCAGACTGAACAACCCCAGTTCCCTCAGCCGCTCCTCATCAGACTTGCGCTCCAGACCCCTCACCACCATTTCAATTTCTTTGCTGAAGCTACCAAGTTTCTTAGATGTTATGTTCAAAGGTGTCCAACAGATCATTTAATCTGACTTACTCTATACCACAGGCACAGCATCACTTAATGTCTCCAGAAGTAATTCAAAAATTTTTAGCATCACCTGCTTGCCACTCTAAAAAAAAAATTCCTTTTTTTTTTTTGGTTTTCATCTGAAACTGTCTCAGGCCCTTTTTCTGAAGCCTTTCAGATCAAGAGTTTCATTTGAAATCCATACAACAGCAGCAACCGGCGTGCAAGATCAGCAGCAACCAAAGAGCCAATGTGTCTTATAGTAACTGACCACTAGAGGGATTTCTTAAATAAATGAAATAAAGGTAATCAGTTAATTTCCTCATGGAAAAATTGAGAGACTGGTTCCGTCTCATTTGAGAAATCATTCTGCTCTCTCAAACATCTGCCAGTTCCTCAGCCGCTGCCTGGGAGAACCGAGCGAGCCGATAACAGAGGGTTTTTGAGCTAGCGTGGCCACCGAGGATGCTTTCAGTTAGCAGCTCCTGTTTCTCAGGCGCCAAACCTAACCACCCGAAACAAGCGGCAGGCACCTTACATGACCATTTCGGCATAAACTATTTCTGCCCTTTAAGTTGGGTAGGACTTTTGAAGTGTTTCATTAACCTATTCAGATCATGTAATGCAATACAAGATCTAGCAAGCTGAAATCTGGGTTTCTTTGGCTCCTTAGTTGGTTTCTTCTAAGTATATTCTTCACTTCTATGCCAGAGTTAGCACGGCTTCATAGCTCTTTATAGCTCCATCTGCGTTGTCATTTCGAGAGACCTGGAAGAAATATGCCTCTGTCGGTTCAGTAGATCTGGAAGAAATACATCCTCCAGAGCAGAAAAGGATGGCGTTTTGGTCCAGCTCTGTGCCCAAACTGTTATAACCAGACGTTTTTCTTTATCTGTGGGCTGCTCCAAAAGCCTACGTGTAGTAACCAACTCGGCCACACATTCTGCAGAGCAACAGGAGCCGGTCAGATTTGTCAGGCGGGCGATTACTGCCGTTAGATGTAATACGCAATTGCTTTCCCTTAGAGACCTCACTCTATTAGAGAGGGAAAAATAACGGAGAGCCTTGAACCATGTTTCTCCCCAGCAAATCTCCTCTGCGGTACACTGAATTTATGCTTGTCATCATTTGGGATTTAGATTCACCTGCTCCGCAGTGGTTGGGCAGTCTGCATTCAACTGAGGATGCGGTCTGTAATCCACGCACAGCACCAAATAATGCACCTTGCAGGAGGCAATATAGCAAACGTGAAGGTGACTGAAGCTCTTCACATCGACCAACACCATTGCACTGGCTTTGCAATTTGTTGAGTGTAGGAAAGAAATTACTGCTTTCCTTAGCCCCACTCTAGCTCTGAACATGTATTCCTCCCCCCTTTAAATTTGCATCACATATATAAAAACAGGCTCGTCCAAAAAGACAGATGTGACGTTTGTAATCAAAGCTGCTGGAAGCACCACTGATAGCAGCTTGATGCTTGTTCTGCAAAACAGAGCTTCCTTCAAGGCTCAGGTATTAGGCAAAAAATCCTGGCAAGAGCCTTAGCTTGTATGAAGTCAGAGCAGAGTTCTGCCAGCAGACAGCTATGAGCTCACTGGTCTGAAATAACAACTCATTGACAAGACTTTTTGTGGAAGCAACAACTAAATTGTTTCTGTGAGAAATAAAGCGGGGCGGGGGGGGGAAGCGAGTGTGTGCTGGGAGTGATAAAACGTGTATCACAAGCCCACTCCATGACTTAACAGCGGTAATTTGCATTTAAATCCTGCTTTAAGTAAAAAAAAAAAAAGAAATTTAAAAAATCATAAATTAAGAGAAGGTCTTTAGCAGCAGTGACATTTTCATATTCCAGTCACACACACTGAACTTATTTCAGATTGCTGTTTTGAAAAATGAGTGTAACCGAAGTCTCTGACAGCCAGAGCTGGAGGAAAAAAATATTTGAAGAGGCAAAAGACCCAAAAGCAATTATTATTCTCTGCTAACCTATTTAGAAGAGTCTGGGGAGGCTCCTCCAGAACCCTGGAGCCAGTCATCTCAGAGACAACTAAATGGAAACTCCATCCAGAACTTTGTACCGAAGAAGCACGTACCATTTGGAGCAAACACCGGCAGCATCCAGAAACTGATTTATGTGAGCGAGTCAAGTAAATCTAATGGCATAAGACTGGGAAAAATGAGCATAGTCCTGGTCTACTACTCTGTTGTTCCTTGCTTGGTTACAAGAACTGGTTATGCTGGTGCCTCTTCCCAACGGTTACCAGGACTGCCCGTTTCATTTCAGGCCCAAGGAAATGTCAAGACTTTTACTTTGTGAAGAGAACATCAGGCCTAAGCCCGTACCAACCCCTGGCCTCTTCCTCACTTTGTCAGCTCTGCAGAACACTTCAGGGTCTGGAGCCTTTGCGCTCTCCATCCTTGCCCCTAAACCAGGTACAAGCAGGGTAAACGCCAATGGCATAAAGGAGCATGCAGCACATGGCTCCTATCACCAACAGGACGCTTTCTAAACCTCCAGGACCTGAATAATCTGCTCGTATCCCAGTTTGCAGCAGCTTGAAACTCCCAAAACCTAACCCAAGCTGCCCCGTACAGCAAAAGAGAACAGAAGGAATTCGCCTCTACCAACATCTCACCTCCACCTGAAGGCACTGAAGAAGACAGAACCAAGCTAAACTATAGACGCTATAGAGTGCCAGGCATTAACTCTAGCAAAAGTACTACCAGCAACCCCATACATACACTAACAGAGAATAAAATGCCATGCGCCGAAGTCAACATCAACCTTCTTCCCAACTCTGCTGGCCCTGCAGAATCCAGCAGCAAATTCAGATTTCCAAATCCTACCCCAACCACAATCCCCCCCCAAAACCCTAGTTGAATCCAGAGGAATCAATCTATAAGATTGTAACACCCACATTCTACCATGATAAGCCCCTTTTCTACATCTGTAGGATCTGCACAGGTTAGAAGTAACTGGAGTTCTCAAATTATTCCACTCCCAAGATGTAACTTCAATTCAAGCCCTCACCAAGTAAGGAATCATTTCCACAACAAAAGAGATTATGAGACATTGTCCTCTACTGACACTGCTCCTTCTCCTGACTTTTTAAGCCTGTACAACCCATCAGTAAAAGAGATCCTTGAATATTTAGATTTCAAAACCCGAAAGCTAGCCTCCAGGCTATTACCAGCTGTGGTGCACAGAGGTCCCTTGTATCCCTCGGAACAGAATACACTGCTGCCCGCTGACACCAAGCCTCTTCTCATCCCTCACCGCTGGGTTTCGCGGGATCTGCAATTGTCTCAAATGCTAGCCTCGATTATAACTAGTAGACCCATCCAAAAAAGAACACACTGCATTGACAAATGCAGAACTAAAATAAGTAGAAAGGCTACTGCTTGTAAAATTCAGCGGCAAGATGGGACTCTCAAACTTGGATTTGTTTTGAGTTTGTAATATAAGTATTCCAGACGCAGAAAACCTCTCCAAACTGTAAAAGAAGGGCACAAGGCCTTGGTATTCCCTGGACAAGAAACCTCTTAACTCCGCAGGAACAGCAGAATCCAGCAGTGACCCGAGTGCCTGAACTGTTAAATTCCCTAGCCATAATTAGAAATAACGGATAAGCTGCACCACAAAGGAGAATATAAGGTGTTGCCCTCCTGCTGACCACAGACTCCTTCCCAAGCCTGCAGGCCTTATTGAATTCAACAACTTTGAAACTACGTTCTCCAATCGCATATCGAATCATCTGACCTACTCAGCAGCCTACTCGTACACAGTAGAGCAATCTCGAGTAAAACAGAGCGCAAGGCATCGTCCCCAAATGGCAACAACCTCCTCCCTAAACCTGTGGGCCCTGCACAATTGGGCAATAAAGACAGCTTCTGAAGCGTTAGATTTCCAAAACCTCGTACCACCTCCAGCGCCAGCCGGAGGAACACTTCCCACTGTAAGAGAGCGCCCAAGCTCCTCACCCCCCACCCCGGCCAACAGAGATTTCTAGAGAAAATCCAAACTTCACCTCCTTTGTTTTTAGTGCCTTTCCAAGTTCTCTTTTTCTAAATCCTAATGCCAACCCTAAGCTCGGTTCTTCCTCCAGGAGGAATTCCCACAATGAAAGCAAACAGAATACATTGATCCAAAGCAATAATTTCCCCAAACATTAACCTTACCATAACTGATGTCAGGGACTACTACCTAAACAAATATGCCCCCAGCAAGGCAAACAGACTTCCCAATCCTTTTTTCCTAAACCTTAAACCCAGCCCAGCCGTAGGGACTAACCTTAATCATAGCCAGGGGATGGACCTGTAAAACCTGAACATAAGGCACCGGCCTCTGTGGACACCAACGCATTTCTTAATTCTCACACCTAGGGCAGAACACAACAACAATGCCATCAGATGCTAACTCAGATCATAACCCTAACCATAGCCATGCCCAGGGAACCAAAACTACACTAAGAACCAATGTATTTGTCTTGTGTTATGAGCAACAACCTCTCTCATCTATCCGGAAGCCACCTAAAACTGCCTCCTCAAGCTTTTTTCTCCCAAATACATCCTGCGATCTCAACTCTGATCCTTCTGATGATGGTGGTTGATCTAGACTAGTGTAACAAGCACAGCCCTTCAACTCATCTTTCCCCAGACCGTAACCTTAATGAGGGGACAAACCCAACACTAAACCAGAACATACAAAACTGACCCTTTCCTAATCCTGCAGGCCCTACAGAATCTTAAAATGAAGTGGGTTACTTAAAACCCCAAACTTCAGCCTTTACAGTAGTAATCTTGATTCTAGTCAATGTCCCGGAATCACATAGGTTGAAAGGAGGTGTGGGTGTGCGAAGGGGGAATGCATTTAAATAAAAAGACCTCTCCTCTCATAGAAAGGACTAAGGAAAACATCACCTGGCCCCTCGAGTGCACTACTTCTGTTACATTCAGGACTCAGGGTCATCTTGGTGACCACGTGGATGAGCAGCGTAGCCAGAAAGCTGGACAAGCTCCAGCCATCTCCCTGCAACATCCCAGGACATCGGGCCAGGTTGGCAGATGGGTGCCCCCATCCTGCACAAGAGATGGTTTCTGATAACTGTCGTCCTCTTTTTCCTTCATGCAGACACTTGATTGAGCTTCGGCAGTCTCTGATGGGACATCTTCCTCCTCACCTGCTCTCCAAGTCCTATACCTGATCTACAACTGCAGAACCACAGATGAGGAGCCTTTGTAGTGTTGCCAGAGTGCCAAGTTTCCAGCCTCTCCCTTCTTGGGAGTCTTCATCCACTGCTCCTTTAAGGGAGTCTCTAGCCATTCCTCCTTCCTCGTAACATGGAATTCAGGATCTTTGTTCAGGAGGGTCTCTGTGAAGACCCTGTTTTCCTCCCATTCATCCTCCCCAATGGCACAGAGCTGGCTCACCTCCTCCCACCGCTCCTTCACCCAGCTACCCAGCACCCGAAGAGCGGCACGCCGCTCGGCAAGGCCAACACCAACGTAATACTATATTATTGATATAGCAATGCTAAACAAAGTCTTGGTGAATCCAGTAATAAACCAGGCGCTTCAATGCCCCTTTCCCCAATCCTTACCAGTAACTCTAGACAAGAATTAAGGAAAAATAAAACACAGGCCATCAGTTCCTGAAGACACCAGAACTCTTTTTAACCCCTCAGTTTGCAGAAATGAGAAATAGCATGGCTTCTGATGTTTTCCATAATTTAAAAAAAAGCACCTTTGCCCTAGTCATACAGTTCCCACCCTGACTTCTCATCTGTCAATATATCTTTTATTGTTAGGATTCTTGCTATTCTAATATAGTGACCTGTACGCGGAGCTGCTGTGCCTTTCACCTAACTTTAAACCTTTTTGTCACTGCCTTTATGGGTTATGGTGTCAGTTACGAATTCTGGTTAGACTACGAGAACAGACACTATTTATTTAAGAAGTATTTTCAAGAGCAAAACCACACCCCTTAATAAACCTCAAGGGGAATTAATAGCATTAATATGCACCCCAGCATTGAAACTCCACTGAGTAGCAAATCTGTGGATTTTTTTAGCAAATTCTTCTTAAATGCATAGCGTCCGTTCTCGTAGTCTAACCAGAATTCGTAACTGACACCATAACCCATAAAGGCAGTGACAAAAAGCTTTCTCATAGCTTTTCTTGGTTGTCTAAAGCTCCCACTTCCAGGTTAACCTCCTTCTAGGACGTGCCACGAGATGGCTTTTGACCATCTAATGACACAGCATGCACATCAGTCTGACTATGGGAACTTGCTTAAGTTAACTTGGCTGAAGTCTGGTGGGGAATAAATCATGGATTCAAACCAATAAACAGGAGGGGAAAAAAAATCAAAACATTTGCATTCGGCAGAGTTTAACATTTAACTTCCATGGCACAATTAGCTGTTCCAAGTATGAATGCTGGAAAACAGCCTTTTCCTCCAATTTTCCTAAGTACTTTGGAAGGACAAGAATGATTGAAAATACTGAAGAAATAACTCAAACTACAGCCTTAAATTCCTGTTCTACCCCCAAAGGTACAATGCAGTATCCGTTTTAAGAACGGCTGTTGACCAAGTAGCAAAGAGAAGATTCTGATCTATTAACTGAAGAGATAACCACCTGCTATCAGCTTCAGGATATAAACTAACGTTGCACAGTTAATGCAACCTAGTTTTTGCCACTGGGCAAAATTCAAACCAGACTGCGGCCATGCATAACCTTTCCTCTGCAGAGGGATCAAAGAGCAAAAATAAGCAAACAATTCTTTTAAAATCAAGGGAAGCCTGTACCCTGTCTGGGGAAAAAAAAAAATGAAGCATAAATAAAAATCCTGTTTTTCCTCCTTACAGCAAAAAAAAAAAAATCTTAAAAAAAATTAAAAAAAATAAAATCAATTCTTATTGGAGCTGAAGCCTTCCAAAACTAATGTGAAAGAGCTTATATGAGCCCTACCGTGACACTGTAGTTTACATGGACTCCCACTATCTTCTGCTTCAGCACAAATTTAGATCCTCATGAGGCCCAGGGGGGACAGCCTCAAACTTAATGCATTTTCTGGTCCAGATCGAAATCTGCTTATTTTTAGAAGAGGTGCGATATTCCCATCAGTGCATACAGACGGAATGAAATGGAAACGTTTAGAAACCTGTTCACTTCCATGTATCACAACCACATGGGCATGGGGGATATCACCAAAGCTGACACCTCCAGCAGCGCCAGCGTTTTAGGAGTCCCTGCAAAAGGAGCAAGGACAGACTTTGGCAAAAACATATTCCCACCCCAAAACAACATTAAAAGCTTTCGTGCCGTTTTACCTGATAGTATAGTTATATGTGAGTGAGGGGGGAAGACATATTGACTACGTAAATAATTGGTCAGAACAAAAGCAGAAGAAATACCAGCCTTCACTCCCGAATAAGGAGGTCTCATTTCCTAGCATGTCTTACAGCTATCTTGAATAGGCGATGACCTCTCCCAAAGAAACGTGAGAAATACTGCATGAACATAATTCCAGTCCTCTGCAGTGAAACTCCTTATTCAGCCTCTGGTAGAAAATTAAGCCATTTATTTAGCAGTGCCACATCTGTCAAGAAGAGGATGAACATGTTACATTACAAAAGATTATCACAACCAAAGTGGTTCTCAGAAAACTTTGATGGCTAAAGTCCATTTGAAAGCATATACCAGTTCCATAGTCAGCTGGGAAAAGGTTAAAATCACCACATATTTATTAGGTCCCCTGTTAACTTTCCAGGAAGAAAACTGGAGCCATTCTACGGTAACAAAAGTACTCTGGTCCAAGCACACCAGATATAAATACATAGATAGATATGCATGTGCGTGCGCACACGCATAACCGAAACCAATCATTTCTATGTTTAAAAACTGGATTCAGGCACTGAATGAAGCAAGTTGTGCAGTTCCATTAATTTAAAAAAAAAAAGTCCTTTTTTCTTTGCTGATGAGCCTATTAGCAGTGCCACGTACCTGTCTGAAGGAACTGGGCATTTTGGCTGAAGAGGGACAAAAAAATCCACCTTGTAGAGAACACTAAATTTTTTTATTCCTATCTTTCTTTAGCCTGAAATTTTGAGGCATGTGGGCCCCATTTAGCTGTAATCCACCCTTGGCAATGAGCATCATCAATGTACATTATGCTTCACTAAAATAAAGGAAATGAGATGCACAGAAATATATTGAAATGATATGAAGTCTAAGACAGCATCTCACAGGAAGGAAATTCCAGGTTCCAACAGACAGCACCCTGCATCATCTCGGTCCTCTCTCTACCCTGTAGCCCATATGGTCTTTCAGGGAGTCCCCCGGGACCAAAGAATGACAGCGAGCGCTGGCGATGAGCAGTTCCCAATGTTCTGCACACCATGTGTATCACAGACCTATCTTTAGAGAATCCTGACCCGGTACGTGAAGACTTTCATTCCCAGGGGACTCAGATAAACAGTTGCAGGTGGTGTGATACTTTACATAAAAGATCAAAAATGCCCTTCGAGCTATAGCTCAGCGTACACCCTGACAGGCAATGGGGCCAGCTGCCCTGCTGTCCCCTCTCTGGTCCCTCAAGCGAGAACTCCTTGTTCTCCTCTCCGAAAGCAGACCCACGCCATACCTCCCAGGAGCCAACCGTTCCCCAGCCGTGCTCAGACACCTGGGGGGTCTTCTTCAGGAGTCTGACTAGCAGCGATCGGGCAGCCTTCTGAAAAGACGACATGCTCAATTTAGCAGAAAGAACATGCGAAAGAGAAAGCTCTTGGAACCACAGGCTTCGTGTAAGTTTTGTCTTTACCCCAAAGGTCTGCCACCCTGCTAGACTCACCCTCAGCTGATACGAATTTCCAAGACACTCCTTGCCAGTCACTACCTCCCTGGAACAGGTTGCCCAGATATTGTGGAGTCTCCATCGCTGGAGATATTAAAAACTTGAACTGAAATGCCACTGGGCAGCCTTCATCCGAGCCTGCTATGAGCTGGCGTTGGCACTAGACAATCTTCAGAGGTGCCTTCCAGCCTTAACCGTTCTAGATTAGCCATGCATTAGTCCCAGGACACTCCAGTTGGAGAAGCACTGCGGAAGGGAAGAGGCTTTTGTCCCTGTAATACGAGGGTGACAGCAGGAATTGGGCAGGCTTCCCCTGGACCAGATCTAACTGAACCCTGCTTCCAGATTCACCAGAAGTTAAGGAGCTGAAATAGCTTGTATGCCAGGAACCTACAAGTGAAATTGCCTTTTTTTTTTTTTTTTAAGGGATGAATAAATTCCAGCACTTTACAGCTAACATTGGTTGCAGCTGGTCCTCTGACACACTCCCACAGCTGCCTCCTGCTTCCCCCACACTCGAACAGGCTTCAGAAGACATGACCATACACAACCTTGACAGTCTGCAGCCTTGACTGGATGAGGAATGCCGGCCCCGGGGCGACAGGCACATCAGGGATGAAGTGGGATCTTGCCCTGGGCAGGAATGAACTACATGACTCTGGGGTCTTTTCACCCTGATTTTGTACATATTTAAGAAAAAAATATCTTGAAAACTAGTTCTCCTTGACCTTTGAAAGCATCTGAAGGCTCATAGCAAACAACAACCTCCAATACCGAACTCTGTCCCACTGTTTCTTTGCCACAACATATTATTTTATCGGCATCTAGCCTCTCAACACCACACCTGCATTACAAGGCACCAGGTAGACAATTACACAAGTGACAGGCGAATGGATAACGGGGTAGATGTGTCTCAAAACATGGTTGCCAGAAGACAACAGCCACAATAAATGGCTGCATTTTCAGAGATATGTAGCATGGAGGATTCAGGACCGCCCCCCCCAAAAAAAATAAACCAAGCACACACAATGTATTATGTTCACTAGTCTCACAGAATTCCTACACATTTCAAGACTTCATTTTTCCGGTATAATCTCTTCACCTCTGGAGGGCTACTTATTCATTTTATGAAAGACCCCAATATTCACATTCATGTCTAGTAGAGCCTAATATTAAATGTGGGACAAGATGCTCTTTAATGACATCAAAAAGGCATCAGACTCTGGCAATTTGTGAGCACAGTAGGAAAAATAAACTACTGCTACCCAGCAAATTGCCATCACACAGCTGATGCTTCTTTTAACATTTCTCTGCAGAACTGCAAAGTTTTTAGCTGAAGAGTAGTTTAAGTCTTGCTGTGCAGACCTCAGTGAGGCACAGCAGTAATTTTCGGCTTCCCTTCAAATGTTTCTACTGAACAATTTCATGATGTCATTTGCTTAAGTTTGCCAAGACAGACCCAAAGGACACACAAAAAAAAAGTTATTGTGGATATTGGGATGGGATCATTTCTTTAGCCTTCCCTGGTTTTCCATTTCCTATGTAAACTTACCACACTTTAGCATAAAAGTGACCTCAGTAAGAAAGAGGAATCAAGAAATGTCAGTTATGAACACTATCTCTGGTCTTAATAAAATCAAGAATCTTGTGTAGGTTACTTAACCTTTCTTCCCCAATTTCCCCAGCTAGAAAATGGAAGTATTTTACTCCCATTCTTTCTTTTGATGTAGTCATCTAAATGCAAGTTCTTTGGAAGAAAGACTATGCAGCACCTTGCACAACAGGATCGTCACCTTCATCATAACTCCAAGGCTGCGCAGGTCCCATCTCACTCGGAGCCCCACTTACTCTATGACTATGTTATTAAAGCTACATAATAAATAAATTTAAAATATCTACAAATATGAATAGGAAACTAAATCCCACAAGTTTAAACGACAAGCCAAATGAAAAGTCTATTTAATCTCTAAAACTTCAGCCTTAATATTGTCATGCCCAAGTCCTAGCGCTGGTGAGCAAATTTTAAATAGATGCAAAACACCAGTGGACAGAAGCAACAGAGACAAAGCCAGCAGACTGGAACGTCAGCATTCCTAAGTGATTAATACTGACCACAAAGATTAAAGTGACCTTGTTGCACAAATGGAAACAAGGACAGAAAACACAGCGCATTTGAAAGCCAACGCTTCCCAGTGAGTAATAATACCCATTAAAGTTTCAAGTGATCCCTGCATCTTAGCGGAAATCGTCCTCTACGGAGACTTTTTCACATTTCAAAAGTAAACTGTTGAAGAATAAGCAAGTGCTCAGATAGAGTATCACCAGCTAGTTCTAGACTAATAATATATAATTATGAAAGTTAATTATTATACTGATCTTATCAGCTTCTAGTTTCAGCTCCAACTAGGTCTTTTAAGTTGAAACCCTTCACTCACTGGAGCCAGTGTTAGAGTATATCCGCTGATCTCTCCGCTGGGATTTATTCCAGCTCTCCACCAATCTCACCTACTGTTCATGTTCTCATTTCTGAAATATAAGCATACTCTAATCTGCAAAGCAGGCACAGATTCTCAAGCACAAAAGAACCTAATTATTGCTTCCAAGCACCAACTCACTTATAGAGGCACTTAATCCCCAGGTTAGTAAAAGATGAGACACAGATGGCCCACAACGATGAGCTAGCAGGTATTTAAAGATGGAATTACAGACAACTTTCCCTTGCTATACCCTCATTTAATCCGAGGGTAAGGAAAGTGTAAGCCAGCATGATAAACTGCTGAATACAGATGCTTTTAACTTTGCCCACTACAGCCGAGATGAACCTGTTTGACAAACCAACACTCCTTACCTATAATTGAATGGATCTCAAATAAACAGAGTCAGCATTGCTAATGTTCAAAACAAGAAAAACAACCCCAAACCCCCCAAAAGAGGGTTGGGGCATGCCGACTACGTAACTTCTGGCTCGTTTTCATCCAAGACAAAGAAGAACATTTTTCCCTGCCTTTGCGGTTCTCTAACACCGACACAAACAATGCATTAAGCCTTCCTAACGTTCCCAAGTTTCCCAACTCAGCTAGGCTGGGTTCGCAGCGTAGCGTCACTGACACAGCCCTGAGAAAAGCTCAGCTCACCCCAGTAAACACGCCAAGCGCAGCCACGCAAGGAGTGGATTAGAAGAACACTCCCTAGCTAAAAAAAATAGATTGACTTGGGTCCAACAGCCGTGTTTTCTTAAGGCACTCCACTGTTGCTGGGCTCTAGCCTGTTTCTCACGCTGTTAGGTATTTTTGAGCCAAACGCTAGCTAGGCTTTCCACAAGCACCGGAGGGGAGGGCTGGGACCCCTTCCTCCTTCGCAAGAAGGGACAGCTGTCATCTCCAGCATTACCCTTCCACGGCTACACAAGGACCAGCCGGAAAAGCAGAGAGGGAAGCCGGGTTCTGCTGCTAAGGTGGGAAGTCTTTGCTGTTCCCACCTCAGTGGCCAGCACCAAAGGCTGACGGACAGGTTTCCTATGGCCAAGTCTATCCCAGCAATCTACGGAGGGCCAGGACAAAGACCTGAGCTCTGTTTCACAGAAATCCCCACCGTTAAGTCATTAGTACAATCCTGAGATGATCTGGCCTGTGCCCACCAGTGGTCTTCGAGACCGGGGTTAACACAGGCCAGGGACCATCCCCAGGAGGCAGTTTGGATGCAGCTTCCTGATCCTTGAAGGGAGAAAGGAAAGAAGTATTTAACTGAAAGGCCACGGGTCACACCGTGCCAGCTGGCCTCAGACCAAACAGCCTGCTCAATTCATTAGGACGCAAGTAGCCAGCAAGTCCTTCCGAGGTTGCTCACAACCACAGAAGCCCACGAAGTCAGAATTACGAGCAAAGGGAAGAAGCGAGTACAAGACCGCCCAGCGTACATCTTTTGCTCAGTATCCCGCTAACAAAGATCGAGACTGACATAAGCCACGAACAGAAAATTCGGTGTCTGCTTCAAACTCATTTATTGTCTCTTAACCTATCTTTACTGTCACTCATAAAACTTCCACCCTAGTAATCTGTCAAGGAATCCACTGTTGAATTTAAGCCCTCGAGCAATATAGAGAGCATACGGAAGTTTAAGAGATGATGTATGTTTTTAATTTTCACTCTCAAGACCTCCATTTGGGCATTTTAAAACGCTGACTTACTCAAGAAATTCCAAAGTATAGTATAAGTGGCAATGAAGGAACGCAGCTCTTTGACAACCACCACTTCACTGCTCCTCACACCAAATTAATGCGATGGCAGAGGGATGCAGGTAAACCCTGGAATTCATCTGTTGAAAGGACTCTGTCAAGCCCATCCGAAATGCGAGACCCTGCCAGAAATGGATTGTATTGCTTCATTGGTTCTCAAGAGACTTGATAGATACTGCCTGTGAGCCTCCTCTCGGTGGGTACTTTGCGTCCTGAGCTTTTTCAGAGCTGGGGATGTTCAAGTCTTATCGGGGAGCTGAAGTGAACAGGACTGAACCTCTCCAAGGAATCGCTGCCACCCTACGGATACTGCCCGCTCTCTCTCTGGCAACTCAGAGCATCTACAGTACTTCCTTTTCAGTTGCCACGACATTTTAGTCATTCTCATTTTATAAAGCTTGACATTTTCAACAGCAGATTTTCCTGTTTAACCATGCCTTGTGTCTGTGCACAATCCTCTTAAAAATGGAGTGGTATTCTTATAAGAACCTTAGCATATTTTATCTTACACTGTTATTTCATTAACAATCCCCCACAAATACTTCCACACAATACTGCAGAGACCTTAAGTAAAGGAAGGATAATGCAAGCGATATACTAAAGAAGTTGTAGAGCCAACAAACGCTCTGCAGGACTTAATAAAAAGCCCCAAATTTATTTTGCACTTCTACAGTGAGAGGCATTTCAGGATCCACCCTGCTTCGGCGACCAGGTCTGTGCTTACAACTCCCACCACGTTTTATGAACACCAAGCTTAGCTGAATCACAGTCTATATGTAGGGTCTGATAATATCCACTCTGACACACATCTGCTAAGATGAAATCCAAACCAGCAAAATTCCTACCGATACAAATGAAAGCAAAGTCAGGGAGCTACACGCAGATGAGCCTGGCATTCACCCACTGCCATACACCAGCTTGTAATTCCACAGCTGCATTTGTGTGGCACGCCACATTCGGGCTGATATCAAGATCTGGTTTGTGCACCCTAAATTCAAAAGGGAAAAAAAAAAAAAGCGGGGGGAAGACACGCAGTGATTGTACCAGCCACTGATTTTCTGCAAAGACCCGCAGAGGACTTGAAGAGAAGTAACAGCCACGTTTGCGAAGCACGCACAGAAGTATCTAACGCTTAATGACACTTCAGCATCAGCGATGCGAGTGGGGCAGGGGTCCTCCCCATGTCCCTTCAAAGTAAAACTTGATTGACTTTTTAAGTTAACGGGAATCTCCCCACTGACTTAGTGAACTTTGGATCAGGCCCTATACCACCGGTTCTTATTTTACAGGATTACCACACTTAAAAAGAAAGTATGTTTTGGATCCGTCCAAGCAATTCCTCTTCCTCCCAACGTTTATGTCAGGTTGAGAGGGAAAGATAAGGTGGGTTGGTTTTTTTTTCTCACCCTTATAAATAAAGGCAGATTGACTAGTTCCCAAATTGGTCTAATTCCTCCATCCCGACACACATTTGATTGCCACAGCTGCCCCCATGCTGTGATTTCTGAATACATCTTTGAAGGCACCGGGCGGACTACAGCCTTACAACAATGCTCCTTTTCAGTGCCCCCCGGCCCCGCCAGACCCTCACATCTCCCCACAAAGCCCCGTATTTACCAGCCGGGGGGTGAAACACCACTCCCCCCCCCCCGGCTCTCCGCACCGACCCACGAGTTCTTCGTGTCCGTGGATTTGGACGCATGCTGAGGCGGTGAATGTTCCCCGGCTACAAGCCAGCTTCGCTGGAAACACCTCACCTCCCAGCCCAGCGCCTACCGCCGCGGCAAAGCCCTCCCGCTCCTCCGGCTGCCGCGGACACCCTGTGCCGCGGACCGGCGGGTGGCGGGGCCGCCCCCCGGGGGACCCCGCGGCCGAGCTCCCTCCCGGCGTGCCGAACGCCGGCCCTTCGGCTCCCACGGTGGGGAGCTGCGCTCTCGGTTCGCTGCCGCTCTCCCCCCCCGCCACGGCTTGGCCGGGCGGAGGTGCCCGAGCCGCGGCTACCTGCGCCGCCCGGGGAGGCTGGGCGGCCCGCCGCCGCCGGCGGAGAGCGAGAGGGGCGGCCGGCGGCGCGGAGACACCCCCTTTCCCCCTCCCCGGGCTGTCAGCGCCCCCCAAAAGCCCCTCGCCCCGCCAGGCACACGCGGGGGGAAGCCAGGGGCTGGGGCAGCCGGGGCTGCGCTGGCAGCGCGGGGCGGAGGGGCCGCACGCTCCCACCGGCGAGGCCACAGCCCCCGCGCCGGGCTCCCGGCCCGCCCGGCATCGTCCCTTACCAGAGGGCGATCCTGCTCTTGGGGTAGCGCAGCCTCTCGATGCAGCCGAGGAAGTGGGGCAGCGTGTGCTCCGCGTTGCGGGCGATGATGGCCAGGAGCACGGTGGGCTTCTGCAGAGCCGACTCGGGCAGGGGCTGGGGCTCGGGGCTCAGCGGCGGCGGTGGCGGCGGCTCCGGGGGCAGGCTGGCCCGGCAGCCGCCCAGCAGCAGGAGGAGGAGGAGGAGAGGGGGGGGACGGGGGGCGCGGGGCCCGGCGCACGCAGCCATGATGGGCGCGGGGCGGCCGCGGGGAGCCGCGCCGGCAGTGCGGGGCGGCCGCTGCAGCGCGCCCGGCGCCGCGGAGCGCGGAAGGAGGAGCGCCGCCGCCTGCCCGCCCGGCCCAGCGCCCCCAAAGCCGGCCTTTGCGGGCAGCGCGCCTGCCGCACCCCCTCCGGCACGGCACGGCACGGCCCGGCCCGGCACGGCCCTCCCCTCAGCAAGCTGCCGGGTGAGGGCGCGACCCCGCCCTGGCCGCCGCGGAGCGCTGGGGCGGCGCGGGTGGAGTGACCCAGGTGGGATCGCCTCGTCCCCCGGCTGGCCCCACTTAGCGCAGACCCTGCGCACCTGCGGGAGGTGGGACGCGGTAAAAGCAGGAGTTGCAAACCACACATTTATCAACCGAGTGTGGGGTTGAAAGAGCCCCTTGGCAGCGCCCGTTATAGCCTACCCAACAAGTGCCGCGCCGACACGGAGATCTCGTAGTTTGCTGCTTGTGCGAAAGTCATAGAATCATAGAATGGTTTGGGTTGGAAGGGACCTTAAAGATCATCTAGTTCCACCCCCCTGCCACGGGCAGGGACACCTTCCACTAGACCAGGTTGCTCAAAGCCCCATCCAACCTGGTTTTGAACTCTTCCAGGGCTGGGGCACCCACAGCTTCTCTGGGCGACCCGTGCCAGCGCCTCACGACCCTCATGGTGAAGAATTTCTTCCTAATACCTGATCTAAATCTACCCTCTTTCAGCTTAAAGCCATGACCCCTTGTCCTATCACTACGTGCCCTCCTAAAAAGTCCCTCTCCAGCTTTCTCATAGGCCCCTTGCAGGAGCTGGAAGGCTGCTCTAAGGTCTCCCCTCATCCTCATCTCGCCCTCATCCTTCCCACCCATTAGGGAATGAAGGTTACTTTGCGCTTGTATCTCAAAAAGCGTTTTGCAAACACCCCCGGGCTGCCCGAGGCAGCCTCACACAGAGCGCCCGTCCCAGGCTGCAGCAGGGATGCGCAGAGTGCAGTCGCCCCAGCTGGAACGTGGCTGGAAGATGAAGATATTCCCTGTATTTCATTGACTCACCCGCCACAGAAACGTTCCCATCAATGGCCCGATGACAGTTTAACAACAAAATAAATAAAACACGTTACAGCAATTAAAATTAGTGGGTCATGATCTTAACAGGGGCATAGTAATCACAGCTCTCTTAGACGTTAATAGGATTTGGGCGTTTTAAACCCTTTTCAAGATGGAATCTCTAATTAACGCTAAGGGCCCCATCACGGAGTATCTGTTTTTTACTGTGGGTAGGGAGTTCCTCCAATTTGAACAGATCCACTCTAAGCAGGCAGCACTGTTGCCTGTGTGCTTGCACGACTCAAATAGGAGGAAACATTTAGCAACCGAATAATTGTTTAGAAATCACCCATAATCTCGTTATGAATTGTTTGCATATATATACACACACACAGAGTTCATGTCTGCAGTGTTCTTTGTTTACAGAACATAACTTATCACCCACACCAAATTATGTTGTCTCAGTTTCCTGATCAGATGACTCCCCCAAAAACTAACATAAAAAGGAACATCCTAGGAAAACAGTGAACTTCAACAAAGAATCTCCGGAGGTCGAATCATCTGCACTAAAATTGGAGAAGCTTCTGCAATTTGTAAGCATCTTCCTGAACAATTAACGAAAATATATTCCCCCTGTTTGCCCTTCACACGACACCTTTATAATTGTCCTCCTAGAATGATACGTTAATGAGGCTTTTCTTTCATGGTTAGCTTGCCACATGTTGCTTTTCTGCTTGGATTCATTAAGCAAATAGAAGGAGCAGCTTTGTAGTCTGTATGAAGTGATTAGGGTTTTGCAGGAGCCAGCCGGATCCGCACGCACATAACGCCGCTGTCGTCCACAGGACTGCTCGCGTTTGGAGGATGGGGACTACTGCTACTCAACTACGCTTGATGGGATCCACTGGATCTTCAAGCAGGGACACAATCCCGTTTTTAGGAGGCTACGCGGCAGCTTCAGGAGAAACAGGCACCTCCTGGCACTCCTCTTTGCCGTGCCTCCTCTGCGGATGCAGGTGCAGCAACACCCGCTGCCTACCAAGCGCTCCCTTTGTCGCGTGAGGGAACGCGGGGTCAGCCTTCCCCCATAACCCGGAGCCAGCGGGGCCGAGTCAGCGCAGGATCAGAGCCAAGCAGAGATTAGTTCCCCCCCTCGAAACAAAGGAAGACCCGGGAGGCAGAGACTGCAAGCCATGGCTTTGTCCTACATGCAACCCAAAGCATAAAGGTGCGACCCAGTTAGGCGTCACTGCAGTCAGCACGTTTGCAGAGGGTTGAGTGTGCTTTTTAGCCTGTGCAGCTCTTGGTGTCTTCAGTGAAATCTAAAGTGCTTTCAGCTCTTTTCAGGCTACTCCCTTCTTTCTGTTTTTTGAACAGCATCGGAACCGTAAGAATTTGCTGGGAGCAAATGCAACGCCTCCAGCAGCATCCCACAAATAGTAATTTTCTCTTCAAAATTACTTTCCCCGCGCTGACACAACTCACTTTGCTGGCTGCCTCATATCGCTACACAAAAGAAAAAGTCTGTCCTTACCCTGGAAAGAGGACAGTAGCTGCCTGAAACATGAGATGTTTCTTCATGCGTAAGAGAAAGGAGTCAACTCAGCTTAATTTCTTACTCCCGGCCACACAGCATGGTGAAAGTTTGGAAAGTTCAGGTCAACAGTTACCCTTACAATTCATGGCATTCTTACATCTATGCATGCATATATCTTTATATGCATATACACAGAAATCTGTATACGCTTTTGACTTCTTTATCAATGGCCAAAATTATATCTTGTATTTTTTTAAGCCAAGACCCAATCCTGCTGTGACAGGACAATTAACCACCCTGTGGTGAAATATTCTAGCTTTGAGGAAGAAACAGCTTTTTGCAGAACGTAAGTCCCACAGAAATAGATTTAGGCCATTTGTTTCAGCCTCTTCTAAATACCCACACCGAACAAGGACAGTCCAGCTGAGAGAACTGTCTCTGGCAGTGGCATTCTCCCTCGGTTTGGCAGGTAACAAATTTTCTCAGACATCTTTCTTCTAATTCAGACTTGTTTCCCACGCAGTAGAAAACAGAGGATCCATTCTTCTGATAAAGCATATCATATACACGGACCTACAAGAATCTACAGACAAGTCTACTTCCTTTCATTTCCTTCTTCACCTCTGAGGACTCAAACCCACCCAATTCTTTTGCCAGCAGCCAAGTGAGCTACTGTCGCCAACTCTTCCACGGAAGTCTCAGAGACTGGATTCTTTTTTTCCTTTTAATTTATTTTGTGCCCAGGGAATTGAAGTGCTGACTAAACCGATGCTTTTTGAACAGGCCAACGTCCTCAAAATTGCTTGAATAAGATTGGCCCCAAGATGACGTCCTGTGGCGACAAACCACACACCAATTTATGTACTCCTTACATATAGATTAATTTTCACTGATGCTTTATTATATCACAATCATTAAGCCTATAAATGAGATGTTTATTTTTCACTAGGCCCTGCATCAACCTGATCATCTCGAGATGACACTCAGCATTTCCTCCAGCCAGTGTAGCTGTTTGGCAGGTTCCAACCTCAGCCAGATTTTTCTTGGTGTACCCTGATGGAGAACAAGCACAGCGTACAAACAAGGGCTTTGCAGTCTCTCATCTGATGTTACGATATGCTCCGTGTATCTGTTAAAAACAGCACGCAGCTTTTTTTTTTTTGCGCGCGGACACCAGCCTGAAGCTATTCAAACTCCTGTAAGAGACAGGCCTGACTTCATTTAAGCCAGTGTTTGAAATTTATGAAAAGAGGTGCCAAGACAGATGGAGCTGGTAAGCCAGACCTGGGACGCTTTGCATGAGCCAAACCGTACTCGCTCTAGAAGTCAGAGATATTTCTAAGTAAAGCACTCCAAGATGCTTTTAATAACAATACCTTGAATCTAAATCTCTTAACCTGCCTATAAAAGCTTTGGACACCAGACATTAATAACATGTTCTTTGCTTTTGTTTCTGTTTTACTCTTCTCCCTTCATACTTTCTCTCCAGGCATTTCTCTCTCTGCCCGGGGGGACTTTCACTCAGATGAGGTTTTGTTAGGTTCGTCTGCAGTTTATTCTCCTCACGATTACTTTCCCCTCGAGGTTAAAATCTTCCATCTTTGGCACAGACACGCTCCAGCGACGGGGACATGGCCGCCCTCCCCTCGCCCGTTTCCCCCGCTCCCCAGGCCTCCCTCCCACCGCCGGGCCCACCTTTCCCGGGAAGGCCTCGCCGGCCGCTCCGCCGGTGGGGATGGCGAAGGCAGCGGGCCCAGGGGCTGCTCGAGGGACCTACGGACAGTCCTTCGGTCTCTTGTGTGGCACCTGTGAGCGGTGAAGACAAAAATCAAGCGTGGAGGTGCTCTACCTGTGACGTGAAGCATTTCTGAAGCGCTCCCCGCCTCCCAGAGAAAATATTCTAAACCCGAACAGGCTGGAATTTGTGCCTGGGTTACAAACCCTGCCTTCTTCCCCTAAAACTCCTCTCCTCCAAGCTCCACATCCCTCTCATGGCCTCCCCTCTCCTCCCAGGTCCCCACACCGGAGAGGGCAGCGTCTGGCCCTGCTTTCTGGGCTGCCACCTCCTCCTCCTGCCGCTTGAGGTAGTTATTTGAAACCCCCCAGCCTCCTTGCGAAATAAGACCTGGCAATGAGAAAAATGGGCTGCAGAAGGACCCGCTGTGACGGGGGATGTATCATCCCGGCCGTCAATAGGGTTTAACGCAGCGCTTCTGACCGCGTAACAGAGCCCCGGCGCGGGGTGGGGGGAACGGGGTGGAGGCGGAACGGGAGCGGCGCCGCAGTTGCCGGGGAGCGCTGGGCCGCGTGGCGCCGCCCGGAGCGAAGCCGCGTTACACCGGGGAGCGCATGGAGCCGGCGGCCGGCCCGGCGGAGGGGGGCAGCGGCCCGGCGGGGGGGCCCCTCCGCGGGCGGGCGGGAGGCGGGGGGCCAAGGGGGCTGGGCGGGGGGGGCTGGCGGCAACTGGATGGCGACTCACCCCACGGTAGGCCTGTGCGCGGGGCTCCGCGGCCCGTCGTTGCCCGGGCGCTGAGGGGCGGCGGGGGGGGGGGCCACCGTTCGGGCCGGCCCCGCTGAGGCGGAGGGCCCTCAGTCACTCGGGGCGGGGGGTGTCCCGCTTTCCCGCCCGTGCCCGCCGCCCGGCCCCTGACAGGGTTCCCCCCACCATGGCTTTGAGGAGCGTCTCGGGGCGGGGGCGCGCGTAGGTAGTCACGGGCACCCCGAGGCCGAGGGGACGGGGAAGGGGGTCCGGTGTCCCCCCCCGCCCCGAGAAGGGGTGCTGGAGGAGGAGATTTTAATATAACCTGTTTCGGTATGTCGGGCCTGTTGAGGGGGCTCTTCTCCCCGCCCGTGGGGGGGGGGCGGGGGGGGTGTTGGGGAATGCCGCTTCTCGTAGGGGAGGAGGTTGTAAATGCTGAAATCGCAGCGGGAAAACACAAGTGTCTTCAGCTTTGACTCCATCTTAATCTTTAGTATACTGAAAACATGGAGGTATTTAATTTGGCCGTCGTCTTATGTTGATGTACTGCAGCAAAAATAGGTAAAATTCATCGCCCTTCTCCACAAAGCTAGATCTGTTCCAGAAATAGTTGCGATTCCTCATTTATTTGTTCATTTGGCTTGCTTTCTTAAGCGCCAAAATAAGGGGAATGTGGGGAAAAAAGAGCTCTTAAGATATGGTCAGAAAACGAGTCCTGTTTTTTAATTGCCTCTTAGTCCTTAAAACTGGTTTCAGACTTCAGTGGCTTAGATAGCCATACAGATTCGGGGTTTGGTCCGTGTATTCTTGATATAACTTCTGCTTTCCTTGACCAACGCTACTTTTTGGGTTTCAGTTCACAGAAATGATGTCTCTTGATATATCTGACAGCGCTCAAATCTATGCTGCGTTTGTGGTGTACCTGGACCTCTTAGAAGGTAACTCAATGAAGTGACTGGCTAGACATCTCAACAAATGTATTCGCCTTTAGGTACTATTAAAGTTTGTACGCTAGCAGGACCTTTCCTACAAAAGTCCCTGGCGTTCTGTTTGAAAATTAATGCGGTGGGGGGTACCTAAGAAACGCGTTGTATTTTGGCACTGAAGATTTCTATCCCATGCCTACCTGGAGCCTTTACGAAGATTAGGGCCCATTTTGTCCAGCAGTTACAGGTGCAAGCGTTCCAGGGCAAAGACATCCAGCCTGGAAAAAAAAAGCAAAAAGGGATTAGAGGAAGGAGAAGGGACATAGAAAGGTGAAGTTACAAGTTCAGTGGTTGTGCTGGGAATAGAGTCCTGATTTGTAGATTAGTGTCAAAGTTACTAAATCACAGTGTTTCACTAACGTTACCATTTAGCAAATGGCTGATGTGTGCTGGCCTGATTAGGACGCTGTTTTCTGGAAAGGGCAAGGGTTCCTATAGGAAAAAAGATAATTTGGAAGTCTGGTGGCAATAATTATGACAAATGCAGTGTAGTTTTCTGGTGTCGTGTAAGAGTGGAGCAGAATTATGTGATGTATAAAGTTTTGCCTGCGATTCTCCCAAGCTGGCTTTATTGAAAAGAGACTGTGCATAGGCAGGCAGCCAGCCTAATAAAAATACTTCAGTTTCTCTTGGAGGCTGGTAGGTCTCAAGGTCAGGGAGGGGAGGGATTTTTAGAGGCCAGAAAGCACTGTGTCTGTTATTGTTACACCTCTGAAGAAAATGCCTTAATAGGCTTTAAGAGAAGGCTCCTGTAGTTCTGCAGCGAAAACTTTTAGCCTTATCCCTTCAAGCAGAAGGGAAGAACTGTGTATCATCAGTAATCATGCTTGTAGCACCTGCTCCTTCACACTGATAAAGTTCAAATTTGGATTACAGTTTTCTGCTGCGGATGACAAAGATGTGTTTTGTCTTCTTTCTGCCTTTTTGAAACAAAGCTTTGTCAGACAGATCCCTGTTCACCATCAATCAGTGGAGTCAGCAGACTAGTAATGCTCCCGTAGGTTTCTTTAACAGGATTGTTCCTCAGAAGGGGAACTTGATAGTTGGATGGCGTAGTTGTCTCTCATGGGAAATCTCCTGTGAGGAGAGGGAGGGAAAACAGAACCTAAGATGTTAACTTAAATACCAAATTTGATATTTGAATGATTAAAACTTGTGTTTTGTGTTCTGTTCCTTCTCATCGATGATGAACCTTCCCAGGGAGAAACTGGCATGAAGTGAAGCATGTCGGAGTAGCAGAACTGCAACTCGTATGTTTACACGCACGTCAAAGAGAACAGGACAGTCTCCAAGTGATGGTGCCGGTACCTGTGCACATATCGTTAAGCCATGAGAGGTGAGGATGTGGTCAGTGTTTGGCTCACGTCACCAATAAGGTCAAATGAAGAACAGATATATTTAACAGGCTGCTGATGACTTGGTCAAGAGGGGAAAGGGGAGGAAACAAAGGAGTATCAGAGGGAAGCAATATCTCAGCCTGTGAGCAGAGTTATTTTGGGTGCTGCAAACATACATGCAAAGTTGAGATTTCTTTACTTTTCTAAGCTGCATCAGTCTCTGCTTCTCCCTCCCTGAAAGTGGTATGCCTTTGATGTCAGCTTCCCACAGCAACGGACTCCTTCTGCTGATAAACACTTCATATTGTTTAGAAGTTGCATATCCTCTAGGAAATAACAATGGATATCAAAGTATGTGTTTGAGAGACAAGGTTAGAATACAAGACCTTCACAGCTTATGTTTTGAACATTCTTGTGCTGCTTTTTTGTAGTCTGGGAAATCTAGCAATACTTTTTGTGTCACTGGGCTTTAAAGTACCTAAGAGGAAAGAAATCCTCTCAGACCTGTCTAAGAATAAACTATTTTTTTATTGTTGAATCTATGGATAAGCCTGGTGTATTTGGTTTGGTTTGCTTTTTGTTTTGAAAGTATAATTTGGCTACTTTCAACTAGAAATTCCTCTAACTTATCCGGAGTTTAATGTGTAACTGTCCCTTGAACTGTGATTTTGATTTACTTTCCTTACACATGCAAGACTAAGTAATCCTCAAGCGGAGGACAACACAGCTATGACTTTGTGATATTACAGATATTTGCAGCCTAGAGAAGTTCCGCTTCAGTAATTTTACAGTATGTTGTAACTGGCCCTTAGAGCAGCCTCAAACACACGATATGATTTACTCTCTGATAATGGCCGCCTTCTCTTGCTGGTGTTTGCCATTTTTTTCTGTGATGTCTCTGAACACCTGAACTATTTCAGCTGCATCATATCGTAGTCCATTGTTCCATTTTTTTTCTCTTCCTACTCTTGCTAGGAGCATGTGCTCAGGGCTGGCTTTACAGGTCTTTGCTGTTTCCTTTTGCTCTGTTGGCAGCAGCCTGACAGTAGTAGGTAGCTAATGAGTTGCACTTAGCAGACGTGTGTGCGCTCTAGGAATGATGTTTTAGACATGCTAGGTTTTTGCTTTATTTTAGGTTTTAGAAGTGACAGATCGGTCTCTTGCAACCAGACTTCCATCTTAATTCTGCTGTGTTTTTCCAAGGGAGTATCTTCAGAAACTATTCATTTGTGAGGGGGAAGAAAATGACTTTTAGATACTGATGGATTTCAGTGATACCTACATGCTGAAAAAAAAATCTTATATTTGCAAATACAGGTCAATCACTCTTGGTCTCACAGAGAAATACGGTGTCATCTCCACAACAGAAGAAAGCTGCTGAGAGGTCTTGCAGAATGAAATGTTGAGTGTCATTCAGCCTCTCTGCAAGAAGCAGATCACTGTGTGTGGTGAAAGGGACACATTGCTATTCACAGTTCAAACTGGATTTTAGGTGGGAAAAGAAGGCGGCAAACTAGGATTTGGGATCTTTGAGAAATTACGCCTACGTGCTGAGTTGTGCTTGTTTAATGTAGTAGGTTTCCACCTAGGTTGGAAACTTTGATTCCTGGCGTTGGCTCAATGCCAGGAAGTATGTTCTAATTGGCTTTTAATGACAGTGAGATATTGCACTGTGTATATGTCCTATCTTTTATACTGTTTCATTGGGGCTTTTCATTTGGAGCCTCTAAACTTGTTTGTACTGTGGTGATACTGTTTGCTCTGCTTCTGGCACCAGTGTGGATGGAATCCATTACTGGAAGGATGTGTGTTAGAGAGGCAAAGAGTGAATGCATCACATTGATTAAAAGTACAGTTTGTGACTAGGTTTTGCTACAGAGCAACTACATAGAACGTATTGTCACTAAAATGAGCTGAGTATCGGCCTGTAATGCCGGGTGAGCCCATTAAAGCCTGGATGTGCTCGTTGTCAGGCAGGAAGATAGTATACGCACATGTGCATATGCATGCTTGGCATTTCATTAGCAGGTCATCACTGATCAGAGGGGCCTGGTCTGTCTTCGTAGAGAAAGGACAGCATCAACTCCTCGGCTCCTTGGCTGGAACAGTACGCAAAAACCAGGGGGTATAGAGAATAACTGTAGCTCAAAATTACGTAGCGTAGAGGGAGGCCATTAAAAAGGCATCCTACAGAAGGAGTTGGAAACAGTATTACAGTACTACTGCCTCTTTGTTCTGACAGTGATGAATATTTTGTTGTTGTGATTGTGGATAGCAGGAGGCTTGTTAGGTATCTGATATCTTTAATGGTATTTTCTCACTTGACTTACCAAGCTATAGGTAGACAGGAAAGCTTTTGTACTTAGCTACTTTGTCGTTTTTTTCAAAGCAATGCTTTGGGGTTTTGTATTACCAGCTAAAGATAAAGGAAGAGGTATGCATACAAGTGAATGCAGGTCACTTAATGTTGAAGGTAAGCCATTGGAAGGGGTTGGGAAGGTGAAAATGTTCTGTCCTAATTGCTGAGACTGGAAATGTGCTAACTGCAGAAGCAGCTAGCAAATGGCAGCATTCATGGGCAGCATTTCCTTGCTTAAGCACTAAGGCCTGGGTAGGGACTGCAGGGGTGGTTTTCCTCTAAAAGGCACTTCAGCCAGGCTCTGACTTCCCAGGTGTCTCATGAAGACTGCAGCTTGGCTGACACTCAGAGGAGTGTGTCCTTAAAAGGCCGTAGTAAAGTTGCTGTGGAAATTACCAACAAGACACCTAAGCAAATGATAAATACGAGTGCCCTGAAAAAAAAAATAATCCACTCAATATTTTTTAGCCTATTATAAGATTTCATCACATCCAGTTTATGCATGACGGTTAACTGCTTAAGGCAAAAGCTGTTCCGCTTACTAAGCATGCTGTCCACTTCTACAAACAGTTTGATGGAAGCTGATCATCCTGCCCTGCCAATGTAAGGCTGCAAAGTAACTCACTGAATCGCAAAATTACAGGGTCTGGAGCAAAGTGACCACCAATGCAAACGGTAGTCTCGTGCAATCTGAGAAGTGGCTTCCTGCTGTGCATGCATGCTCTTAAAATGAAGACTGCTGAATCTTCTGTGAGTGAAGACCTGGAGAATAAGATGCAACTTATGTCTGTCTTTGACCACTCTCTCAACCACACAGAGCTGGCTGAGGTTTGGAGAACCTTGTGTTCGTACACCTTTGAATTTAGCAGAATTTCCAGAATTGTGGCTCCCCAAGGGGGATGAAGCAGTTAAGTACGGGCAGTCCTGCTTCAAAGCTGTCAGAAATGACTTGCATAAACCAAGCTCAGCAAGCGTAGGAGAGCTCACAGTGTTGACAGCTGGATTTTCTAGACAGCGTTGAAAGCCTTGATCCTTCCAAGGACCAGGGAGTTAGATGCCTGATCTAATGGAATTACGCGCTGTCTGTCCTAGACAAATAACATTGTCTAAGCAAAATGTTACTAATAAACTGTCAGATTAAATGATATGTCACTGCCCTGTTTGTTTTTTGTACGCAAGTGCTGGAAATGAAGGATGAAGTCAGTTGCATGAGGTTATAGAGACTGCAAAGTTTGTTTTAGGCTAAGAGAGAAAGGGTTATTTTGTTAAAATGGTAAAGTAATTTTGGAAATAATACATAAATGTTTCATTTTAAAGCTGATAAGCATCCATAGAAGCAAGTCTGAGGACTGGAAGCGATTTATTCTCTTCTAAATCTGTAGTTTGTGAAATAGATCTTCCTCTAATCCGAAGTGGTTTTGCTTGTGAGAAGCACTGTTATTTTAAAAGCACTGGAAGTGTGACATGCTCCTTATTGTGCATCTTCTTCGCAGTTTTGTCAGTAGCTCTTCTGCTATAAGCATTATTTGAGCTTACTCATACAGTAAATCTCACATTGAAAGTGTAATTAATGGCTTCTAAATGCAAACTCTTTATTAATAGTTGAAAAGTGATTGATGTGGCTCATACAGCTGAGTTGGTTTTGCAGTACTATGAGTGAACGTCCTATAGTCGGTGTATCTTGTAGCACTTTGCTGAATTCTGATTCTTCCCTTTTGCATGATTTGTCTTGTTTTTTTTTTTTCAACTTCCATGGAAAAAAGGACTTTATATTCCTTGGGGTTTCAATTCCTTCTCCTGACTAGTGAGGCATGTGGTGTTTTCTTTAGGTGTTAGGGGTTTTTTTTCCTCATTACAAAAACATGAGTTTCTTCTAGCATCCCATGTTCCTGTAGTTTGGAAACAAATCCCAAGAAATGGTGGTGTCCCTTTACACCTCCCACCACCACCATGTGCTTCTTCCCATATATTTCAAGGCACTAAGTTAATGTTGCTGCCTGCCCAGCAGCTAGGTCTGGAGCAGCGTTCCTGAGGGTGAGCCACGCTGCGCTGTTTTTGTAGTGCTGGCTAAATTCAAGATATTGTGCTTTACGGGAGGTTTCCTCTGCTTTGGTTCTCTTGTCCCGGGGTCTGTCTGAACAAGTCGGGTACAATGGCGAACGCCACTGCACGGAATTACGATCTCTGCAGCGGTACAGAGACCAACTTGTGTTGACTCTCCAGCCCTGCCTTGCATGGAGGGGAGGGAGCTGTTTGGGCTGGCCAAGCCTGCAATTAATTATTCATCCAAGTATAAAGGACAGATTGAAAGCCTTTGGCTTTTATGGTAGGCAAGGCAGTAGTTCCATTTCAGCTCAATGGAGCACTATGCAACCTCCATAAAACTACTCTGAGCTTTCAGTGTTTCCGCTGCTTCTTAGAGGTACTTGCGTGGGATACATCACTGAAATACTCTTTTGTTCATCACAAAACTTTCCGCTCATGTTATCTTGCCTTTATGATTCCGTTCTTTTTTAGTTTTTGGACAGTCAATTAAAACCTCAAGCTACAGTTGCCTGAAGTTCACCAGTCGTATATCTGTTTCTTTTTCTGGAGCGAAAAGGGCCATGTTATTTTGTTGGGAGCAGGTCATTAGGAAAGACAGTACAGATTTCTGATGTGTGTTGAAGGCCTACCTAGTACGGAAGTATTTTGTTAATAAAAAAATAAGATGGGGGAAAGATAGAAAATTCCCCTCTCTTATTTGGATGGATTTGTATGGATTTCTTCGTTTTGTTGTTGGGTTTTGTTTTGTTTTTAAGCTATTGATTGCAACAGTAATAGAAGACCAGGTGAGTTCACTGTTGCCATTTAGTTTGAATGCAGCAGTAAAGGCAGATGCAAAAAGACCTTCATAGTGCTGTTACCTTAGCTGCCGTGGTCCTTGCATGATGTTAAGTAAGTTAAACCTGCTCTTATGACTAATTCTCTGGTAGAAAAAGAGCAAATCCTACTGACTGTAGTTTGTAGGTATCTAGAAAGCCTTTTCTAATGCCCTTTTTCTCATGCAAAGGGCTTCAGAAATTCCAGCTCTTACTTTTGTATAACAGTGTCTCCTTCACATGTTTGAGATTAAATCCTTTTCATTTCCAGCAATGTGAGGTGAATGTGAGGTTGCTTCCTAGGTGGAAACTGGGGGCTTCATCCTGCTTGCGTTTGGCTCGGTGGGAGCAGGTCCTAGCTGGCAGCAAACATCCAGATACCATCAGTTTTTAAAGATGGGTTTTCAAGCTATTCTGAAAACTTTGGACTGTATTAACTGTTTCTCAGCTGCACCTTTTCTCATGTTAAGTCTCTACATTCTGCTTAAAACTTCATGTCTAGCCAGTGGAATGGGCATACCTGAATGCCTGTTGAAAAGGAGGAACCAGGTAGAGCCAGTCCATGCCAACTGCTTCACAGCACAGCTTCTGTGGGGTTCACGCTGTTGGAGCATGGCCTGTAAAGGCTGGGGAACCAAAACCAGAGTCACTGTGGACCCCTTGGTGTCAGTGGGAACAATGTTTGCAGAATGTGTCCTAACACAGTTGTGACTCATGAGGAAAAGGCTTATCGAGGTTATCGAGGCTGTTGGTGGAGTATGCCAAAGTACTGGATGTATTGAATTCCCCTGAGGCTTCTTCACTTTCAGAAACATTAGATCTACTTTTACTTAAGCAAAAGCTGTCTTTTATAACTGACATCATTTATATGGTGTAGCAGACATACTCGTCATTAAGGAGCTTATCTGTAACCATTACCTTAGTAAATGAAGTCAGCTAGCTCTGTTGGGGGGAGGTGTTAACATACCGGCTTCTTGTTTAGGACTTCATTTTAGTCACTGAATGCAGCTGTTGTGTGAGATGGGCAGCCTAGAGGGCTGTATCTCTTGAAATAAAGGCCTCTTGCCTTGTTTAGCAGGTCAAACATGCATTCCTTTGAATTTCAGAAGGCCAAGAACACTTCTTGCATTTTTTGTTCGTAGACAGTGTTAGATATATCAAAAGGATTAAAAAAACCTGTACCTTTGCTGCAATATTTCATCTTTCCATTCGTGGCAGGTAGCAAGTGCAGTGAAATCGGCACAAACGCAGATGTCCCCTGACTCCTTTGAGATGTCCGCTGCTGCAGAGAAACTTTGTGAACATTCTGGATGCAGAAGCTAACAGTGATGCCTCCAGGGGAGGAGAGGAAACGCAGGCATCTGATACAGACTTCCTGAATTCCGAAGCTTATTCTTTTAAAAGATACCCTCCCACTCATCTGCAGATGTGCTGCATTTCATTATGGCTAGTTGTGGTATGCATGCTCTTGTTTTGGGGCTGCCTGTGTTGAGAAAAGGGGGAAGCGGAGAATCTTGCATTTGCAGTTGTAATTCTTTACAGCGATAGAGGCCGATTCTCCATGTGCAGTGGAAAGCGTTGGGCTCTATGGACAGCAGTGGTAGCAGATTATCCTGAGGCAATGGCATGTCTTTGTGCTCTTTACGTAAAGCCTGAAACTTAGTCTCCTGAAAAGTAAGTCGGGGATGCGAAGAAATCCCATGCATCTGTTGTCAGGACCTGGCCACTTTTCTGATCATGGCGCATCTTCTAAGCCTAAGTGCTAAATGGGGGGAAATAAAGGTTCAGATGCCTGTGCTTGACAGTATAAGAAGAAATTAAGTGATGGCAAATCTAGATCTCGGGCCTCACTGTTGCATCCATTCCCCTAGTAAAGTAGGAAGAGAAATGGTGACAGATACTAACAGAAACATGAAGGAGCTTCTGCCCTGGCTGACAGGTGAATACAGGCCACTGCCTGAGTCTGCTTCCAGATATGGGACTGTCCACACTCAACACAAGTTTGGTTTCTTTGGGTCCCAAAATATCTCTCCCAGGTAGCTGTGGCCTTGTATTTGGCTTTTTATTATTATTTCTATTTCACGTTCTGAGGAGAAAGAGAGAGATTAATATCCACAGCTTCATAAAAGCCATGGACAGTTCTTTCCTAACTGGGTCTCTGCCAGTAGCCTGGCCTCACCATTGACAACTTACTATTAGCTCCCTCCAGACGTGAACTACCGAGGTGCCACAAGTGGAGTCTTCTCCATGTGTGTGTGGCACATCTGGAATCCTTTCCCAGGCCCTCGTTACCTGCCGGAGCTATGGCAAGACATTGTGGTGCTGGAGGTACCCCTAAAAGGGGGCTGGAAATGGTGACAAGAGCAGAAGGTGCCCAGCATCAGCACAGAGGTACAGCAATGATGTGCTGAATGTTCAACATTCAGTTCCTTTGTCCTTGCTTACTGCAGTCCTGGTGCCCGCTTGTACACCTGCGATTCACCCGGTCCTTACTGGTGCAACTCCAGCAGACGCATGACCCCTCTCGCTAGGTAGTGCTTTCACTGGAAGACCTTGCCATATTTGAGGCATTGCTCATAGTGGGATGCATTTCTTGTTGCAGAGCACCTCCATCCATGAATTGCCTACAGCTTTGGAAGGCAGGCTTGTGTTTACGCTCTTGTTAATACCTACGGCGCAGCTAGTGTTCCCACAGCAAGGCCCAGAGCCTGAGGCACCTGCCAAGTAAATGTTCAGACAAAGCAGTGCCAAGGTGGCAGGGAGCATAGAAGTTAATGTCACGTTGCTTGAAGTATGAGTCTTTTGCAGGTGTCTCTCTTCTGCCAGTGGCCGATACAGTATCTTTGCTTATTTGTTCTCTTGTTACGAAATGTGCTGATGGTAGGAGGACCAGAATATGGCTTTTCACGGCCTTAGTATCTCTGTTGCATGAAATTACTAACTATATTGTATTGCCTTGCCTTGCATTATATACGGGCCAGTAGTGAAAGCAAAAGAAAAGGCACTACTGAATTTAGCCAAGTTGAATTATGAACAGTTCAGAACACAGATGGATACTTAAGAGGGTCACAGGCTTAATAGCATAGGCTTTCCAGGCTGCTGCTTATTCTCTGCCGCTTTCCATTTGGCTTTTATTAAGGGATCAAAGAGGTTTGGAAGGAAGATGATGATTAAAGTTTGAAAGCTGATGCATTTAGAAAGAACCTTATTTTCAGCTACAGTGCCCAGCTTCAGAAATGCATGTTTTCTGGCGAATGAGATCTCAGGGGCACATGAAGCGAGGGGTGATTTTTCCCACTGCATAGCTGACCTCTCCCCAGAGCGTAACCTGTCCTGGCAATCCCAGATAAGCCCTGTTGAACCCGAGCTTTAGGTGAAGGAGAAAGCTCCCTGGGGAAGTGCTTGCTATGGGGAGTGTTCCTGTTCTGCCCCTGGGCACTGCGCTCCTTCAGTACTTGCTCCCCAGTCAGAACAGTAATACAAGGACTCCAGGAATCAGTGTTGTCCTCAGCTCTGAACTGAAAAGCAACTGGCATGTTATTCTTAAAATAAGCCGAACAGGAAAAATTGCATAACTTTGTCTTGAATTTTTAAGGAAGACTTTATTTATGCTGACTGACTTGAAGAAGAACATTAGTCTTGTGGCTTCTAGTCTAGACGGGGAGGTAGAGAAACCTGGCTTCGGTTCCTGGGCCTTCCACAGTCTGGCAGAGAACTGTAGGACAGAGACTGGAAGACTTACCTCTACAAATGGAACAAGGCTTAATTATTTTGTTCTCTAATTGAGCACGGTGTGTTATTCAATTAGATAGTGGGGGGTTTTGTATGTTTGTTGGTTTTTTTTTTTTAAATCTAATGAAAACAAGGCCTTTCAAGATTGCCATGCTATGATTGTGGTAGTTGAAGGATAGTTGAGGCATGTGCACAGTAGTACACCTAAGCAAAGCTTAGAAGCATGTGTTGAGCCATTTCCAGCAGAGATGTATGTAACTAAGTGTATTTTTATAAGATTCTTTGTTATTTGATTTTGTTGCTTGATTATACAACTTTGGATTTTTATTAGAACAGTTATTATACTTTCTTTAGTGAAGACAAATTTGCAGCATAAAACCAGGCTGAATAAAAATAGCAGCGGTGCGCTTTTACCTTTGTGCCATCGTTAGGTAGTTGTGGACTCCTTTCTAATCGATTGTTTCCTCTTCTAGGATAAGAGAAATCATGAAGAAAGCATCTCTCCCACAAGACGATCCCGACACCCCGCTGTCAGTTACCTTGGCCATAGTTGAGTCGGATTCCACAGTAGTCTATTATAAAATGACTGATGGCTTTGTAATACCAGATCCTCCTGACGATACTGAAGATGTGGACAATAAACAGTGGAGAAAGAAAAGAAAGAAGCTTTTCAAATGATTAAGACAAACAGACTTTTCTTGAACTACTGTCCTCAAACCTAAACAAATCCAGGAGCTTATGTATGTAAATAAGTAGTGTGCTAAAGTCTGTCTTCTGCATAGCAAGCATCTGCTCAGGGAGAATGGAGGCTTGTGCAGCTGCACTGCAATGAAATTCTGTTTAAAGTATGAAATGGGTCACGCTTTTGAGACAGATTGCTCCTGACTAATAAATATACTTGTGAGATGTTTCCAAGGCTAGTTTCTTCTTTATATCTGTTCAGGTACATAACAGAATAAACACATCCTTACCCGTATTGTAAATATTGGTTAAAGGTAAATCTTAAGGATTTCTGGCAGGAGTACTGATACTAAGTTAAGGGCTTTGTAGTTTACAGAGTGTCTTTGTCTTAACACTGTCAGAAGCGCTCGTGCTACCTCCCAGGTTACACTTCTGAACACTTACCTTCTTCCCCCTGCTTTTGGAGAAGAGACTTTTCCACAGAAATACCTTATTTTAAACTTTTCTCTGCAGAGGGAAAACTGACTGTAGCAATGCCAGAGGCTATTAGAACAAAGCGTAGACTAGTAAAGAGGGGTCTCTGGATCTGCCTGAAGAACCTATGAGCAGAGGCCAGCCCTTCACGTGGAGGTAGGTTATGACTGCATCCGCTACACGTGGAAGTGTTGACCCAGGGTAGTGTTACCTACGTAGCTGAACGCACACCGTGCCACAGGTCACCATCCAGAAACGCCACCAGGCTCTTGCTCCATATTCAGTGTGGGACGACTGTCTAAGGACTGAAGGTACCTTCCGTTCACATCCCAGTGTGATGAAGCTGTCTAAATGGTGACCTGCCCTCTCCTTGTGTTTCCTGTCTGAAATAGCTTCAACATGCTTTCAGTGTTTAAAGCTCTCTGAAGAGGAGCATGAAAATGGGGTATGTTTTTATCTGTCACCAAAGTGTGTCACCTTCTGTGCTATGAGTGGACACTAGCTGTTACCTGCTTCATTCAGCAAGGAGGTTTCTAAACCTGTTGTAGTTTCTAGGATTTAATTTTTTTTTTTTTTTTTTTTTTATGTAGCTTCTGCTAGTTAAACTGGCTGCCCGAGAGGTGCTTCAGCTAGGAGTAAGTTAAGAGGAAAAAAACTGACTTTCAGTTTCTCTTACGGGAATTTTCCATGTCTTTCGCATAGAAATCTTCTTCAGGTTAAACTTAGAGTTTCTTGGAAACCAAATAGCATCCCAGAAGCAGCTTCTTGAGTACAAAAATGTCCGTATGACATTTGCGTGGCCAAGGACCACACATTCAAAATTTGAAGCACAAGAGCTCTTTTTTTTGCATGGATATAAGAATGGGAGAGAATCCAAAAAACCAAGCTGGAAATGAAAGACCATTGAAGCCTTACTATCCCTATGACTAGAGTGGATCTTTTTATGGTTGCGGAGTTTGAACCTAGTTTGGCCAAATACACGGGGAGGCAGAATGATCTAGCAGGGAGAGCCCAGGGCGGGAAGGCCCCCGCACCCTGTGTGACATCAGGCGTTGCGTTTGGGTGCTGATCCCGCAAGTGTTTTGCAGGCGCCTAGTCTGGGCAAGGGAGGCAACTGCTTTCTGGCTTGTTCAGGCTTCAGCCCTCTCGGGGTGTTCCTCTTGCAGCACATGCTCATCCCTCCCAGCTTTGACAATAAACTTGGAGGAGAAGGGTGTGCTGTCACCCAGAGCTCTGTACGGCACCTTCGGGTGAAGGGGAAAGCATTTATCATCAGCTTTGCCGCTAGCACCATCGGCCAGGGGGACCAAGCGGACTTGGGGAAGTTGTTAATTTGTGGGGAGCAGGCTGCTGTGCATGCCCAGGGGCTTTGCTGAGCCTATCCTCATCTCACTAATCCCAGAAGCTACTCGCAGCACGTAAGCAACTCTGATATTGTCCCTTGTGCTCGTGCTATTTTTTTCATCTTTTTATTGGTAGTATTTCTCACTGCTGTACGTTACGGCAGTATGGTTTCTTACAACTAGCTCCTCGCATGTGAGCTGTGGTTCACTGTGATGAGAGTTTTGGCAGCTAATACCAGCTCAGAAAGGTTTGCCTCTGGCAGTTTTTGTTCTCAGCTATTAACCTGACCCTGAACAGGCTGAGTTTGGATGGGTTGCAACTGTATGGATGTGTACCCTGATCTGTTAGAGTAATTGGACAAGTCATACATGAGGCTGTGTATGTTCTGATGCGGTCAGAGACAAAATGGTTGCTTTTTTCCCCCGTACAGCAAGGGGAGACCATGGGTCTGTGGGCTTTGGTCATGGAGAAAGGCAAAGAAAAATTCTCTCTTTCTCAGTCTTGCTCCCCTCATGGAGGAAAAACGTAATTTTATTTTGGTCCGATGCCATACTGCCTTAAAAGGGTACCTGTGTGCTGACTCCTGACATGCTGTGTTTGACCTTAACATCGATACTTCATGTACTCTACTGCTTATTCCATAAAGTAAATCTTACACTTTGCTAGGCTGCATACCACCAGGTAAATTGTCCTTGTTATAAGCTGTTAAATACTTCAGCTCCAGTGTGAGTATGTGCTGGAAAAGGGCTGGTTTTGTGTGAAGAAGGCTGTAACGAATGCTATACGTTACAGAATTTATATTTAAGTGACACATGCTTAACCCCAAAAGCAAATTCTTTTGCATTTGCTTCAATTTCTGGGAAATACTGCCATTTTGCAGTTTGCTGCATGACTGATGCTTAGCTTTTCTCCTTCATTTTATTATTTCTAGGCACAGAAAGAGAGGCATAACTTGAGCATCCTTTTCTATACACTGAAAACTGCTTACCCAGTCTTCAGAAGCTGAGTTGGAGGAACTGTGTCCGGAGGCTTTGATTTCTGCCATGTGTCCCACTGAGAAATGATTCTCTAGGCCTTTTTCCAGCCTCCTTAGATTGTGGTGGTTCTTTATTTCTGCGGGGAAAAAAATAGAAGAATAAATAATACCACTGCACTGTTTGTCCCATATGTATTACAATGTAAACAAGGGGATGTTAAATGAGTCGAGAGCCAGCTGTGCTGTTCCTTCACATTCTGCTGAAGTATTTCTCTGTGTCAAGTCAACAGCACACAGACCAGAGCCTCTGGTGTTCCAGGCACTGAATAAAGATGGGAAGAGACTTCCCTTGGAAGTGTATCAGTTCAGAGCAGTAGCGCATTAACATTCCTAAATCCGTAGTATCTTGGCGCTGTGCCTAAAGTATTCAAACATTCCTCTGCTTTAAGTGTTCGTGAGACATCTGTGGAAGCATGAGCCGTGACATCTGGCCTCGACACCTTTGCAAATTCATCTCTTATTTCAGTCCAGAAGATTTTACAGGCTACATCTTGCCATCTTTTAAAGTTTTTTTTGAAGTTTTATTTGCCAAGCACAGCTTGATTTGTTTTACTGATAACCCTTGACCAACAGAAGGTATGTTTTAAAATCTGAAGAGTATAATTTTCCGGTAGATTATTGTTTCAAGTCTTTTCTCTCTTCAGAGAGATATTTGCATTGAAGCTTCCCCACCAAGTAAAGAATGATAGAAAAGCAAAGCGATGTTTTGGCACGGATTTGACGGCTAGACTCGATGCCCAGTTGCATAAGCCAGCGTCCGCTTTGGTTTATGCAAACTGTATTTCCTTGAGGAATTACTGGCATCGTCACCTGAACTGTCCTGTATTCAGCCTGACTGTTTGCAACGCACACAGAACATTTTATGCGAAAAAACACCAGTCGAGAAGCAGGAAGCCTCATCAGATGCATAAGGAGGAGGTGTGGTAGCAAGAAGTGGCCGAGATACATGTGCTGCAGCAGACAGCTGCCGAAAGTGAGCGACTGCTGCAACTTTCCCCTTCTCCACCCTGAATAAGCAGAAGCACGTGCGTATGTTTGGGCAGCGGGTTCCTCCCGTTGGAGTCACCTACACCTCTGTGGCTGTGCACGTGCCGTGTGTAATCTCCGCGTGGAGCAGCCGGGCGAGCAAAGGACGCCAGAGCGTCGGTTCACGATCTGTCCCTGCTTGCCAGGGCACACCTGCGTGGCAGCGATGCGGCCCCTGGCAGCACTGCCCGGCAAGCAGTGACCAGATGAAGGTGGGTTGCTTCCAAACCACACCCTAAGCAGGATCCTGTCCCCTACAAAACGGCCCTCAGCATCCCCACAGAACAGTTCTGTTTTTCAGAAATCACTAGAAGAAAGACACGGTCTCTTCTTTTAACCCCTTCTCAAGTCGGGGCAAGGTTTTCCACAGGATCTTTTGCTTGGACACAACATCGAAATATCAATAATATTACCAAAGCCAAACGATCGTAATCTTTCTCTTTTCTGGGCCAGCAACCCAACGAAGCCTTTTGGTTTAATTTAAAACCATTTTTTTCTAATAAACTGTCTGTATGAATTTATTAATCATCCTACTAGTATTGCAGGTCTGCAGGAATTACGTGTTTAATAGGTTGTCCCAGTAGTTTTCAGGAATCTAAACTACCCTGTAAGTCCTGCTTTATATAAATGGGCTTACTGTTAATCTCCTCTAGTCCTCCAGGGACATTTCAGTCCTCCATTATAACCCAACAGTTTAAAACTTCCTTAAGTCATTAACCAAAGCAAATAAACCGAGATAAATTCAGGCCCTACTAACTGAGCGTTCTCAAACCAAATAGCCTTTCACCTCTACTTTCCTTATTCCTATTCCATTTCCATTTCAATTGTCCCCTCAACTTTGCAAGGCTAAAGCGATAGCGTTGAACTCTTCAGCCCTTTCAATCCCTTCCGTTAAGAGATGAGTGCTTTTCTTCATCTCCCTCCTGTTTCGCTTTTTCAACAGTTTTCTTACTGCCTTTCGTATCGCTGCATCACACCTCGGCACGCCCCGATTTTGCAGGACTGGGGGGAATTTGGCGCATCCCTGGTGCGGATCCTGCCTCAGCACCCCCAGCTACAGCAGACACCCAGCAAGCGAAGCAACACCGGCCAGGACTGCAAAGAATCTCAGGCTGTATCAGCCAACAGCAAATTGCCATGCTGGCAAGTAACCCCTGTGCAGAAATGAAGATAATTGTGAGCAACAAGGGTTTCCTAACTCTTCAAAAATACCTGCAGCTGCACCTCATATTTCAGAGTATCCCAGGGAGTTGATTGCTTTTCCATTTTCCTTCTCTCATTTCTCAGGTTCTCCCGCTTCGGTGGCACCACGAGCCCGAGGAACCCTGGACTCGGCCACCACCTTCAGCAAACCTGACTGATAGCCTGTGTGCTGGGGTGAATTAACGAGCGCTCCAACTCCTGATTAGCTACATGCTGTGTCTTGTGTTCTCAGCACTCAACCGACATAACTTATTGCCCTGATGGTTTATTGTCTCAGTCATCATTCTTTGCATCCCCACCTACCTACAAGCTTCTCCCCATGTTTCTTGTCTGGCCATCAAGTTCAGTTTGCCAAACCTGAATGGCTCTTCTCATCTTTTTCATGGCTTTTTTTTTTTTTTTTTCCCTTTCTCACTGCTCCAGTCATCTTGCCAGCAATTTTTTTACTATCGTTCGCTGCCCTCCTGGCCCATGTTTCATAGGTAGCACACCATCCCTTAATTGCCCTCAAATTTATCTTTTCATGCTATCTGGAAGCTCCCCTTTCTTTCCAACCTTCCTGCTAGCACCCTGTCTTCTGCTGGGGTGCCTAGATGGTCTCCAAAGAGCCATCTATGCCTTTCTCTATCCTAATCCAGGTACCAACTGGGCGTCTCAATTCCACCAGACTGATGCCATTTACCACCAAAGATCTCGGTGCAATCTGAAGCCAGGTCTCACGAGCGCCGTGCCGACGTCCAACCTGCGAAGGAGGCTCTCCTCCCTTGGTGAGCACTGCCTTGATGGTGCGGGGTGGCTGTCACCCCCCTTTCCACCACCCGAAACACCCAAATTAACGCCCGTCGTGGATGTTTGCTGGATAAATCTGCAGGGCAGAGCTGGCTGAAGCCAACCGGCTGCGTTTGCACCAGAGGGCGCTTACAGACTGCCGAGCAGGAATCTTCTTCTCCTGGGAAAGCCAGAGCTTTGCAAAACTCCCCTTGTGCTCTGCTGCTTGGTTCTTAACAAAAAAAAGGAGGAAAAAACCCCCACCCTGTTAGCAGCATCCCCTGCGATGACAATCCTCCCTTCTTGAATGCTGAAATGATACCGCAAAAACGAGTTGAGGGTTGAGGCTAAAGAAATGGTGGTTCAGTCTGAAAACCAGACTTGGGCTCACAGATGCTGGGAGGTTCAGTCCTGGATCTCCCGAAACAACTGGCCAAAGGGCTACGGGGGCCAGGCCGCCCTCGCTCTCCTGCCTGGAAGCTGGGACACACACGCACAACGTCCTTGGCAGGGGATGGGGTTTCCGTCCTTCCCCCAGTGCGATGCTGTCTTGCAAGGTGAAATTCTGTGCTCTGCACTATACAGGCCACAATAACTCGGTTATTCTCATTAATTTAGAAGTCTGCGAGTGACTTTGCTGTAGTAATTTTTTATTCTCGCAGAGGGATGCATTGAAAATCACGGAAACTAAACGCATCCGAAGGTGTTTGTCTGCCCGTGCCGCTGATTTTGGCAGGCAGGGGGGCCACCAAATCCTTTTGTGGACCCCAGACCCCCCCTGCTCTCCCCATCCTCCCTTGCTAACGTGCTCCCAGCCCAGCCCAGCCTCAGAGGGACAGTCAGTTCAGGAGATGTTTACTCTGGTGTCCCCTTCTTCGTGCCAGGCGAGCATCCCTTCTGCACACTGGTCTGATACGACCATTTTATGGTACCACCATTCGGTGAGCGTGATTGTCCGTCACAACGGACTTTTAAATACCAGAGTGAAAGAGAACATGATTTTGGTATTCTCCAGAGGCTCAGCTAAGCCTCCCTGCTTATTAACAGCATTACATGACTTCATTAGGCTGAATAGTAGAGGGTTCAGGACACCGATTGTTGCCCACTTCGCCATCTATTAGAAAACACAAGAACAAGACTTTGGGGTGTTTAAATCCCTCCCCACTGTCTGGATCCTCTGCAGCTGATTTTTCCACCCTGGTGCCTCAGCAAGGGAGGCAGGGTGTGAAGCAAGGGGAGTCTTGCCAAGTGTTAGAGCAAAACACCACAAAAGAGTCTTTTAGCCGGCCAGCACGCTTTGCCTCTGCTGTCTGCATATATTAGATACTGTGGTATCCTCTAACTAAACAGCCAGCATGGTGGTTTTCTCAAAACCTGCCCCAGTCCTCCCTCTTTCCTGTTTAATTCCCCCTTATAAGATAGAAAATTATATTTGCTGTATTAGGAAGTTGACCCCAGCATAATGGTAATTGCAGCTGCCCACCTCCTGCACAGAACCTTGCAGTCTACCTTCTAGATTCATACATGCATTTTTTTAAAGCTTAGAATAAATATCTAGAGGGAAAAAAATCCAGTTTGAAACTAGCCATAAAAGATCATATTTAATATAAAAGAACACAAGATGACATCAATAATATAGTATCATAGGGAAGAAGTGGCCGAGGGAGACTAGAAATACTTGCTGTGCTTAAAAATACGGTACATTCTGCAGAAAATAGTAGAGCAAAGGAGAAAATGGTTGTTCTCCCAGGGAAATTGAATTTACTGAAAAAACAAAATTGAAAGTAGAGGGCAAGTATTAAATCACTTGAGCTCTGGCATTTAAAACATATTGCTTGTTTTCCTGAGAACCAGGTTGCTACTAGTTGGGCATTTATAATCATCACTCTCCTAAGAAGGGATGGGCTCAGCTGATACTCTGACCAAGCTATTGCTAAAACAAAACTATCAAAACAGAGAGCAATCGTAATTACTGGCAAAATAGGTTTGGAGATGAGATAGTATGATCGATGAGAAACTGTTTAGGAAAGAAATCATGAGTTGCACATATCAAGGGAAGTATCAGGGTGGAAGGAGGTTACTCATGGATTGTTCAAGGGTTGATCTTCGGTCTATTATTGTTCACTATTTTAATTGATGGTGTTAGACTAAACATAAGCACAAAGATAATTATGTGTCAAGGCAGCAAAAAATATGAAAGAGGACAAGAGTATCATGCGAGAAGAAGCAAATGACACTGAGAACCGGGGGGAAATAACTCTGTCCAGCCTGCAGCGTTGCACATCCAGGTACAAATTTTGTGCTGTAAACTTTGGCTTATTGGTTAGGACTGATGGAAATCAGGCTCTGAACATATTAGCCACTCTCAGTGAAATGCCATGAATAACATGGCCGTGAAATGACAAATGCAATTTCTAGGACCTCTCAAGCTACCCTATGCAACGTTGGGCATCCAGGTTCCATTAGCCAGGCTGGGTAATGGTGGATGCCTCCTGGAAGAGAGTTGAACGTGCTCAAAGGCTTCTTCACCATCTGATCAAAACCAATTCTCATGGAAATTGAAGCACAAGCATTGGATAACACTGTAGCAAGGAACGTCACGTTGGCCAACGCTCAGCTGGCCCCTCCTGCCGCTGGAGCAGGAGACGGTTCTTGGAGGACTACAAGCACAGACCTTTTTCTCCGTGGCGGGAGCAAGAGAAAACAGTTCCTGCATGCAGGCTGCTTCATATGGCTTGGATGTTATGTTGGGATTATGGGTTTGTTTTCACAGGAAGGGAAATGACTGGAGTATATGAATAGTCGGGCAAGTGATTTATCCTCTTGGCTTGTATGTCTCGGTTGGAGTTCCACGTGACTGGCAAGGGAGGTTTGCTGAGTGAGCTGAGAAGGAGGGTCAGGAGAGTGTCTGCATCCAGGAATTTGGTTTCAAGACCACCAGGAGAAACAAAGGCTAGGATCAGAGCTAGCTGGCAACATTTTTAAAGTGTATTTTTTAAAACTAGCTATTAAAATATGTTGTCTAAGTAATGCATCCGGTTAAAAGAGTTTAAGCTGAGCAAAGGGAATTTACATAGCAGCACAAAAATCCCGAAAACCTCTGGGTGGTAATTTCCCCAAGTCAGACTAATTCCCATCTAGCTTGTTCCCCAGCATCATCTTTAATTGCTAGAGCCTCACAGAAAGGCCTGTGTAAGGCAAGGAAGATAATAATTAGCCTAGCATTTTTCTCGCCTTTGTTGTGAGTCTACAGGGACTGGCCTTTTCCACGTTTATTATTTGGTGAAATCACTTTGTTCTAGTGGGTTGATAGAAGGGAGAACTGGGATGGAGGAAGGGTGTTTGCATTGTGCTGCGCAGGCGTTGCGGCATCTATTGTTGGCTTCAGGGAGATGAATTTTGTTGGCACGTGTCAAAGAAAGATTTTGCTCCCGTTCCACAAAAATCACAGTTTTTTAGGAATAAGAGAGAAATCCTGATGCTAATGTAGGGCACCTTGGGCACCCTAGGAAAAGCGCTGGGGAGCAGACCTGAAACTTGGAACGAACCCAACAGAAAAGCAGAGCAGAGCAATGGATGGAGTCCTTTTCAGCTACTGCCCCTCTTCATCTGCACCCATCCAATTGTCTCTCCATGGATGCTCATTAAAGAACAAAAACCGGGGAAAAAAATCTCACTAACTATAGGGTTTTTGTCTCAGCTGGGAGAAAGCCAGCACTAAGGACAGCTGGGGAGAGCGTTGCTGGAGGTTGCAGAGAAGTTCGCAGCTCTTCTGTACGAGCCATCCCATGAGCTGTAAAAATCAAATTTCCTCTGAATCCTTTCAATGTGAGGGCTTTAAATTCTGTCCGTCACCTGTCAAATTGGCCAGGTAATAGATCTGTAGCACAACACAACCATTCAGGCTGGAGCGGACCTTGGGAAGTCCCTGTCCAACCTCCTGCTCAAAGCGGCTCAGCTCTGGGGTCACAGCAGGTTGCTCAGGACTTAAACCAGTTGGGTCTGGAAAACCTCCAAGGATGGAGATGGCGCAACCTCGCTGGGCAGCCTGGGCACAGCGGGACTGTCCTCAGTCACCCGGTGTCACCCAACCCAGAGCCAGGGTCCTCTGGGTGCCGGGGCTCCAAGAAGGGTTCCGTGCAGCCCAAGCATCCGAGCAGCCTTGAAGTTCCAGTTTTCATCCTTGGAGACCTCCCAGAGAGACAGATATTCCATCACCATCTCAGCATGGTGCAGCGGTTTGGACTGTGAACCGTGGGCATTGCAAACTGTAAGCAAAAATCAGCTTACTGTTTGTGGGTGACTAGTTTCCCCTCCAATTGGTGGTGTCAATAAGAAGAAAATTAAAATAGGACCAGTATAAACTGAAGGTCAGCTCGCAAGCCAAAAATCATACAAGGGAAAAGGAGGCTGGTGCTTTGCTAACAGGAGGAACTGGTTATTAAGCTGCCGCTGCAGAAACGATCTTCAAGAAAATTCGGGGGAATGACATGCCACAAAGATATTTATTGTTATATATTATCATTGCTATATCCCAAAGGAGGTGATGTAACTGAAAGCATGGCAAAAACTTTATTGGGGTGTGTGACAAAAGTTGGGAATATGGTTTCAGCAAGACAAATCAGAATGCTAAAGGATGCAGGCTTGCGACTTCCTACCTCTCTTTAACAACTCAATGAGAAAAAGGAAGCTCCATTGCAAACCCAATGGGCATCTGATCTAAAAGGACTTTTCAAAGAAAACTCTCTTTCTCAGCTGCACTTGCAGGAGCTGCAAGACAGCTGGGATCAGGGTTGGGACTCAAACCCAGCCCAGCTCGCCCCAAGCGCAGAGGTGGGATCGACTTATTTCTAGAGACCCAAAATGAGATTCAGCAATATAAGGTTATGCTTTTTTTTGAGAAAATAAAAAAACAAACGAGCAAAAAAGAAGGAGCCTAAAAAGAATGAGAAATGTATGTATTTATGCAGTGCTCTTCCAGCAGCACATGAGATCAGTGGTTCTCTCCTTTATTTTTTAATAGCCAAGCCTCCTCGGAAAACTCGGGCTTGGTCCAGTGTGGAGGTAAGCAAATAAATGAGATCGCAACATCGAGGAAATTGCTAATTATTTTGGGAAGGGGAAGAACAACAGAGATTTGGAAAATGAGCTTCAGCACCAGCACTAATAATAAACCATGACGATTCATCACAGACCCGCTTGGGAAGGGGGCCGGCAGCGAGGACAAAAACCGAGCTAAAAGTGAGATTGTTTGGTAAATGGAAAGGCTGAGGCATCCTGATTAGGGCCCAAGTGTGGGAAGTTCTCTAAAAATAAACAAACAAATAAACCCCCAAAGCTCTGAAGATTTCAGCACCATCTGGAGACTCTGGGAAAAGAGAAACAGCTTGCTGCTGTAGGAGGTATTAAAGAACAGGATTTATATATACACGTATAGATGTATATCAAAGCAACGCACATCACCAATAGAGGTGAGTCCAAGGCTCTGAAGTCGAATCCAGTCAGAGATGTCTGAAGTTACAGTTTATTTGGATGGAGGCTGGGATTTGGGATATTTTGTTTTCTTTCTGCTCCAGCTTACTGCAAAAAGCTACTCCTCGCTCGCCTTGCGTGTCGCTCGTGTCCTATGCCCTCACATGGTCATTACGTTGGGCAAGTTTGATGGAAGGAAAGGGGAAAGCAAGTGGCATTTACCCCACTGGGACTTTATAAGGTGATTTAGCATGGACCGGGGATCTTTGGGACCAGAAGTAATAACAGACCCTGGCAAGACTGTGCACACAAATCCCAGAGCAGCCGCCATCTGAGAAGGGTACAGAAAAACAGCAGAGCTAGAAAGGTCTTGAAAAACCCAACAAGATTTGAATATATTGGCAGAAAAACAATCATATGGAAAAAAAAAATAGATGTTCTTGCTAGTTTGCTGGGCTGAGGTGCCAAGTGCTGAGAGAGGCAACGCTCAGCCAGAGCCCCACTCCCCATCCCAGAAACGCCAAGTGTCGGGGAGCTGTGCCAAACTCTGGCCAGGAAACCTTGACCTGTAGCTAACTTTACATTGCTTAATGCCCATGATTTATCTCCGAGATGAAAAAAACCAAAGTAAGGTGGTGATGGGCTTTACTGATGTAATTAATTTATTTCAAGGTGGATGTAACGACTCTCGAGTCTTCAGGAGAAGAACCACGTTGCATCCCAAAGTGGTGAGAGCACATGCGGGTCGTGAACAGGTCCCTTCTCTTTCAATCCCAGTTCAGCCTCCTAAAATGAGGTTTACTTCAAGGTGTGGAGAGTTTTTGGTTTAGCTATTGCTTCCACAGCAGGTTAAACCAGTGAAGTGCAGTTGAATTGCTAGGCATGAGCAATTAAATTAAATTAAATTAAAAAGTTAAGTTCTCGTTATCTGAAACTGAGCACTGAAAATTAATAGACACTTACAGCCTTAATCTCTGTGCCTCAGATCTCTAGCTGCAAAAGGGAGCAGCATCACCCCTGTCTAATTTCATCATCTAATTATACAGGATTACAATGTTTATAGCTCACTAATGCTTGTGCATCATTTTGATATTCTGGTGAAACACCCCAAAGGCAGGACTTCTGTATTCAGTGCCACGTCTGGACGCTCTTCGATTAATAACATATAAAGTAACATGCTGATGAGAAGGATAAGGACTACTGAGGGACTCCCCATTTACCAAATGGAAAAAAATAGTATTGAAACCTATAATAAAAGACTGTTTTAACACTTATCCACAAAGATCAAGCCCAGGATGATGAGAAGATCAAGCCCAGGATCTGCAGGGAGCCTGAATACTGGGACTGACTTTGCAACCCTAAAACTTCTTATAACAGACCCCAATTCCCTCCTGCAGTGTGATACTGATCCCGAGGTCGACCTCGCTCAAGGAGGCATCACTGCTCTTAGAGCCACCACAGCTGATGGCCAGCAAACGTGGTGAGCCCCAGCTCCACCACCGGCACCTTTGGGGGGTCACACCGCAGCCACCCTCCTCCACTTCTGTGCCTTTGGGAAACTAGCCCCCCAAATGCGTGTTTGGCAAACATACACCTGTAAGCTAGTTTTATTCGGGGGAAAAATGCCAAGCATCTCCAAGGATGGCAAAATTATCAGCCCTATAGAAAAGTGGCCCAACCGTGCACATGTCCCGTTTTCCTGGTAAGCAGACCTGGCCGCAGCAGCATCCTGGCCCCAGAAAATCCTGGCGTGCTCCCAGCCGGCAGCACCAACCAGCATTTACCGTGTGAAGCCAGAGAAATCCTTCCTCTGGGATGCAGTGTTGCTTCCCCACATCAGGGCTGACAAAAAAAAAAAGGTCTAACTCAGCGAAAGGTTCATATTTTACTACAGATGTCCGTCTTGGGGGAAAAAACCCATCAACAACTAGTGCTTCTAATCACATTGTATAAGCATTAGGGAAGAAAACGTTATTTTAATGGAAAGCTCGGACATTTTGTAGTTCATTTTTTTGCACTGAGCCAGGGTTTCATCTCCGGGCAACTCCCTTGCTTGTGCATGTCACGCTCGCAGCTAACGTCCTCCCGGCAAAGCCTCCCGCCCTCCCGGCAAAGCCTCCCGCTGTGGCCAGCGGCTCCTCCACCTCTCCCCCAGCCCCACTTTGCCCCGGCGGGAACCGGGGGTCCCCTTTCGCTGCCTTGGTTTTTGGAGCGAGCTCTGTGGCTCATCTGTCGGTGGGGCTATATTTAGCTGCCGTGCGGTGGCATTTCCAGCTTTCTATTTTTGTAAATGCCGTTTACCGGGAAAAAGGCTGAGCCGCCTCCGATCTGTGCAAGCACCGGGAGGCAGGAGTTGTATTTTTGCTCTGTGTGTGGATGATTGCACCCATACTGCTACGCAGAGGTTGGGATGATTCCCTCTAGCCTGGGCACAGCTCAGCGTGCCAGTGCCGGTCCATCCGGTGCCTGCAGCTGTGCCACCGGGATGCCGATGCACAGCCCATTCCCCTTCCCTTACTGCAGCGTATCCTACAGCAATTTCCCCCTCCCCTATAGCACCTGGAAAGGTTTTTCTCCTCCTTGCCTACATCCCCCCATTGCAATCAGTTGTGGAGAGGTTTTCCTCCTCCTTGGCATCCTCCCTGATGCCATCCCTGCTCCAGCTGCCTGGCCGGATACCATCTGCATGGGCCAGGGCACTATAGGGCTCAAGGTTGGGTCGTGCTCCATCACAGCAGTCACTTTCTGCCCACGTGGGGTTGCACGGAGGCAGCACGTAAACACCGAGATAGTATATAAAAGCACAATAAGGCAATGGGGAAACAACAGCAAATAAATCCAGCATGGGAATACCCGTACAAAAATCACTCATGCGGCTGTTCGAGTTTTTTCTTGGTGGACCGAGAGTTTTAGGCTGCATGGGGTTATTTCTGAGACACCTTAAAAACCATCCACTGACAGCAGCATCCCCTGGAAAGACAATAACTGGTTACCACAGCCCTGGGACCATCGGCATGAGATCAAGAGGGATTGGGACAATTTCCCCCAGGGAAGCGCGGAGGCACCTGCCTCCCTCTGGGCACCTTCCCACCTCGCAGAGAAGGCAGTTTGGCAGCTTTCTCCCCGGGTAGTAACTCCAGCAACAGACTTTTACTGGGTTTTCTTTAGCATGAAGAGCCCTTTTATGACTGTACGATGCGTCAGCATAATACAGCCCTGAAATACAGAGCATCGCAACATGCTCGGCTGGTCTTTCAGGCTGTAAAAGGTATCTACATCACCCATTTCTTTCCACGTCTTTCATGCAAAGCCTTTCGAAGGCTTTGCTGCGAGAGGTATCGAGGAATGCCCTGGCAGACCCAGACCCTGTGGGACTCCTGCCAGCAGCTGCAACAAATGAAGCCGAGAAAGGAAAAGGAGAAAAGTGATGTTTAAAACACCAACACGCCTCTGGGGTCCGACCTGGTCCTTGCAGGGTTTCTCTCTAGCGCAGCATCACCTTGGCCTGAGAAAAAGCTCCTGTCTCTTTGAACTTGTGGTCAACAGATTCTGGCCAGATAAGTAGAGTATCCTGGAGAGCTTCTCATTAGTACTTTGTGCTCAAGGTAATCCTGGTTTTCCCTTTCTCAGTGTTCAATAGGCAGCAGCTACCTGAAAGAGCCTCTCAGGGCTGAACCTGATCTTCCAGGCTGGGACAGCTTTCTCCCACTGTCAGAGGTATTCCTAAATATTAGCTATGCCAGCACAAATGATGGAATTGAAGAAAGAGATGAAGATTTTTAAGAAAGATGCTCAGTGACTTGGGTTGGCCAAGCAGGAGCTGCAGTTGCACAAAAAAAGGGCCATCCAAACACTTTGGGCCACCCAAACCCCCTTGCCATCCAAACACTTTGGGCTGGAGTTGTTTTTTCTGAATATCCGAAGAGGATATACACCAGCAAGCGCTGCCCTCAGACTGTGACTGAAAAGGATATCACAGCATATCAGTGTGGGAACAGAATTTGGGGGGTGTGTGGGGTGGTTATTGCCACGAAGAAAGAAAATTCCATGCAGGGCAGATTTTGCTCGCTACCTCCGTTTCTTTGAAGCCAAACTGCTGGCCCACAGCAGGGTAATTCAGCCTGTATGACTGAGTGACTCACTCAAAGTATGCAAAGAGAGTGGTGCTGTCAGGCTCGGGCATGAGAACCGGAGGAACCTGAAGCTAAAAATACAGCTCAGCGATTACTCCAAGCCCTCTTGGACTGACGGGGCCAGCACACACGAACAAGCCACCGCCTGACATGCCATTAGCATCCAGCCAAGCCAAAGGGGAGAAGCAACCGAGCTGAATTCAGGCGCACCAGTCTATTTTTAAAAGCTAATTTGCTCTTTGTAACTTGCAGCGTAAATTCATTCACACAGAAAGCACACTGGTGCCTCTGAAGATGATATATTTAAGCCAGCACTCTCTTGAAGCCGTATTTAGTTCTTACACAGGTTTCACACGGGAACGTGCTCATGAGGACTGGCAGTTTGCTCAGGATGCCGTCCTCTTTCTGCTGCAATTCAGCCATAAGTGGATCACCAGCTTCCAGTGTTTCGTTGATGGGTTGCAATAATTTCAGAAGGTGCACGTTCCCTCTTGTAAACTGGCTTACCTGCAGTAAAAAACAGAGGCGGGGAGGAGCAAATTCTGCCCTGGATTTTTCTTTATTCTTTGCAATAAACCCTAAATTCTACTCCAAAACTGACGTGTTATGTTATCCTTTTCAATTGGACTCTGAGATCAGTGCTCCGTGGTGTACATGCTCTTGAAGCATTCCTATATTCCATCATTTATTTGGTTCAATGCCTTTTTCTTTCCTAAATTAACCTCTGTTTTCTCCCATTCCTTGCAGGTCCCAGGCCACATACATAGACTGACCATAGGGCGAATGCCTCGTGGGTCCAGTGTTTTCCAGTATCCCCATGACCAGCTCGCACATGGCAGACAACCGATTCCCTCGTCCGGTGTAACCACATTTGGGATTTCTGTGCTCAGGCTCAGGGCTGCTCTCCCATCTGGGATCTCAAGCAAACCACGCAGAGCCTGCAGATACCACCTGGTATCTTGACAGTTAAAGACATCCACAAAACCTAATGTTTCAGCTGCAAAGCAGCTAAAATATTAATTTAGAAACTTAAAATAGACCATACACACTCTTGGGTGCAGAAAGGTGGAACGCGTCCCGATCTGCAATATGTATTTACAGCCCAGAGCTTCACACCTCTTCCCCAGTGAATTAGGAGGTTGTGCTGGCTGGAGAAGCGCCATCAATACCCCCATTTCTCCCCAGTGCTGGGGTTTTGTGCAAAGGGGTCTGTCATCGTAGCTGAGCACTGGCACAGCAGGCTGATGGCAGTGGACCATTCCAATATAGGGATAGAGCAGATATAAGCACAGCTACCTTCCTCTATGCTTGTGATAGAAAACTGAGCCCATACAGACCCAATAAATTATTGACAAATTTCCTGGCCCCACCACAAAGTCTACTCGTCCATCTCTCCATCACTCAAAAGCATCCAAGCAGAGAGAAGTCATGCTCTCTTGAGTCTAGAGAGCAAAACATGGAAAAGCTGGAAACCACCTCAGAATTTAACACTGGAGACTACATTGTACCTGTCCCTGCGCAGATAAATTTCTTTCACCCCCTCTACTTCTTCTCCTCAGCCAGCATTTCTTCTGATGTAATTCCAGGACCGATATCGGGCTCCTTTGATGCACTGAAATTCCCCAAAGAACAATACTCAACTTTCGCACACAACCCTTATCTGCATGTATATATTCCTCCTCTCTGCCTCCAAGGAATAGTTTCCTATGATCTTCCAATGTTTATTTAGGTCATTTTTGTCTCGATCCAATTTTCTCTTTGGAGAAGAAAGCCTACAAATGTTTCTTCAGATGTCACTCTCCCTCCTGTACAGTCATAGTAAATAGGCAGCTATGAAGTCTTTCCTCCGTGTAAACATTGAAATATAGAGAAAGTATCCTAGTTATCTTCAAGATTTACCCTTGGGGTAACCCTTCCCCTTGAAGTCTGTATTAGCTTTAGCGTTCACTTCAATTAGCAGCATTAACCCAAGACCGAGGCAATTTCCAAAGCCTCCACCCAAGTTTCTACTACTAGGGTTTGCTTCTCCCAAAGTCTCCGAAGACATATTCTGCACATTTCATACGAGTGCAGCGATTCGCTGTATCCACAGGAACTTAAAAGACACTCTTTATAGATCTGATTTCAGCTAAATTCAGCCCTCTGGATACGAAACTGTTCAAGCTGCCTGTGTCTGGAGGCAGCCCTCTCCTGCTTCTCCCTGGGTAAGGTCCCCTTGCCTTGATTACCAGCTGCCCTGCTACAACCAGCCACTACAAGATTGCAAAGGAGGGAAACAAGGCTGTATTTTTGTCTAATTACCAGACAGTGGAAGTTATTCTGAGGCTGCCAAGTCGGTATTAGAGAGCCCGCTGAATTTCTGATGGTTTCCGCAATTTGCCACGGCCCAGGTATCACTCGCACACACATAACCAGCTTGTTCTTCAGTAAAACAGCCTCCAGCAACACCCAGCTCAGGAGGAGGAGGGCTTGCTCGCTGCCTTTACAGCTCCTGAAGCCAGAGGGACTGGAGCGAAATGGGGCTTGAGCCAACTTTTCCCATGTGGGATGAAGAGGACAAATAAGCATTCTTACGATTCAGCTCACAGGCTTTGGGAGATGCTAAATTTCTGCCCAGGGTTGCTGGTCTTTTGTAGGCACTAATCTGCTGACATGGCAACTGGATCCACCTGGGTGGATCCTCGAATAAGCACAAATTTCCATGGCAGGAGTCTGCGTGGGCAAAAAAAAAAAAGCAGCCCCTTCGTGCCAAAGGAGCCAGGTGCCAAATTCTGCTCGCTGTAATCTCTCGGTGAAACCACTTATCTGAAAAGGCAGGAGGAAGCTGGCTCCAGTTCTTTGCATAATTAAAGGCCTGGTGCTCTGGGCACGTACCTTCGGAGTAGAATTCTTATTCTCCCACTCCTCAGCCCCCAAAGAAACATGACTTAGCTAGAGTGACTTGGAAATGTATAGGACCAAGATCTACACATCCCTCATTTGCCATCGGATAGGTCCAGCGCCAGCATCCACGCCGGTGGGAGCAGACTTGATATTTCAGCCATGGGTATGAGCCTGTGAGATGAGTATTTACATCTCATCACATGATTTAAAAGCTGCTTTAAGTTTTAGGAATAAATAGTCTTAAATTCATACATATATCCGTGGGGGTGAGTGCATAAAAACACATAGGCATAGATGAGAGAGGGGGTTATTAATATCAAAAGCAGACTTTTAAAAAGCAAAAAAACTGTAGAGGTGAGTATCTGGGGATGTTTCGCTGTGGCCACTCAGTGGCTTGCCCGCTGGAAGTGATTTCTGGCTGACAGATCTTACTGTAACAGTTCCTTTTTTTCACCCAGAGAAAAGCATTTATTTAACCAAGCCCCTGGGAAAGAATAAAGGTTGGACTGTCCTACTTACATGAAATAATTTGTTTTTAAAGGTTTTTTTTATTCCTCAAGTGGACATGAGTGGCCAAGTTTAATAATCTTCTTCTTAACCTCTATTTGTAACTTGTCACAGTAAGGTGAGAAAAGGTCTCTTCATACTCTCTGTTGGAGAGCAAGGCAAACTCTTTAAGGAAAAAAAACATCGCTATGTTATAGCTCTGCTATCTGCTTCAGCAGATTCACAACATGGGTTCTTGGCTTGTTTTTCACCACTCAGTTTTACTATTCATGCTCCCTGGTTTTTGCACGGCTGATCCCCCTGTGAGGGATATTCCTGCACTTTTTACCCACTTTCAATAATTTTTTTTGCCCAGAAGCTTTGCCAAGAGTAGCTCCCTACAATGCCTGTGTAGGGACAGGTTGCATTTCCATAAGGCTGGGATGGAAAAGGCAGCAGGTATAATCAAATATAGCTGCCCAAATTTTGGAGGAGAGCCTTTTAAAGAGAGACTGAAACCCACCGAGCTGAAGACCAGCATCTTCACGGCTCACCTGCGTCGTCCTGCTACTACGAACATTACAACCTGTGCTGTTTTAATGTCCTCCTCAAAATGCTAAACTAGCCGTAAATTTGCTGGATGACTTTATCAAAAGCAGCAAATCTGGAGGTCTTTTGGATCTGTCTCCTTGGAGCAGGGTGAGGGCCTGACCAAGCCGAGCCAGGGCTGCCAACATGAGATGGTGCTAACGCATGAGCCCGCTTGCAACCCTTTGAGCTCCAGGAGGAGTTCCCTGTGGGACAAGTTTGTACAGCTCTGAAAACACAGATTTTCCTAACCTGCTCCTCAGCTCACGGGGGCGAGCGCTTACGCTTCTGCATAAGATGCTGATGAACAGCCCTCGTAAGCTCACTCAAGCAGAGAAGCTATTTTTGCATGAGTAACCCTGAAACTCTTGATGGGATTGAAAGTCTGGCGATAAGAAGGCTGTGCTCTGCATCCAAATGGAGTTATAATTTTACTGCTGGGTAGTTTATATTCAGGCACTGCTGCTTAAGGACGTAGCTATAGGATCAATGATGTTAAGAAAGCAGCAAATTAACCAACAACTCATTTATAACGTCAATTCTGTCTAGAAAAATGACTATTACTGTTGGTGCTGGAACAAGCCTGATTGTTCAAGTGCGTTTGAAATGCATCTTCTGCGATGTTCGATCCCCGCTAAGGTGCTGAGGATAGCACTATCAAGAAGCATTATCACGGGCAAGCGTTAGACATCGTCTGGATGACTTTGTCTTTACAAGATAGTATTGGCATATCTGCGCCGGTGGTGCGGGACGACAGGAGACCTTGATGCAAGAGTCAAATCCAGCCCTTTAACAAGCATGGCATTTCCACCCCAACGGCTGCCAGCGCACAGCGATATTCTGGCATCACACGTACAGAGCTGGGTATCGGAAACACCCCGAGCACCCTGCAGCAAATCACTTGTGTTGTAGCTCACGAGCCTGTAAATACACAGCAGGTCACAGCAGAAACACGAGATGTGACAACGGTCAGTGGAGAGATTGTGTTAACAAACATGAATGCACTTACGGCCTTGTGTTCCCACTCTCTATTCATAGAGCTGTGGGTGCTGACCTCACGCTGACCTACACCAAATTACCGAAGGTCTAAGCTTCATTTGCTTGGGGTGCTTTGTGGAGGATGGAGAGCGTGCCCCTGGTATAAGTGCAGATGTAGGCTACTGTGAATGAGCTGAATTAGTCCACTTGTCAACAGGGAACGGCCAGCAAACACAGAGATGGCATCTCAAATGGCAATTGATATCGTTTTAGACAAACTTGTCTTCTAACTGGTGGCTCACCTTTGGACTCTGTAGGTGGGTTTGGGTCTTCATATGCATTTACAGTTGCGTTTACTTCTACAAGTTGATTGGCAACGAACTAATTTAAGTTCCAGCATGACTAATCTAGTCAATATACCAGCTTGGGGTGAGGAAGCCTCTACCTGAGGAACCATCGGCAGATGTAGGTTGTGCTGGTCCTTCCCTCACTCACTCACTGCTCAGTTGTGCTGATACAACCCTTTGGGCAAGCGTGGTCTTCAGCAGCTTGCAGACTTCCTTGTTTAAGTCCGGATCACTTCAAAAACACCAGCTGCACAGAGCGAACAGGACGAGGGTCCTGGCTCTTTGCAATCCCTTGAGTGTAAATCTTGTGGAAGGCTGATTTGCAAACCAGGGCTGGGCTAGGAAAGACCACATCTCACCGAAGGTGAAGCTCATGGGCAAATGTGCCATGACTTGGTTTGCATGCCGAGATGCTACGAACCAAGCGCGAATCTCCAAGCTGTATTTTGCAGGGAGTAAACATGAATACTGCAGGCTTACTCTTTCTATTGACATACACCTCTTAGGTGCTCAACCAAGGTCCTAATCACAATGTGTTTGAACAGAAGAAATGGCAAGCCCAGCTGAAAGGCACTTACAAATGCAAAAAACTAAAAGAACAACACAGTACTGGCCAGCAAGAGAGGCTGCTGGGCACTGACACCATTGCAGCCGACATTGTGGAAGGGGCAATGTCAGGAAAGACCTCGCGGATCATGCTGTCTCCTTGAAGCCTCACGAAGGTGAGAAGGAAAGACGGGTTCAGCATGGAGACAAGGTTACCGCAAAACAGTCTAGCTCAGCCAGGCGGGCCTGCACACCTGCACAACGTGGGAATTCCCTGATATGCATAGTGAATATATAGTTTCCAATACTCCTCAATATTCTCCTTCTTAAACCTGGCTGTCTCTGTGGTGCCTTGCAAGGTTTCACTCCAAAAACCGTAAAACCGGCAGGTCTGGGAGGCACCATCAACACATACAGTGGGGCTGTTCAGATCTTATTAGAAATCCACAGCGCTGCCGCTGAACGTGACAGTTTTCCAAGATTAAATTTTCACACGTCAAAATTGATGCTCTGAGCATGGACATCTAAAAACATTTTTCCTAGGGTTCATCCAAGACATATATAAGAAAAGTCTAATAGTATAACAAGCCAGCTCCTATTGACTTCAGAGGGAGCATGGATACAATCCAACGGTATTTCAAGCCTATAAAGCACCTTCCCTCTGACTCCAACAGCCTCGACATCCTTTGCTGATTAATGCACTGTAGTGCATTATGAGTTATTCATGTCTTCATGGTTGGGAATACATGAGCCCTAGAGCAGTTGCAAGCTGCTTATCTCCAGCTGTACAGCTTGTGGGCTGCAAGGTCATGAGCAGAAACCCAGCGGAGATAATCCCAGGATAAGAGCTCAAACTGGCATGTACCTGTCTCAGCTCTGGGATGCCATTACGGGATGTTGGTCCTTCCGCAGAAGGCAGGAGGAGAAAGCATGTGGCCTCCAACAGGCCCTTGCAGCCATCAGGATGGGAATGCTCCAAAAGGGGATACTTAGCAGATGAAAGATGTTTGTTTTCAGCGTCGTCTAGCTTGGATATGCTAATCCATTTTGTCATCCTTCAGACTTGGAAGTGACCATGTAATAAGGCCTGACAGGGAAACTGTCAAAAAAACGGGCAAGTAGACCACTGCTGTCAAACAGTTGACTTCCGAGTCCCCTTAGGTCTCTATTAATTCATTATTATGCACTTTCACAATCAGTCTTCAGATCCAAAGAATGGATGACATGAGTGTACACCACATGAGCAGGTTTTAATTGAGTCTAGCCCAGCCATCCTCTGTCAGCTCAAAAATCACACACTGAATATGCGCACACCTTCCTGAAGAAGTCTGATTACAGTCGTGACCACGTGTAGGCAGTAGATGCAAATTATTGTGCATGGGAGCGCAGACTCCCTGGAGGCAGTAGGACAAACTGGTTTTGCTCCAAGAAAGGAGCCCTAGCAGGTTTTCAGGTCAGAAATCCTCCTTTTGCTGGTACTGAATTGCAGAAAAGTCCACAAACTAAATGCAACCAAGGACAAAGGTTTTGTCTTACCCACAGCCCCGTTAATTCTACCCATGAGCAAGTTGAGGTTGGCCTGACGAGCCTGTCCCCAGGGTTATTTCACCACCACTTGACCTTTCAGTCTAGAAAGGTGCTTACCTTGTCTCAAGCTTCTGAGGGTTTTCGTAACAACCTACTACTTGGTTATTTACTGTGCCTGGGGACCAAAAAAAGAGACACACCCTCAAAGCCGTCCACAAAAGGCAGAGCAATGCCCACTTTGGATCTGCCCCTAAGATGTTCCTGTTCCGTGCAGGACAGAGATTGATGTGGCACCCATTCCCACCCAAGCGACATCAGGTTGGACCAAATTTAGTCAACTTCTGTATCCTAAGAAATTAATGGATGAAGCTAGGACCTGATGTAGAGTGAATCAAGTTGTTTTAAAAAATACCTCTTACAGTAAGGATGCAAATTTAAGATTTTCGTTATTCCACTCCCTTGTTATGTCAAGGCCGTAGAGTACAACTACCACTTGTCCTTTCTTTTTTCTCTAGTGGACATTTCAGTGGGAACTGACACCCCAGAGCAAGCTACAGTGAAAAAATTAAATGATGTCTTACATCTGACAGCAAAGATACTTATTTTACGTTAGAAACTGATGCACAACTATGTTTAGAGAAAGCAGTCACCGTTGATTCACCCTCCCTTCAGGATGCCATTGCCACTATAGCAAAGCTGAAGCCTGGAGCAGACCAAAACTATATTTCAGAAGCAGGAAGACACCTCTACCACACCAGTACCACATGAGTTTGAAGGAGCTTCTCTCCACAAGTTTGAAACAAAACAGAGAGGTAGGTCAAGTCTAACAAGCCCTGTAAAAGCTTTGTAGCATCACTGAGGGCTTCCGCATACACTGCACCAGCTGTGTAGAAACACCTCCATAAGAAGGGTGCAATTTTTTTTTGTTTTAAACAGCATTTGAGTACTCAGTTTGCCTGCTGTAAAGGTTGAGCCAAGTATTCCTACGGGCTCACTAACCCCACCTGCAGAGAAAGAAATGTCCCAAACAGCTTCTGAACAGGGCGTGAGAGATTCCCAATTCGTGAACAAACAAGGAAGAGTAAAACAAGCTTACAAAAAACCACTGCTTATATTGAAGTTTAACGTTTCTGTGATTTACAGCTTCTTTTTACGGCCTTGAATGGCCTAATGGGGGCATTACCTTATTGGCTCTGATGACGAGGGGTGTACAGGATACCTTATAGGTGACTTTGTTTTCAGCTTATTTGGATGCAGATGTTGGCAAACACAGGGATTTGGGGCCAGCCTGGCTTTGGAATAAATTCTCTGTTCTTCATCGCAGTATTTTATTGCTACAGAAGATACATCTGGAGAGCCTTGAAAATTTGGAAAGTCAGACTTTGCCCCACTGAGGATACTCAAGAGATGAAAATCAATGCTGGGAAAATCAAAGGTACTGATATGTGCATTATTCATCATATGGATTGACACATCTCAGTGCACATGGCATACAGATGCAAGCGATAATCTTCATTTCATTGTTCACACAACCTTCTTTCAGCTCAAAAAAAGCTCATCAAAGCCCATGAGATCACGGCTGGAACCTAAACACTAAAAAGCTTTCAGCAATGATAACACTTAAAGAATCAACTTCCAAAGAGCAAGGCGAAAGAATGGAAATCAGACAAGGTTTCCTTCTCACCGCCACTTTGATGGACAGCATGACCCTGCGACATGTCTTGTTTCTGCATCTTCCAAAGTGGAGCTTGTGGAAAAAGCAGGGTTTGAGACCATTTATTTGAATTCTCGGCAGCTGCTCGAACCTCTCACTTATTCTTTGCAAGTCATCTGTAAACAGCCAGGGAAAGGGCTTTTTGTTCTCACAAAACGTTTGGGAAGTGCCTCTGTGTACTAAATATCCAGAATTGTGCATGTACAAAACTGTATTTGTTCTTCCATTTGCAGAACCTCCCAAACATCATTCGTAAATAGCAACTGGGGTGACTGTGTGCTTTGAAAACTGCCACCGCTGAAAATGGGGTTTGTCGTTACTATCTGCATACTGACAGAAAGGTACATTCAAAAAACTAAAAGGAGATCTGTGAAATTAGGGGGTTTTTTTGGTCCTTTGTACAACTGCCAGAGACTACTTGCAAAAAAAGCATTGTTTAACGTTCTTTGCCAGTGTAATTCAAAGTTTATCTGCTTGCGGGGGCAATTCAACAGATTCCTCAGCTAATGTTGAGGTCCAACAGGTCCCCCCACCCCTGTCGCTGTGCCTTTGTCCACGCCTGCCAGCGTTACTGCTGTACCAGATTTAGCAGCCTGCCACATGACAACACACTGGTCGCTGTGTTCATTCAGAAATCCATGCCTATTTTTTGAATCCAACCATTTAGGACGTCCTCCTCTGCATCGTACTAATCGCGACGTACGTCACCAAGGCAATTGTCTGGTGAAATCCAACCGAGCTTGCCAGTTGTGTTCCCAGCCCACTGTTTCCACATATCAGCTGCACAGAGCAGTTTCAATCCTGCAAACAGGGTATAAAAACCCAGGGTAGCTGCGGAACAAAAAAATTCAGCTTATCTACATTTGTGCCTCATTATTCCCCGCCTGCGAGCATAGGTTCCCTTCTCCCCAGCCTTTAGGGAGAGCTGCTCCACAGTCTGATCTCTTCTCATGCAAATAAGAGTGCTCCGTGCATGAATAAGCAAAGAAGATTGTGTTTTCCTCCCGCTTTAGAGAATTCAACCCATCTGGAAGCAGAAACGATGTTACTTAGGTGATGGCACAGGGCAGGAGGGAGGAATAGCAATAGCAATAGCGACATGTGTGAAAGCTGAAGGAATACATCCAAACTCTTTTCCAAGCACTTAAAACACTAATTAGCAAGTCAAGATGCGAGGACAGCAGTTAAAATTAAGTAAATAATTTGGCTGCTAATGCTGCTGGGCTTGCTGTAGGACAAGCAGCGCCTTTGTATGGCACCAGACAAGAAATCTACATTCATGTCCACCCTCGCTCTCCCCGCCCCAGTTCTTATATTTTTCTGCAATGTGATCCTGTCGGTTAATTGTTAGAATAAATGGAAAGAGATCTCTCTCTAAAAAAAGCACAGCTATGTTTAAATAAGGTATAGCCCTTCCTTTCCCTTGCCCAGGACACAGCAGGCACAGAAGCAGCACAAAACTCAAGCTGTGAAATCTTGGTCAAGGACCTGTGAGCTGCCCAACCTGGGCCAGGTCGATGCCTTTATGACGACATGTATTTCTTGGAATTTCAACAGAAAAGCAAAATAAAAGTTTCTATTAATAACATTTTGGTTTCACTGCCTTTCTTTCTATTTGGAGGAGAAAAAAAAGGAGAAGACTCCAGAAAGATGGAAAGCAATGATCATTTTCCTCATCCTTCGGACGCAACATAGGAAGAAGGATTTGCTCATTCACAGTGTGATGAATCCCATCATCAGACCACCACACCCTGAACACCAACTTTGCCACCAGTTCACAAAAAACCCCGTTGGATTGGCCACCTGAACCACCTCAGCCTGCGGTCTCACGAAAGGCTACCGGCTGCCCCTCTCCTGCCTAGGTTGGCCAAGTTGTCCAACAGAACTGCACCCTAAATGGCAAAGATGGTGTAAAGATTTGGCACCTCCTGCTTCAGGAATTTGCTTATCCCCCAACTAATTGGGCATTGGTGGGAACTTCTGTACATGTTGCCCACAGATGCTGCTGCTGGACACCTTTATTTTGGAGACACCTCGTCCTAGTCATTGCAGCTGAAAGGATATTAGCGCAGGAGGAGTGCTGGTCTAATTCAATGGGGGAAGTCTTCAGTTTCTGGTGAGGTTTTTTTTTTAATATATACATCTTCAACAAGAGCTGTCATGGTCAACACAGCTTCTCTGATAAGGTCAAGTGGGGAAAAAGTGAGGATTTTCAGTGGGTTAGTTGGACCATTTACTGCACATAAAATCACCACTGACCAACGTGTGATGGGTGAAGCCATATCATGAAGCAAACAAACAAAGGCTTTAGCTTGTGTCAGGCACTGACCAGCCATACCAGGGAAGAAAGATGTTTTCTATGACAACAGGAGATGTTGCAAAATGACAGATGCACTACACAAGTGGGAAGATCCTTCTTCCTAAGCCAGAGTCCGCCTAATAGTGCCCCACTTTCCTCACCCGCTGTCCTCTACTTTAATATAACCACCAGGACTTTAAGTTTCCTCTAGGCCATGCAAGCAACAGCTCCCTCCCAGTATTTTCCACCTTTTTCTGTAAGAAAGAGAAGGGAGGGAACCTGCAGGTGGGCTTGGGCTGCTGTCCAGCTCGGCTCTGCTCCAAAATCTTGTGTGTACTGAGGTGATGTACTGTGACATGCAGCCACTGGAAATAGTGAAGATGCAGTTGAGAGACAAATCCTACCCAACCTTGCTGCTGCTATCTCTTACGTTTCCTCAGAGGTGGCAATCGTTGCCCTTCTGCATCTGCCTCTTTCTCCAGGGTTGTCTGTCTTACAAAAGAGGTCAGCAAGGACAGCAGTTTGCCTTATTTCTGAGCAGGGAACCTCTTTTGGTGGCTTCTTGTTCCAATTTCAAGGATACCCATGGTCAATGTCCCCAGTTGCTTTTCTTTACAGGAGACCATCTCCTTGGTAAGTAAATCCAGACATTTGGCAACTCATGCACTTGTTGGTGGGGTGAATCCCTCCTGCCTCCTTTGGTATTGTATCACCAGTCCAGTTCTCTCTCCCTGGTTTCCCTCTAAATGCATCACCTAACATGGTGGTCTGACTCGTTAGGTGGGATAAACTTCCCTGAGGGGCATCTGAATAATGAGCAGGAAGTTTCCAATAGTTGGTCCCTTCCTGCTCCTCACGAAGGTGAGGAGATGTGCTGGACACGCTTACCCCTGCACCATCCCCGGTACCTGCACAACAGGAACAAACCTGGACTCTCTCAAATTGAGTGAATTGATCAGCATTTAAGGATGGCACTTTGATTACTGAACTTGCAATAGCCACCCAGTTCCAGGAGATGTTGCTGTGCTTTCAGCTAAAGGCCTTGGAGGAGATGCACACCGAGCATGGAAATTGCAAAGAGTTAGGGAAAACATTGTAAGCGCTCTTGGAGTGAGTAGTGTTAGAGAGCATGTGAGCATGGATAAAGTCACCCCACAGATGGGGCAGTTCTGCATTTTACAGGCTCCGAAGCGGAGATGCAGGAGGCCTCTATCAAAAAGCAGACAGGTGGTAGTGTCCAGGATCAGGCCTCGGTTTCCAGACATCTCTCAGACCTCAGACTATGTTGCCTTTTCATACTTGCTGGTCTGATGCCACACAGAAGACAGGGCACCGCTTTAAATAAAAATTCAATTCTTCTCAATTGCCTTTTGACCTACAGCAGGAAAAATCTCCCAAGCTTTCTAGTTCACCTCATGGCCAGTTAAACACAACCTTCTAGAGAACAAGACAACAGGAGACATATACACTTCTAAGCTTTTAAACAGAGCCTGGATCATAATTTCTCCAAGGCTAGGAGCAAAGTCCCCAGGAATGCCAGAGAAGGGACAGGCTCAAGTACCGCGTGACCGGAGGAATCACTGACATGCCCAGATGTCCTGGTTTAACTGGGTCTGTCCCAGCCAGCAAGATTAGTCAGCGTGCTGCCTTGGGGTTTGCTTGGGGCAGAGGGTTCGCGCTGTCTTCTGTCGCCCCCACCCAGGCTGCAGCCCTGGGAACGAGCTTGTTCCCGGTTCCCGGCAGGAGACAGACGTCTCTTCGCAGGGTCATTACCCATGCTCGGGGTCACCCTGCATGACTCAGCTTGGGGGGCCTGCCTCCTACATTTGTTTGTGAAGACTGGCCACCCTACAAGTAGAAATAAGGACAACCAGAGAAAACAGGAGCACGCAAAGTTGCTTTGTTCCCATGTCTACTCTGTGTGCACAGAAGGAGCTTCAGCATTGTGTGGTCAATACCCAAGAAGACTTGTAGACCAGAGAGCGTAGGCAGCCCACCTCGGCTCCGTTGGCAGCCAGGAGCATTGCGGTGACCTGTTTGATGCTGGCTTGCTCTGCTGCATCCTCTCTGTCCACTGTAGCATCGCTGACCCTCTTCTTCCTTCCAAGAGGGTGCAGGACAGGATCTGCAGTCCTATCACCGGTGAGGAGCAGTACCGAAGCTCAGCACTGCTGCAGGTGCTGTCTTCAACCCAGACACATGAACTGTTGGTAGAGCTGTTCTCCTGAGCCATGGCTTCATCCAACATGAGCTGTGGAAGCCAAAATCCCTTTGAGAGCAATAAAAAGGGTGTTTGGGGTAATTAAACACTTCTGGGTGAATTGCGCTCCCTGCCCCAAGGAGATTGCCATCTCATTGAGGGACAAGCACAGATGTTACAGCAAAAGTTAAGAAAAGATGATGAGAACAGACACGGACACATGGGTTGCTCAAAGGGTTGAGTCAGCATTCATTTGCCCACAGCATAGGGGATGGATACGCTGAATTAGCTGTTTGAGAAGCCAACTGCACTCCAACGCCTAATCCCTTTTAAACTCAACTTAATTTGCACTGCTCAGAGGTAAGTAAAATTCCTGAAGGGTTTTCCCAGGTAAAGAGGGATCCAGGTTGTCCAGTTCCTATTCATCCAACCACTTGTGTGCAAAGTTATACACACGTCCAGGGTCATCCATACACAGCCAAGTACCTGAAGCACACACAGAATGTTATTATTAGAAAGGATCTGAGTGTACGATTACTACTGCAAAAAACCCAATAGTGTCTAGACACAAGTCTGATAATAGCAGTTCTTTAGCCCTGCTCAAGACTTTGCCGCAGAGGGGAAGCAACTTGTCGGGGGCTTTCTGCAGATGGGAGAGAGTGCTTAAAACCTCTGGGAACCTTCATGCTTTGCACCAAGCTTTGATCCCAGAATGGAAAGCGCTCGTCAAGACAGAGCCTGGCTGCTGCTTCCTCTCTAGCCATCCCTCAGCCTTCTGGTTTATACTAAGAATATGTCAAAAATAGACCAGAAATATGACTAGGATGCGTCAAAAATAATGGAGAGCTGGGAGAAAATGCACTGTTTTTAAAGCACTCCATTTTTGAGACTGAAGTTGGCACAAGGAATTAGGTGTCTGCTGATGTAGTTGAGGAACACAGGGGCTTGAAACCTCCATTTGCTGTTACTTCTGCCCATCCCAAATGGCTGCACCTGAGGACAAGGACTGGTGCAGAAGTAGCAGCTGGCTCCAAAAGCATGGCATGGGAAGAATTAATGGAAATACATGCTTTGTGGTCATTGGCATGCTCTGAAACATCAGCTAGAAAAGCACGACATAGAAGCAGCGGTGGGCAAACACTGGGGCAGCCCTGCGTGCTGACATCGAGCAACTGGGATGCAGCTGGGCATCCGGACTGGGGGTTCATTTCAAAAGTATTTGCATGCACTGAAGTGCCTTAGAGTTCAAAACAGCCTTGAGGGCGTTGCAGAATTGGAGCTGCAGCTCCAGAGGCTGCCGGTCTGTACTAGACCAAATAGCTCTAATTAAACTGTTTGATCTTTAGTGAGCTCCTTGGTGAGGTTTCAGCTCACACCAAATATCACTCTTCCAAGCAGTATCTGGTTACTGGGAGAGCACGAGCCCTGGGCTAGCCCCAGAAGGCAGGAGGGACAAACCTTCCCTGTTCTGGGCAAGAAAGGCATAGGAGCAGGGAAGGAAAGTGCAGCCCTACGGACACAGCCTGCACAGGACCGCTTGTGGTCAGGATTGGCCACCAGGCCCTGGCCCGGGTCTTTGAGCAGCGCAGGTGTAGCCAGAGAAACTGCAGAACCCCCCAAAGGCTGGAGAATGGGTTTCCGCAAGCGCACAGCTGGGTAGGTCAGGCTTGGCCAAGACGCAGCCTAGTACCAGCTCCACTCGGTACAAATCTTTCTGATAAAATGAGAAAAATCCCTGCTTTCCAGGGCTTGGCTCCACTTTCAAAAACAGTCATCATGGCTATATAAAACAGTACTCATTTTTACGTTTCTATGTAAACTTCCCCAAGCTCCACTACTCCATGTTACGGCGCTGGGAAAAGACTTTGCACAAGCCCAACAGCTCGTTACTGAGCTAGAGATGGGTAGAGCCGAGATTAGTGTCAAAGACGCAGTCCTCCCTGTGTGTGATTTGCTCTCCGGAGAGCTGCGCTGGGCATCTTCCGTCACTTCGGTTTCTTCCCTCCATCCTCTAACGCCACACCAAGGGCGCTGCCATCAATCTGCTGGCTTGCATCGAGTTGCAAGGGGGATGGATTTGGGCAGATGGATGTTCAGACCCTCCACCGTGTCCTGTCATACCGAAATGCCCATAACTGGAATGGGTGGGCTTGAAAGCACCTTCCTAATCTTGCTGACGTCTCTTCTTTATGTGTATGCAGGCACCTATAGGCATAAGAGGCATCTTTCTCCTTCGTTCATGAACAAATGAAGCAATTCATGCAAAATCATTCACTGCTGCGTGCATATAGGGGATTACAAACATGGATATTCTTGTATTACCAACACATAGTGAAGGTCTGAAGCAGATCTGAGGCCCAAGAAAACTTGTGTTTCTGATAATCAGTGAAAACTGGCTAGGTCACACCAGAGTCTGGCCCATGACATTTAACTTACGTGACAAACCAGAAGTTGATCATCAACTATTAAGATTAAATCCCAACGTCAAAGAATTTCAAATTAGAAACACAGACAAAAGGAAAACCAGCTCTACCTCACAGCAAACTCCTATTTTGCTTCTTGAGACTCTCTAATCGCTACTGTTTTTAATTGGATATTTATACCACAGACTATTTTTTTCCCTTTAAGGAGACAGGAGTGAAATCAGCTTATAATATTTCTACATCTTTTCATGGAGGTGTTGAAGTAACTGCCTGCTCATTTTCACTTTTTAAAAACCGTATTTTAGGGCAGAAAGAAAAAAGGACTTGATAAATACCAGAGAAATGAAAAGTCCCTGTCTCTTCTCAGCTGGGAGATCTCAGCATGGGTACGGCAAGGATCCCAGCTTGCAAGGCAGGAACAGGGCTCAAGGTCCTGACCCACATGAGCCCATAGTCTCTTGTTTTCTATCCTTGATAAATTTGTTTTGAAACCCTACTTTGGTCCAAGTTCTGGGGACTCTTCCCAGGCATACTGGCCTCATATTTCAATTTATTAAGGTTATATACAAGAACACGTATCTGCAAAGTGTTACAATACACTGGGTGTAATGTAAACCCCTCAACATCTACATAATGCATGAAAAACTAGCTTTGATGTAACAGTGCCTCCTCTGCTCTCCAACATCATCCCAGGCTTCCCCCTCCCGCTTTAGAAATGAAGGGATTCTTGCTAAGTTTTAAATTTAGGCGACTTTTAGTGCCATGGTGCTACTGAGCAGCTTTTTCAGTTAACAAAGACCCTGAGCTTTCAGGTCCCCCACAGCTGGCCAGGGGCAGGCAAAGCCACCCTGGGAAGAAAGGTTTGCTACCTCAGTCCTTCCTTGCACCACATTGCAGAAGAAGTGAGTTGCTCATTGCAATCCTTCCTCTTCATGCTACAAGGTCAGTTCTCCTGGAGTGAGGACACAGAGGTTCATCCCTTGGTGTTACTCGAAGCAGATACTCCCTCCTGATCCATGGAGACACAGACCACCTCTCCTTGTTTAAGGCAACGGTGAATCAGACCTCTTTTCTGGCTTTCATGCAAGTCCCTTAAGAAAGCTTTAGGTTAGAAATCCCCTCGTACCGTATGATATCGCAGATGCAGATACAAATGCAATCAAACGAAAATGTAATTCATCTTCTGTTCAGTAAGAACTGCTGCTTGTGATGGGAAGAGACTCTCAGTTTGCTTTGGCAATCAGTCCAGAAGGATATGAATGAAACGGTATTCCTTCATCTTTACCATTTATAACCGAAAAAGCTCTTTCAATAGTGAAAAAACCCAAACCCTGAGTATAAGCTCTTTCTTTCGTTCAGTATCTTTCACTGGCAGGTTTCAGTATGCTGCCATTAAAGAAGGGCATCTGAGGGCTGGAAGCGAGGAAGGCTTAATTCAGATGAAGAACCGAAGCAGATGTTAAGGTTTAAATTCTCCCCGCTGCCAGCGCAGAGAACGCAAAAGGGGGGATCAGACACCGCCACATCAGCCTTCAGACATCTTAGATTAAGCAGGCAGAAGATAAGCCATCTAAGGCAAGTCTAAATGAGTTGAAACCTGTAAAGAATAAAAACTGAAGCACTGATAAACTGAAACCTTCATTTACCTAATCCCAGCAGACCTCACTGTGTCACATTTATCCGTTTTATGACTGGTAAACATGGATAAAAGTATTTTTATCAACTAAGGTATCACTGCTGCAGAAAATAAATAAATAAAAAAAATCCTTTTATTGCCCAGAAGGTTCTTCTTAGAGCCTGTGACCAGCTGTAATATCGACTTTAGGAGTCTACACTTACAGAGCTGCAGGGAAACTCAAAACAGGCTCCACCTAGAAGGAGAGTTCAACGGGGAATTGTGGCCTTTGACAGAGTTGCTAAATCAGCTTCAGAGCAGCTCAGGTTTAAATAAGCCTGGTACTTCCAGGTCCAGGTTTTTGCTGAGGAGGCTTGGCCAAGTTTTCCTGTACTTGGAAGTTCAAGGATGAAGGTGCCGCAAGAGAGGTGGTACTGCTTCTTTCAGACTTGCAGGAGCCGTACTCATTTAGTCCCTATCTTCATCTTCCAGATCTTCACCTACCAAATCTTCAAGGTGGATTTGGGAAGATGGAGGGGGAAGAAAGCAAGGTCTCTAGTCAACCTCCTTCCCAAAGCAGGAGCAGGACAGGTTCTAGGAGGGCTTCCTGAGTAACCCCACACTTGTAACCAGCCTTCAGGTAGAGTACAAGCCACTAACCACAATGCTTTGACCCAATCATGGGTGGGAAAACTGGCTGGATCAAGTAGTCCACCCATCCAGACCATAACATCCCAACTTGGATACAAGAAAGCTGTAGGAAACTGCCTTGAAAGCCTGGCTAAAGTCAAGGTAACATCCACAGATTCAGCCACCTCTTCTCAGAAGGCAATCAGGTTGGTCAGGCATAATTAACCCTTTGCAAGTCCATGCTGGCTATTCACAGCCACCAACTTCTCCTTCTGGGGCACAGAAATGTGCTCCAAGAGGACTTGGATTTTCATCCATGATTTTCTCAAGGAGCAAAGCGAGTCTGAGCCCTGAGCAGTGGGCAGCCAGCAACCGAAGGGCAAAGCCCTTTTCATTCGTAAATCAGGCTGTCAAGGGACAGCTACAGAAGCTACCAAGAGCAATCTGAACTTCAGAATAACAAAAGCTGAACAAAAGAAAAACCAAAACGCCCTGAGATATAACAAGCCCTACAAACAAACACCAAAGCCCAAAGAAAACCTCACCCCCACAAAAGCCTGCCTGTATAAATAATTCACAAACGGTCAAGAAAACAAAACAGGGAACCATCCACTTCCACAGACTGCCAAAAATGGAGGGGAAAGACAACAACAACCAAGTCAACAGACATCCAAACAAACTTCCCAAACCCAGAAACAACAACCCCCTCTCTCCCAACCTGCTGAAAAGACCAACAGCAGTAATGTTCCCTGCTGAAAAACTGTCCAGGGAAAAAAAAAAAAAAAGAAAACAAAACAAAAAAAAGACAGAAGCCAAACGATAGTTTGTTGGTTTCTTGGAAATATTTATGAACAATATTCAGAGGAAATGTTCTCAAGGGGAAGTCACGTAACCAAGTACAGAAATGAGGCAGAGGTGGGAAAACAGATGGATCTGGCTCTCCAGAGGGGAATTCTGATGCCTAACGAGTCCAAAGTCATCAGTTCATTCCCACCACGCACATACATCAAGCCTCTGACAAAGAACAACCTCGTACCTTAGCTACTGACACTCCTGATGAGATAATAAATCAAACTCTTGCCAGCTAAAGTAACTCAAGAGCTGATTGATTCCGGGAAAGATAAAGTTATCCAGTTTTCAGAGGATTTTCCAACCCATTTGCTGTTTTAGTTCAATATTGCAAGTGTTCTTTAACTAAATACCCGTAGGATGGTTTGCTGTTAACAGTCCTCTCATTTATTTGCTTATAAGAGAGAATTTTGCACCAGAAGGGGTCATTTTTCCACACAAAGTAACAGACCACAAGGCAGGTATAGATAAGTTAGAATAAAATAATGCAAGAATTATGACTTCTAGTATGAGAAAAGGTAGATGTCTCTGTAATTTAGGGTCTGCTTGAAGAAAATGTAATCAAGCACGGGGGTCATACTAAGATTTTAGTATTGTGTTGCTCTAATGTTTTGTTTGACCACAGGTAGGAAATAATTGCCTCTTTAGAGGGTATCACAAATAGAGCACCTCTTCATGCCTACATCAAATACACCTTCTACATCCCTAATCAATATTGACATTAAATATCTCACTGGGAACCTTTGAACAAGCAGTGTCCTTACACCAAATGTCAGCAGGGGAAACGAGTCCACCAGGAATAAAACATCTGCCTCAAATGGCTCTTTGAAGTCTGTATTGACACCCATACAGCTTTCCATGTATTAGTAATTAGCGGTGCTGTTTACCATCTGCCTAAGACAATTTTTCTGGAGGCCTAATCGACACCTTTAATCCATGCAACCGTCTCTTCAGCCCAAATTTCAGAGGCCAAGGTAACAAGTGGCTCATGTTTTGCAGTCCCTCCTGGATGGCACAGTTGCCCGGGCTGTGCAGCTGGGACATCCAGCGTGGTTTTCACACCAAACGAGGGCAGCACAGCGTTTCATTCCATAAACACAGGTCTGAGCTCTTTCTGAAATAATCTGTGCCCAGCAGGTAGAAATAAAGCGGAGACTGTTTTCAGGCATCTCTAATTTCTGCACCCGCAAAGCAAAGCTCCAATAATGAATACTCAGCATCTGATGGCATTCTCCTAGCTCTGCTCAGAGCAAACATGGGAAACATCCAGCTTTGCAACTGGATCTGAAAGCCCTTGCTATTTTTTCTTAAAAGCTAGCTTCAGACAGACCACATCAGGACTGGCTGTTATTGTCCCCCGGATGGCTCAGCATCCTTCTGCAAGCAAAGGTGAGCTACTATGGTTCATAGGACCCCATCACACATTAAACATAATATTTCCCGATCTGAAAGAACTGCTTAAGGGATATACAAACTTGCATCACGTGAATTTGGAGACTTGTTTACAACTAGTAAACCCAGCAGGCTAGGCAGACCTGTTGCAAACATTTATAATCCGCACCACCAGGATATGCAAGCCCTGTCCAAGAGCGGGGACGCAGCAAGTCCTGCTCGGCAGAACAGGCTGTCCTCTGCCCTTCTCAGCCTGTTATCCAAGTCCTTAATCGGAGTATGATATCATTGCTTTGCCCTACTCTAGATTTATCTTTAGCAGAAGAATAGCATGATTGCATCGGTTGCAAACGCATCGAGACAAATGTGCTGTTTATCACTAGAAATATTTGATTCGGGAATTCATGCCTCATGAACGTCACACAATCTCCAAGGAAATTTAAAGAAATTCCAGGCAAGTCTCCATGGCCCCCCATACACAGTCAGCTAACATTTATTAATCTTAGGAGCCATTGAAAAGTTCTGCAAGAATAAAAATCCAATTTTCTGTACATCTTAAATATACTGTAAGTTTGATATCCTGCATTAAGTTTCCAGGAGACAGTCCCACTATGCTAATAATATATTATCACTAAGTAATTCCCAATTTTCATTCACAATTTACAGTACTATTGAGTCTCTTACAGCATATTTTTCTTAAGTTCACCAAGTGTTTAAGCCAAGGAAGAAAGGAAGGTCAAAAGGAACTTGCTGAAGGTCCTAAAAAAAAAGAAGGTAACAAAACCCAGGTGCCTGCACATTGGCTCAGCACTCTTATAAACATAGATTCATTTTACAGTCCTTCAAAGGTCAAAGCCACAAAGAGGTTACGAAGAGAAAGTAAAAAATATATGTACACAGAACACTTCGTGCACCAAACCTAGAGATACGCAAACCTTTAAAAAGCCTGAATAAAAGCAATATCACTTGTTGACCATCAGAAACTGAGTAATGAACTATGACTTCCCACGGAGGGAAGCACCAGGCCTCCCTTGCCTCTGCATCCCATGCTGATGGACCAAGTCTGATGGAGGGAGGAATAGACCATGACCCCAACAAATTTCCAAACCTCCCAACAGAGCCTCCTCTAACTGCGATTTCCACTAGTGTGGCACCTCTACCATCTGCCATGCAATGTGATATTTAGGAGCTTTAGAGTTTTACTGGGATCGTGCCTTGTGCTAGGTAAAACTACCAGCCATTTTTCTCACCAGCTGGGATGAGATAGGAACCGTTTCGCTACATTGCTCAAGTGAACAGGGCTGTCACAAATTATGATTATTATTTTAAGCTGGAGGAAGTTAGGGTCTTTCAGCACTGGAAGAAGTTAGTGTCTTTCAGAGCTGGAAGTGAGGCAATTTTTGAAATAAAAACCCGAGCACATGGTAAAAATAAAAGTTTTGTTTTCTTAATGTCAGCAGGGTAATGTTGCAAGATAACACATAATTTTCTTTTTTTCCTCACTCATACACACCTACAGAAAATGACTGCCTTACCACTGGAGAGTCAAAATTTTTTGTTTAGAGAAGTGGAAGTGATTGCTGCAACTCGATTTTGGATTCTAGTTTGCTCCGTTAACCTCACGTCCATTACACACACTAGCACTGCAGGATTTGTCTAGGGTTTGTTAAGGCTTGTCTGCACGCAGACATTTCCTAGTATATTTGTACCTCTGACGTCAAGTATGGACGATTTCAGTGCTGAAGCATTTAACAGTTGTCTACATTGGGTACAAATGTATGAGAAAACACCTTTGTGAACACCAGCCCTTACAACTTTCCAGTCTTCAGCTCTTCCAGTGCCATTGCAGCCAGTTACGCCTCTGTCGGATTCCCCCTGCCAGTTCTTCACCTTCTTCCCAGAGGTGAAACCACGGGACAGCTTCAGTGTTCACCACGCTGAGAGGTAACTAACAGACCCATTTCATTTCTCCCCAAATGAGCTCAGAGTGATCGTGTTTTAAGACACACATTGCATATACAGATCCATGCCATTTCAGATACCCCCGGAGCATTTGATATCGTACAAGTGTTAGGAGGAAAAACACCACTTCTTGGGTAGTATCAAAACTATTCTATGGTAAATTGCATAAAAGCGACTCCCGTTGATGCTCGAGCAGGGAGTCTCAAGCACCACAGGTCAAACATTGGCCAGATGAGCCATTAGAAGAGAGCAAGGAACCTCAGCACCTCTGAAGCCATCTTAATGATTGTCACCTCCTTGAAGAAGTTGTCTTCTTAAAGAAATGAGAAGTTTGGCTCCTTTACTGAGGAAAACCAAACAAATAAACAAACCCCCTCCAAAACCAGAAAACAAAAACCAAACCCCACCTTTGAATCAGAAATCAACTGTAACTATGCTCTGGAGAGAGCCCAAGCAGTATAAATGTCCCTGCTCACCTCAAAGGTCCTGAAGACACCTGCGAAGCAGCCAGGCACATGAACAGAGGCGATGAAGGAAAAGCAGAGCACTTTTAAGACGCAACAACCAATGACTCAGCCTGCCGTCAGACTACAGCAGCTCAAAAGCTCTGGATATCCAAGAGTCCAACCTCCACTGTACCAAATGAAAGCTGGGAGAGCTTTCATCCCAGATGATGTGCCCTAGTTGAATCTCCTGAGTCCTCATGAAGCTCATATAATTTTATTTTAAACTTTTTAGCACTTCAGGATAGGCTAACAGAGCATCCACTCTTTTTCCTCCCCTCCTTGTCCTTTCTCCGTCTCCCCTCACACTTGCCCTGAGCAGGATGGGAACATCTCCCATTTGAGGGATCATCTCCAGCCACTTTGAACACCTACAGTCAGCACAACGGGAGGTCAGTGCACAAAGTCATTACGGCTGCTTGAGTCAGCGCTTGGTTTTCCAGATGAAAGCTTCCCGCAGGCACTAATCCTGCTCCTCTTGGCCCAGCTGCTCACAACCCCACAGCCAAGCGATGCTGCTGTTGTCACACATCACCTTTACTTAATCCTTCCTGAAAGCTGCACGAACGTTGGAGAGCAGGCAACCTGCTGTCACAGTGAGTTTTTACAAGCCCTGAGTTGCAACACCCAGACCAGCTCTGAAAGAGGTGACACCCCCGATCCTCACACCCTGATCCTCTTCCTACAGCGATTTCGGCACTGAGGAACACTAAAGCTGAATGCTGGGGGGCTTTCCTTCTGAGAGAGGGTAAATGCAGCTCCTGGTCTTTGACAACGTGACTGCTGCATTGGATGGTTTAGCCCGATGAGCTTTTGGTGCAGAGATTTAGCTCTAACTCAGTTTTTCAGAGTCAGCTGTCCCCATCCCACCAGGTTCTCCCAGCAGGGACGTGCTCCAGGAAGGGACATTCAATTTGGATGGATAAACAGTAACGGTTGCCAGCGGGGGAGATTAACAGTTAAGGTGAAAAGGTTGTCAGCAAAGCTGTGCTGAATGTTTTCAGTGAAACCTGAGACTAAGGTACTGACCTCCAAATCCAGGTGAGCACAGTTCACATGGGTTTGGAGATGCCCCATTTCCTCACAAACACGAACCCGGTTTCAAGAGATCGGCTTTGAAACAAAAATGGTTAATAGCAAGTGAGAGTCACATTAAAACAGGTGAAGTGTTGGATGGTTAAATGCAGCTGCGGCAGCTGCTGAACTTGATCCAACATCAGGTCTAGACGAGTGCGATGTACCTTCTCCAGAAAGCACTTTGCAACCCCAAATTTTCCACAATTAAAAGACATTTAAGGGCAGCGTTTCACAGAAACGGATGAATTCTGAAAAACTTCTTCTGCTTATGTTGTCTTCCAGGGGAAGGGAAGGACACAAGCCAGGTAGCTGTTGGTTTCTGTTAAGAAACTTTACTACATTTGAAGTTTTGAGCCCTCTATGTGTGCTGGCTTTTCCCTGCTACAGCTGATCCAACACCTCAACACCCCAGCAAAACACAGTCCCCGGGCACTTGGACTCAATGCGCTTGCCACCGTGCTTCTGGCAGAGTGAAGCGATCAGTCCAAAGTATCAGGTTTGGGGACTTGGAGGAGTGAAGGGTAAATGGAAACACATGCGGCATTATTCACACGGCTAAAATGTACCCGGAAGTTTTCCATGACTTGCATGCTTGCCTCCCTTTTTATATATATATATATATATATATTTTTATTTTTTTTTAATAAATCTTGGCAGCAGTTCAGACCTAGGATTAAAATAACTGCTTCGTATCATCCCAAGGCAAGAGCAGAGGGCACCTCTACGCTTTGCCAGCCGCTCTGCCCCTGCTGCTGGCACAGACTGCGCGAGGTCTGGCTCCTCCTGATCGAGCAGGAGGCAAGAAACATCCTTTTTCACAGCCATTATTCAGAGACATTCATGCAGCTATTCCCTCTGACACGCTTTGGAAAGCTCAGTTTAGGAGATTTTCAAAATCAGCTACAGGTTCCTAACGTCAGCGCTGATAACCTGCACTACACACAGGATCATAGGGAGAAGGTCCACAATAGGTGGTTACATTAGACTGTAGGAGCATTCAGTTCACCCCCAAAAAGTTACGAAACTTGCAGTTAAGGATCAGCTTCTATAGGGCTGCTATTGCAAGAGAATCTGGCTTTTCATTTAGAAGTAGATTTCTTTCCCCAACGATGAGGGCCCGAGTGTTTGAGAACAAGAACTCAATGTTCAGGAGCCAGTAAGCAAATAAAGACCCTGAGGTTTCTTTGTATTTAAGAAAAAAAAAAAGTTATGACTGAGGCCTGACTCATGATTTTCAAATTTTTGGAGGTAGCAAACTTAGTAATTCTGTAGTCTCTCGTGGATTGGGACTTTCATGAGTTTCTTTGTGCATAGCTAACAGAAGTTTCACACAAGCCTTTCAACCCCATAGCTGTACTACATGGAAATCTGTTTCACTGAATGCAGTCCAGGAAAAGCTGTAGAAGTCTGTGACTTCTACAGGAGATACTCATGAATAATACATCTAGCTGTTTTCAGCAAATTCAAATCTTTAATGAAAAGCAAAGGCATATTCCTGGGTTGAGCTCCACTGAGCATCAGGTCAGATCCCAGTGATGCAAATCCACGGTCAGGAGCAGAATCTAGACCTTCAGCCTGGCTTAGCCTGAAGCACACAGAAAGCCAAAAGCTTTGCTTTAAACGTGCTACTTCAGTTTTTAAAAGAGTAATTTATATGTATTGGCTTACACTATTGGTTACTATATTCCAGTACAATCACAGCATATTATTCTTTGTATGCGATACTTCCACACCACTTCAAATACCCAAGGTAATTCGTGCGTAAGCAACAGGAATCTGGAGGAGTTTCAGATCTACATGCGCACTGGGCTGGGAGCGACTGAGCCTCCAGGACTCCTGATACCCAAAGCCTTAGCCACGTACAAGATCACAGGACAAACAGACGAGCCTCGCAGCGTGGTCCCAGAAGCACGGACTCATCCGTGCCGCACGGTGCTGACCCCCGCATCAGGGAGTAGGCTGGGTTTAGGGGTCTCTTTCTCAGGAGAGAAAGCAAGACGCAGGGTCGATAGGTTTGCTTTGCAGTAGGTATCACCGGTCCTTGCCTAGGCTTCGTTATTACAATTCATGCTGTGGGCCACCTCCGTTTCCCGCAGCCCGGCGCTCTCTGGAGCACCATGTGCTGCGCCTGCAAGTTGATAAGGCTGCTTCATGACCTATGGCGGCTGGTTTTAATTAAAGCTGCCTCCCCTGCATCGCTTCTAGCCTTGTGCGGACAGGAACACAAATGATTTCATCTTCTCTGATCCACTAGATGCCAAGTTCACAATTATGAGCTGCCATTAATAAGGAAGCTTCTCCCACTGCTCCCGCTGGCTCAAGCAGAGTTGGAAGAAGAGAACTAAGGAGAAGATATACAGCGACAGCAAAGGAACCCTCCACTTCACTACACCGACTAAGCAGAAAACTGATTAAGCACATTACCTTCAAACCTCCCCACCTGGAGAGCTCCTGGAGGGCAGCCGCAGAGGATAATGAGAAGGCAGCCCAAGCAAGCCACTCGCAGTCACCTTCAGGGCAGCAGACAGCTTTTAGTCCTTTGAACTAACAAGACAGGCCCTAGTCAGGAAAGCACGGGGTTTCCTACTTGTGGGACTCCATCCTTAATTCCTACTGACACCTTCTAGGGGGGGGGTGGAGGTTAGGGGTCCCATGACACCTGGAGTCACAGCTGCAGCCACTCCGCCACAGGTGGGACTACATATAGGGCTACAGCTGGATATATCCTCACTAGATAAAGAGGAGGGACTGAGGTGGGACTGATGGGCCTTGATTGCCCCCACCACTCTCACCTGGGCCGCACAGCTCTCTGCCCAGGAGCCCCCGGGCCGCGGCCGAGCTACGCCATGGCTTGCGCTCCTGACTTGCCGTCTGTCCTTCCTGCATTGACCTCAGTCTTGACCTGCTGCTCTGCACGATCACGGGGCTGTTGGAAACCTGTTGCTGTGGTCAGCCGGCCCTGTCACCTCGCTCGGGTACAGGTGGTGACTGCGGGTACCCTTAGCTCCTGCCTCGTGTCCTCTCCTGGAGCGGCCTCCTGTTGCTCCCTGACATCAGCTGAGGCCATCTCAAGCCCTGAGCTGAGCGCTGTGAAGCCTGTGGCCTCCACAAAGCTCCAGGGGCTTCAGAGGAGCCCCCAGGCCTGTGGGCAGGGGGAGCGTGGCGTCCCAGGTGGAGCTGGCCAGGGCCACCCTGCAGCACCATGAGTCCTCTTTGCCCTCAGTCCCCCTGCTAGGTTTTCTGGTCCAGGCGGCCCAGGAACCTCACCTCCTGCCATCTCAGCTACTCGCATCTGCTACGAGCCCCTCAAGGTGGGAAACCCCAAGCTGGCCGGTGGATTTGGGGAGCCTGGGGTCCATGCTGTTGAGGCAAAAGTGGTGTTTTGCCTCCCTGACCTGACACTGGGATCACCTGTGGAGGTCGGGAAAATTGCAGACGGATTTTGCACAAAGCCAGGCTCAAACCAAAGATTTCCATGGGCACAGAAGTCCTACCTCGCGCTCTTCTCACCCTTATGTTGTTTTTTACAGTATGCAAGGTTCAAGCAAGCCGGTTTATCTTCAAAACACCCTGATGAGGGGAAAAAAGAAAAACCCACAAACTCTTGACTCTGTGTTCCAGGTGGGGAAGTCAAGCAGTTGGACCTTGCTTTTAGGACCACCTTTGGCAGAGATAGCATTTGAACTTTGAAGCACCAGGGCATGGATGGATAATATTCTTGTTCGCAGAGTGGGAGATTGTCTTATTCCCCATGTGACCAGGACAGCAGAAGACAGAGCTGCCAACAGCCTTCCTCAGCCATCACGTCATTCCTCCCAGCCTCGCTATGCTCAAGGGCTCTTAAAATTCAGATCGGAAGCACCACAGCTACAGTCAGCTCAAGACTCCCTATTGAGGGTCATGGTGAGAGACGTCAGTCTGCAGCAGAAGTTACGGCAGACTCGATGGTGCTCTGCACCAAGACATCTTAGTCATGCAAACGTGCGAATAAGGAACATTAAGCCTTTAAGTCCTGGAGCTGCTGAGAAAGCTTTATGGTCACTTCAGGATAGCAAGCAGTTTCATCTCTTTAATGTGTGGGATGCACGGAGTCTTATTTCTTGTATGTCTCCAATGTTGTCATAGAAGCAAGTAACATATTTGTCTGATACGGATCTACTTTGGTACATCCCAAGCTGGTACATTTTGTGCTTAGTTTCTCTCTCCAGAGGACAAGAACAACAAGGACAACAACAAACCTATCTGAACTTTTAGCTTATTACAGCATGCTGTGTATTTTAAAAGGACCTGTGGTATTCGTCTAGAGTCAACATTTAAATTGCAGGGGGTGGGTGGTTGTGCCAGACAATGACGCTGCTCAATAGGTTTTCACTGTTAATTCAAAAGTTAAGCAATTAATTTATTTGAAAATATCAAGTATTTTTAGAAACAATTTGTACATTCAGCCTTCAATGTAGGTGGGGGGGAAAGACTTTTCAAGACTATAATCGACCTGGAATTTGACTCAAATTAAAAAGCTGAACAAGCCCAACTCCATGCTTGGAATTTATTTTTTCGTGTAAAGGTTCAAAAACTACATAAAACTGGGTGCAGCCCCTAAATCTTTTCCCCTCATGGAAATCAAAGTGATGATCTGACTCCATTTAATTCCCGGGCTCTGTAATCAGTTTGCTTGTACTTACCGCGCTCAGTGACCCCAGGAAAACAGAATTCACACCAGGGCACTTGAAATCAAGTCCCTGAGCTTGAGTTGTGCTTTAACTCATGTCCATCTAGGGCCTACCCCACCAAGGTAAGCAGAGCACATTTACCTACAGAGAGGATTTCAGTCTGCAACCACTTGGCTCAGTCCTTAATTTCCCATGGAGAACCACCTCCAAGCAGATTATGGCTTTGAACTTCTTACCTTACCAAAGAGTCCTTCTGGAAGGGCTGCATCACATTGACTGTCTTACACCCTGTTTCACCATAAGCATTCATCCGTTCATGTTTTCTTTGTCTATTTAGTAATGATGGTTCATTATGGAGCCTGTTTCAAAGATAAGCCTACCAAGAAGCTGGATCTGCAAGACACAAGACTGCTAATCAGCTCTGGGAAGGTGTACCTCGTTACACCCAGCTGGAAGATAGGGTTACAGCGCTTCAGCTTGGGAACCAAACCCTCCAGCCTTTGCTCAAAGCCTGATGTTGTGATGACTCAAATGAGCATTTCTGCTAGCGGTCTAGCAGGAGTTGCGTACCATGCTTTCCGTGTATAGTAACTGAGGGAACATTTTCCATAACATATGGAACTTCAATCTATGTTTATAACACGGCATGTCATTTATGAGTACAGAACTGCCTCCCATGTCAAAGAAAAAACAACCACCCAGGAGATAAAGTGCTACTCAAAACTATCTCAGAACCAAACGTTTTTCTTCCCAGAGAAATGAAAGTCCAGAATAAGTAAGACTGCTACTCTGAACACGGGGATCCATGCAAAATTAATACAAACTGAGCTTCCTGGGTCCCTTTCTTCTTTCACACCCAGGTGCCCTGTGTGAAAGAACCAAAGTGAAGTAAGCAGCACCCAGATGGTCCAACCTCCTTCACCAGGAACATCCCTTCATTCTGCACAGCCACATCTCAGAAGGTGATGGATGGAGACACTGTCCCTCTCTGGAGGTAGCAGGACACTGTAGGCAAGCAGGCATTTGCTTTGAGCTTTGCATGACCAGATATTTGCAGCCTAGCATCAGTCCTCTATCTGGTACCCTCAAAAAGACTCTTGTTCCCCTCCCACATCGTTGCCCACGCTCAGCGCTGTCTCTGCAGGCATTTACTAAGCTGTGCGGCCCCTCCGTGGGCTCAGCCTGGGAAGAGCCAGCAGCCCTTATTGCTTCCATCCAATCTCTGGCAGGAGTCCCCGAACAGCTCTGGCTTCTGCCGTCTCCCCTCGCACATCTCTGTGCCTCCCCGAGGTGTGCGGAGGCTGTGCTGACAGTTCCACGCGGCGCCGAGAGCGCCCGCTCCTCCAAATCGCCTTTTCCTGGCTGAAGAGGGAAACAGGAGGTGCCGGCCCTTGGAGCGGGGCCAGGGACCTCCCGTCTCCGACCACAGCCTGGGATCGCCTCCGTCTGCAGCAGCTTTGGGGTGAATCCAAACTCAGGTAAAGCTGCTCTTGCTTTTCCCATGGGAAACAGGAGCAGATTTCGGCTCGCCGGTACCATTATTTCAGATGATCTGGCAAACAGGCTTTTGTGCTTCCCTCTGATGTAAAAGAGGGCGATCAGGGCTCTCATGGAGTCACAGATGAGATCTAAAGCTTCGGGATATCACTGTGCTCTCCGGCAGCAGCAGCTTCGAGGTGCAGCCTGACGAGCCGCCCGCGTGATTCGCAGGAGTGACCCGGAGGGACAGCAGGCAGCCCTTCGGTAGCAAAGCTGCCTTTTCGCTTGTACGGACTAGCGGGAATTGTACACCGAAAGCAAAAGCCGTGCGCTTCAGTGCAACCAAAGGACAGTTACAGTTCCCTTTATAGAAAACTAAACTTTGGCTCTCTATATAAATCCTCCTCAGGTCTAACCTTCACCTTCCTCTTCAGTGATTTTGCTTCACTCATCTGCATCCGACATAAAAATAGATGGAAAGGGGTAAAGATGGAGCCAAGCTCTACTCAACAGTGCCCAGTGCCACGGCAAGAGGCAGCGGGCACAAACTGAAATATGTGATATGAAATTCCACCTAAACATTAGAAAAACTTGTTTGTTGTGAAGGTGGATGAACAAGGCAACAGGTTGTCAGGAGAGGTGGTGGAGTCTCCAACCTTGGAGAAATTCAAGCACTGTCTGGATGTATTCCTGGGCAACCTGCTCCAGCGGGTCCTGCTTCGAGCAGGAGGTTTGGATTAGACATCTCCAGAGCCACCTGGAGATATCTCCAACCGCAACTATTCTGTGATCTGGTGATCTTTACTAGTTTTATGTCATCTGAACACATCATTGTAACTTTCTTGAAAGGAGTTGCCAACACCTTTCTGTAGCACACGGACATGCTTTCACAGCCTTTTTGGCTGAGGTTTGGGAAAAAGCTTGTCTCTCCAAGGAGCACCATGACTGTGCTCCTTTCCCTGACCCTTAAGCAAAGTCTTTCCTAAACAGCAGTATAGTTTATAGTTTAATTTGCATTATTTTTTTCATAAAGTAATGTCCCAATCATTTTTTATTTTCATACCTCTGTGTGTGGCAGAAGGCAGAAATCAGAGAGGACTAAAGCCAAACATGGGAGAACCGGGAAGCAGCTTCAGAGTCACTGCGTTACCTCAGGGTTCTGTCACATCCATTATTATTCATTACAATAACCTCCTGCAGACTAACGAACACGTGTCCTAGCAGTCCTGCAGTCACCACGGGGAAAATAAAAAGCTTTGGACAGTTCTACGAAGGGTCTCAATTTCGAGCTACTTTTGTATCGCAGCCTATTTTTGGTCAGCGCTGCTCTTTGGGTCCTCCTCGGAGCTGCTGTTATGGGAAACATCTTTTCTTCCTTATAGATGACCACCTCTTCTCCTTGCCTGAGGCTTATGTCCTGATAAAAGTGATCAAAGTGGAGGCCTGATTCTTACCTGCTGGGAGTTACATCAGGGTCAGGGTGAAATCCGTACCTGAGCCCCAGTGAGTTCAACGGGGCCAGAATTACCTAGATGTCTGTTCAAACAAAAATATGTATTTGGAAAACCTTATTCAAAACTATATTCAATCATGTTTCAACATTGAACACTCTTTATTTGCAGCTGGTAAAAAATTATTTTTTTTTTTTTGAAAATAATTTTTTTTAGCAAAACAAAGACTTGTATCATTGTTTTGCAAAGCTAGCTGAGCTTGTGCTAATTAACTGTGTTTGAAAGCAAAAACATAACCTCATGCTAAGCAAAACAATGAGCAGCCTATAAATAAAAAAGAGCTACTGCTAAATTTCACATTTTAGGCTTTAAACTTACAGATTTCCGCAGGAGTAGGAGGTCACTTCACCAGCTATATTTATCTCTTTAAAATTAACAGAAAGGAAAAAATAGGCCCTTTGGCCCTCGAACTGGAACATAAGGTCAGGATGACAAGTGGCGCTGGCAGGGCTGGGGGAGTCTGGCAGTGTCCGAGGCTCCTCACAGCTCAAGTCATCGCCATCAAAGTGCTGGCACCGCCCTGGGCTCCGATATGCTGTGTCCAGCGGGATGGAAAACGATGTTCCTCTCGTGTCCTGAGTCATTGCCCTGCTGTAGACAAAGTCTCCATGCAATTTAAAAAAAATAATTAAAAAAAAATAAATTAAATACCATGCTCAGTCTTTCCTGTCAGTTGCTGGCATGTGAACACTAAAAACATCAGGAGAAAAATACTCGCCATTTGTTTCCAGAAACCCTAGGGAATGGAGACATGAAATCTGGGAGTGACTCAGAGGCTAACCTAGAAAATGGCACTTGTCACACATCCAGATACTCCACTGATCCAAGGAGCTGCGACCGGTAAAGGATCGAGCCATCACTTCAGCCCTTTACCTGTGGCAGGGTCCATTCTGACCTCTCTTTGCAGGCACGACTGCTATGATTAGCCACGATGGGAGCCGTCTTTGTGCTGAAAAGAAAACAGATCCTTGTGCTGGTTTGGTGTTCCTGCTCTCCTCTGATCTCCTTTTGGCCCTGCTCGGCTCTAGCGGGGTTGAGGCTGGACCACCTCTGTAGGGAAACCGGCACGAAGCCTACCGAAACGAAGGGATGGAGCTGAGGTTACCATGAGCTGGAGGACAAGTCTGGCTCAGATGCCACCCCAGGCCAGTGCTCCACAAGAGGCTATTTTTGTCTCTCCAATCGGACATGCTTTTTGGACAACTCAAGTGTCCCCAATGCTAGAACAACTGATGATGAAATTAGAAAGCAGATCCTGGTTTGGTAAACCTGGTTTTGGTGTTATCATCCTTCTCCACCCATAAACCTTGACCGAACACGACCTCAGATGCAAACCCAAAGCGGCAGATCATGAAAGTCACTGGAAACAGTCAAGGGAAAGAGATAGCAATGACATGGACTGAGGGGTCTTTGACACCAGTTACAAATGCAAGTGAAAGCAAAAATGGAAAGCAGTAACTTTGACAATCTCACCCCTGAGAGGAGCCAGGGAGCAGCGGGGACCCCGAATACAAGCCTTCCACCCCTTGCTGGCAAGCTGCACGGTGGGTTTTTCAGAAGCACCCCTAGTTAGTCTGTCCTCCCGCCCACCGGAGCCCACAGGCATCCTATTCCTGCCTGTGTCCATGCTTGAGTGGGCTGGAAAACCTCATGGTAAGTGAGCGGGCTGGAAAACCCCGCGGCAAGTGAGCAGTCAGGTCTTCTCGCCTGGCTGAGCTCAGCAGCATCACTGCAAGGGGGAAGTGAGAAGACTGAGGATGTCCCATCCACCTTCTCCAGCTGAGTCCAGCAAACTCCTCTGCTGACCAACATCTCCTGCAGCCCAGCTGCCGGCCATCATCCCTAGGAATAGCCAGGCTTCATTTCCAGTTTTCATCCAGCAAAAACGATCGAACAAGAAACATCAACTATATTCTTTGATCATCTCCAGACTAACTCCCACAGCACAATTTTAATTGTTAAAGTTATAGTCACGCAGCTCAGATCTGTCCCAAGGACTACAAAACTTGAGGACACTTCTTTTTCCCCTTTTTTTTTTTCTCATGAAGAAACACTTGCTATGCTGGGCAGATGTACGGCGTAACTGCAGTGCCTCAGGCACCCAGAGCGAGTGGAAAAACCCAAGAAGTACGCACCCATGTCATGCCGAGCTTCATCAGCCTGTAAATAGCAGTGATGGCTCTGAAGCTCCCAGGGGAACAGGGGAAATAAATACTCCTTCCCCTGAGTACCACCGGGCTAAAATGCAGCAGCCGCAGGTCCCGCTGTGGGGTGAGGTTCCCCCGTGGGGCTGCAGATGAGGCTGCTGAGTTTGAGGCTACTCACTAGCATTTGGAAGGAATTTGTTCCGCCAGTGGAAACTTTTGTGGCCAAAGCAGTTAGAGAGGGAAAAGCCAGTTAAAATTCTGCCTTTCTCTACTGAGGGTAAACTTAGAAACATGACTTAGATGCGTAATTTAGAAAAACAAGATAAAAATCAAGCCAGCTGCTTCCCCAAGAGCTTTTTTATGATTATTGCTTACTGGGACAGCCGCATGGACCAAGTGCCATGTTTTGAGTGCAGACTTTTCTGGCTAAGCCATGAAACCCACCAAGTGTAATTTCTGACCATGTAATTTGTCCTCCCTGAACAGACTCAAAAACTAGTGAAGCGGGAAAGAATAGGATGTGAATTGTGAAGCATTTTTGTGCACGCACACTTCGGCGACTAGTAGTATCTGTATTATGGTATGATGAGACTTTTGGCAACTAATTTGTCAAGGTTTTTTTAGACGTGAGGGTATCATCAGATGATAAAGTTGAGAGTCTTGACATACCAGAGGAGCTGTGTTTGTGTATGGACAGTGAAAATTCATTTACCACTAACTTGGCCTCGGTCTAAACTAAACCAAAATGAATGCCGTGGTCTCGTCTCACCCTAGACTGGCTTCTAGCTGACAGCTCTGAATAATTCAGGAGAAAGCCTCTCTCCTGCCAATTACTGCTGCAGACAGTTCCCAGTGCCACCAGTCCCTTCAACACACGCAACCCTGGCTCCTCGCTCCTTCGGCAGACGCTGCCCACCCGGAGCAGAGGGAAGGGTGGCACTGCGCAGGCAGGGGGGACTGCCGTGTAAAGATGAGGTTTCTGGTTTCCGTGTTGGTTAGGCACTTCCATGTGATAAAGGGAAAAGGTAAAAGGCAGCTCTGCACGTGCATCCTTCTTCATCGTGTTAGGAATAAGCCCTGTTGGTTAACGCGATAGGTAGCTTTAATAAATCAATTGCTGCAGTTAAAAATCTCTCCTACTGAGTGAGGTCTTGGTTAACAAGAACAAATCTAGAAATCTGTGCATTTGGGCAGACGCAACTCAATAGTGGGATGCTCTTCTGCTCCGTCCTGTTCCTTGAGCACCTCTTCTGATGAAGAAGTTTCCTGCAAACAGAGTTCTAAGAGCATACTGGGATGTGCTGAAATATCTTCAGTCACATTTTGTACTGGGGTCTGACAACAGTCAGGTTCTCCAGCCATTTCCATCGTGCTCTCACACACTGTCCCAGCTTTCGATAAGAAAATGTTGAAACCTCGGTATTTTGCAGACTTCTGTAGACATTGAGAAATAGATCTTCCCGGGCTTCTGGGCACAGTTATTAACTTGTTTTGTTTCTAATGTTAAAAAATGTTGTTGTGACTTCACTGCTCCATACAGGCATCATGGAAAAAATGGTGCACGGCCCTGATCCCACCTCCTGATGGATTAAAATAGGCAAATGAGTTGGAGGTACAAGGTAAGAGCAGAAGGCTGTGAATCGGATCATGCACAAGCTCCTGTTGGTTTCCATTTGCATCCCTTGAACAGAAGCCTGAGTCCTGTCCACAGCACAACAAATTTCATGCCAAGCTCTTGAAATGATTGTTGTAACATCTAAGCTGTGTACATGGTTATCTGTACATATCCACGCAGTTAGAGCTGCCACGGCGTTTCTGGTGGGGGGAGCACAGGGCAGGCAGGTCACCCATTTGCTCCCCTCATTGAGGCTCAACGAGGACACCCCAGCCGGGATGTGGAAGCCACTGAAGGATTTCTGCCAAGCTGCTTTCCAGACAGTTGGCACCCAGCACATACTGGTGCCTGGGGCTGTTCCTCCCCAGGGGCAGGACTTTTCACTTCTTCTTGTTGAACTTCATGCAGTTCCTGCCAGCCCGTTTCTCCAACCTGTTGAGGTCCCCCTGGATGACAGCACACTTCTCCGGTCCATCAGCCACTCCACCCAGCTTTGTGTCACCTGCAGACTTGCTGAGGGTGCTCTCTGCCCCATCATTCAGGTCATTAAGGAAGGTGTTAAACAGGATTGGCCCCAGTATTGACCCTTGGGGTACACCACCAGTGACTGGTGTCCAGCTGGACTTTGTGCCGTTGATCACAATCCTTTGACACCCATGACGAAATCACCTATGCTGGTCTGCTCGGTAACCCCGCCCCACAAGCTCTCAGCTGGCTCATCACCCATCCCTTGGCTTATCTCCATCCATTCCCTCTGCCTTCTCACATAGAGCAACTCCCCCTCCCGGGCTGTCCTTCCCAAACACCCTCCAGTTGAGTGAGCCCCCCACCATGCCCCCATCATCCCAATATGCTCATAGCCCTACAGTTCATGCCGACCTCCCATTCCTCCTGCTGGTTCCTGTGCCGTGTCCACGACTTGGTGAGCACGTTCCCCTCACTGCATCTTCTCATCACTTTGCTGCCAGCAAGAAGCTGTGAAGGACAACATCAAAGTGGCCCATCCATCTCCTCCGAGAGACAACCATCATGACCAGCTACTCCACAAGAGCATGTAGCCGAGGTCTGGGCAGCACATGGACAGATTTCAGCCTTGTTGGTGGTCCAGGTAGGTTCTGTTGAGCACAGGGTGAGATTTTAGGGTACGGTGGGAGCTCAGCTTCCTTTTAAAAAGCCTGAACACTTACAAACATCAGTGTAAAACTGGTGCTGTTAGATTTGCAAATTCAAGCATTTCAGAAGTGCCAGCATTAAAGTTTCATATCCGCCTTAAATCAGTTCTCTCAACCATTGATCACCTTCTCACGCACGTTTTTCCCCTGAGCAGACAGACCTCAGGAACACGTGGTTACTGTGTGGTTTGACACGACACTGGCTTCAGCTGCAGAAGTGGGTAATGGTCCCAAATCCTGCTATCACCAGCTAGTCAAGGGCTTCTCTGTGCCACAGTTTCTTGTCCCCAGGTGGTACCAGGACAACCCTTTGCGGGTCCACGCTGTCAGCTCAGTTATAGACGTTACCTGGTTTAAAAATGAATGGCTTTGCCCCCACATGCGGCATTTTGTGCGGTGCATGGGATAGATGTGCTCTGTGTCAGCCTGGGGGTAAAAAGGTCTGTGTGAGGATGGAAACTCTGTCCTGTGGGACCCCTTCCTCTCTGCTGTAGAGTGAAACAGAGCCTGCAGGACGGCAAGGGGTGATCTTACGGTCCAGGCGATGGGAAGTCCACAGCTGCCACCACTGCTACTATTACTTGCGTTTCATACAACACGTTTCTCGGAGACAGCTGCTGGCTAATGGTTCCCCAGATTTCTGCGGGCTGGCTTGAGATCCTGCTTGTCTGATTTACAGACATGCTCATTGTTCGTAGCTGCAACTCGCGTCAGTGAGAGCTCTGCCACTGCTGCGGCAAGGGGTGGAGGGTCTCTCTGGAGAGCCAGAGCCTAGGCAGATGGACATTCAAAACCAACAGAGAGCTGTGCCTTTACTTTTACGGTCTTTAGTTCCTTGTCCACAGGACGGTCACAGTGCCAGTCCCCAGCTTGGCAGGGGTGGTGAGGGTTCACGCTGGTGCAGCGCGAGGCAGCAGACCGAGTCACGCCACTCACCAGAATGTGCAGGAATGAATAGCTCCGTCTCACATCAGCCTTTCAATCCTGTGCTGAAAACAGAGAAATGGGCTCAGCCACCGAGTAACGAGGAAGAAGCAGGCTATTGTGCTGACTTGGCATTAAGTGCTCCTCTAAAGATTAAAGCAAAGGCTCTCTTCAAGAGCTGGAGGAACTCGCAAGGGAGCTGAAGCTGAAATAAAGTTGTGATATGCCTTGTCTAACTTTCGAATGGGTGACTTTTTCAGAGCTACTAATGAAAACAAGTCAAACAGCCTATGGCTCACTTTCAGTGACTCCTCTTCATTTAGGGACCAGTCAGTACCAGATCAATGTAACGAGCAGCCAACGTGTGTCATTCCCAGACACTTCATCCCCACGGAGATCTCCTACCACCGCCGCCAGTACCTCGTTTGCAGTGAGATCAATGGCCTGGCAGTTCACCTTTGGGCTCCATGGGAAAGTAATTGCAGGAGGAAGCGTGGAGAGGTCTGCTTTTGTCAGGCAGGCTCTGGCAGCTTGTCAAACTGGCAGCTTCCAAGTGCAGGCGAGGAGAAATCTTTTAGCCTGTTTTCTTGTGGACTGTGATCAGCTTTAACCCAAGCTAGCTAGCAAGCTGCAGTAAAGATCTTAAAAAAATTCAAGTCCTCTAAATTTCATAAAAATAGAGATGCACGTAGAGAAGAGTGATGTTATTGATGCTGCTGCGAAGGAAAAGGCGGGGAGAAATTGCCTCCTAGATATTGTCTTCAGCAGACGCTGCTGGCCATGGATGTACTCACCGACTAATCCAGAGGCACGAAGCTCCAGGGAAGGGCTTGTGCTGCCTTCCGCCTGGGTGACACTAAAGGAAAAGAGACGCGCGATCGCTGTGGGGGCCACAGGCGACATGAGAGAGGAACTGGTGAAAGGAAAGGTCCAAGAGATGAGGAGAGGAGAGCTGAACTGTTTTGCAGAGAGCTTAGCACCTGGAGGCCCTGTGATCATGTATCGGAAAAGGTTTGCTGGACTACGGGCCGTGGCAGTGCAAGAAGTGTGGTAATGTAAGACAGCCCACAGGAAACCAGGCTTCATGAAACAGTTTGGGTTTTTATTGGGTTTTTTGGTAGGAATTAATAATATTCCTTCTTTTAATTTTAAGCTTTTTTGGGTTTTTTTTTTTCCCTTTTTGGGAGAGGATTAGAAAGCTGGCTAGCTTAAATATGCGTCTTAAGGGATTCTGATATATTTTGGGCTCTCTGACTACTAACCAGAAGAAAAATAATATGCTTGGAGATTTCTTGCCCACCACGCATGGAGTGTCGGACTCTCCTGAAGCCAGAGCATGAGCCTGCAGACACTGAGAGCCAAACTGGACCCCCACACTGCTCTAGTTCCCACACTGATGCCTGAAACCATACTGTACAAAGCCATCAAAAAAGAGCTACAGAAATCCAGGTAGAAAATCCATTTCAGGAATGATAACATTTTTTTCCCTATCCAACATATTCCAAAGCAAAAAAACTAGTATAGTCTATACTTCAAGAAACATGTTTTTTCTTGGGAGGGACAGTTAGGACTCAGCTTTGCTACAAACATTTCTGCATAGCGAGTGTTGCTCACCTGCTTATTCAAAGGTGGAAACCTTTGGCTCGTGATAGCGAATACGATTTCACCAAAGCTTTAGAGTCAGTACCGTTCTTCCCATGCCCCTGTCACAACCCCCGTTGCAACTGATGGTCCAGGTGTGTTGGGCTCAGTAATGATCTGGTCCATTTATGACTTTGCCATGACCACGGTGTGGGGAAGGGCCATATCCTGGCCCTGGCTGTCGGTACATTTTCAGTGCTGAAGGCCACCTTCTTCAGCAGATGTGATCTGCCTGAATTTACGGTTGTTTTCTGCCTGAAGAGAAGAGAACAAAGACTTTCACGCTTTCCCTTCTTGTTCCAGTGCACTCAGCAGCAATAGTTGGCAGCCAGAAGACCTCAAGCTGGATCTTTTCTTACGCTGAACCTTCTCAGGAGCACTGAAGCTAATGGGCTGGAGCAGGTAGGACTGATGTGGCTGATGATACAATCTTTATAACAGAGAAGGTGCCTGAGAAGCATTACGTTAATTTGACTGAATTTAAAGCTAGCAGCTAGAAAACAGCCTCAAAGGTTTTTACTTTTAGTTGAGCAAGTTTAGCACCATCAATGGCAGAGAGGACAGGGAGTGGAAGAGCCCATGCTCATTAATGAGAGTAGGACAGCACTTAAGTAATAGGCTCTCACGCAGAAAAATAGTGTTTAGCTTAGCTCCTGCAGTAATTTTTGTTCCATGGACTAGTGTTTTTGCAGAGAAAAGGGACAGAAAGCTGGGCAAGTTGTTCATGGGTCTTCCTGCTTCAGCATAAATACATCTCACATTCAGCTGCACTTGGCAAACCAAGGGAAGAGACTGCATTTGGCAAACCAAGTTGTATTTAGCCTGTAGCTAGAAATGTTTATCATTTGTTCCTGAAAACAGCCCTGAGTATGTCATCGCACTGGGAAGTGTTCAGCTGGTGACAGCTGAAGTATGGGAGGTAGGCAATTATCTTGCAAGGAGTCTGTGGATCCAGGTATATCTTGTATTAAAATATCTGCCACTCACTGTAGTCTGGCTCATGTGAAAGGTTGAGCTGCTTTGCAATTTATTTTTACAACCCCTTGGGGTCAAATCATCTCTGTGAAGGAGGATTTAATGAGAAGGACTGACCCATCCTGCTCCTCCTGCTATTTGACGATGAAATTTTAACCAGCACCTCCTCAGAAGGCAAACTACTGGTCAGGCGAATTTCGTATGATCGAGATTTCGATTAGATTTACATCACATCCCCATTTCACATAGAAGGATTTGCAGTGGCATGTGCGTACCCTGACTAGCAAGCCCTGTCCCATAATGCAGTGGCATCCCCTACAGCCACCGGTGTAACCAAGTCATCAGCCGCCCTTCTTCACTTCAGGAACTTGTGCCGGGTGAGGAGAGCAGAAACATTTCTCTGAGCAGAACGGGTCAAACCCAGCAAGTTTACCTGTAGCTGGGTTGCGGCAGCTTCTCAGGATCCCAACCAGAAAACTCACTCTGAAGACCTGATCATTTAAAAGCCTGGGAGGGCTGGGAAGCATGCATGTAGAGTTCGTCTGTCTTCACTAGCACACTAAGCTGTGGTTTGAGGGCTCCTGAGCTCTAGTTATGGCCAAGCATTTTGTAGGCATCATATAAGAGGGATGGGGAGAAACGAGTTGTAATTCCAGAAATCTGTGAACTTCTCCAGCCAACTATGGCTAGAAGCATCTTTGACTCAAAGCTCTGAGCCTTTTGAGGTATCCCTCCTTCTTCTACCAGAAGCATGAAATGTTCTTACTAAAAATGGGGGCTGGGGTGGGATGCAAACCTGCACCTAAGCACCTTCCAGCCTCTCAGGACACTTGCCTTTGAATCTCAGACTCAAATCTCAGACTCATCTTGAGTTAAGAGGATAATGACCAGCACACACCTTAAAACAACTTGGCCCAGGCTCTGTCTTTCTTTTGCCTCAAACAATGAGCTGCATTTTCTGCAATTTCAATTGGTGTCATCAGATTGTGATGGCAGCTTTCCATTTCAAATAGTTAATTTTACTTTATGAGATCGATCCCTTTAGTAATTTGTTCTTTGCAGTTACTGCAGACAGCAATGATCAGAATATTTAAAATATTAGACTGCTGCAGCTTTTCTCGTACGGCCAAAACCAAAATAAATCTGGAATATCAGAAGGTAATGACAAGGTGGTTGGATGTTAGAGCCTTTTCCTGACAGGCAGAGTTCATATTCCTGGCCAGGATTTGGTTTATATTAGGCAGAGAAATTGCAGTTTGATTTTAAAATTTGAAGGACTTGTGGCCCTGAAAGCTGGAAAGCTTCTTCTAACTCCATCTACCCTAAGAAAAGACATTGCTTCTACCCACAGCCCTTGCCTTGCTTTGCCTAGCCAAGCAGACAATTCTGAAAAGTTACCCAGACCATGACCGCTTTTACTGCTTGTGGCAGCAGATTGCAGTCTGAAAGCAACACTCATCCAGGGTGATACACCTGAATGTTTTCATTTTCTTTGATACTATCGTTATGTTGCAAAGTCATCTAGTCTCACCTATTTATCATTTACGGCTTAATATGGCCTATGTTTATATTGTCTTAGTAATTACCAGTATGCAGGATTTTCACCCTGTGAAGCACAGGAGTTCTGGGCAGACATTTTAATTTCTATCAGCTGTCATACCCTGGAAAGATAATTAAACACTCTTCCTTTTCCATTTAAAATGGTATACAAACACCGGACATTAAAACCAGAGAGATTTCCAAAAGAGAACATGCGGGTAGCTTCAAACTTTCCTTTGGCACCCAGCCATCAGCAAGGTTCAGCAGAAGTTCACCATTTCCCATTGTGTAAGACTATTTGTTTAACATTTCGTTTGTCTGAAGTGGCCTTGTCAAATGAGATCTCTACATAATTTTCAGTTGGCCCTTCACTCACATCTGAGCTGTCACTCCCGTACAAGCAGTTTGACTTTAGGCTTAACAGGAATGTAAGCATAAGTAGATAAAGTTGTAAAAAATTCATGTAACTTTTCAGCTTAATCATAAAGTAATCCTTCAAAAAGAGCCTGGGCAGCCTCAGAATCTCATGATGTAAAAACCCAAAGACACTTCCAAGGACCAAGGTTCAATAACTTGGCTCACTTCGCCTTTGTAGACAGGCTAGCCCAGGTTTTGCAGCCAAATTCCAATCTCTATAATTGTATTTTGACTAGATAAAAAAAAAGCCTCACATTGTTTTGAGTGAGGAACATATGCTTCTTCACATCCTGTCCTGCATGGCAATGCTGAGCGGGGTTCAGTGCTCATCACCTTCCCCTCCTCCAGCGTGAAGCCATCCACATGCTGTAGGTACACGTCATCCGTGATGCCCTGCAGGGTTCCTCTGACACGGTGTGTCCATGTGTTTGCTTTATATGATATAATGACATCCCCCTAAACAAATTAATGTCATCTCCTGGCAGGTCTGCGGTTCAAAATTTAACTGGGGGCTGAACTCAGAGCTGCTGTTACCGCTGTAGTCACTGCTCTTCGGGCCATGGCTGTACATGCAACTGCTCCAATCAAGGCTTTCAGCATGTACCTGTCTGTGTATCTACTCACCTAGCTGATATTGAACCAGTATAGTGGTATTTTCTCTTATTTTAAGACTATAATAAAGATAATATGGAAAGGGATCTTGCTGAGACCTTTTAAAGTGTTATATTAACATGCAATATCACCAAACATTGAACAGATCCACCTCTACTAGTATTTGATAGGCAAACGAAAAAGACCACATTACTGCTGGCATAGAATCATGTTGGTGGGAAGGGGCCTCCGGAGGTCCTCTGCTCCAACCTCCTCATGAAGGCAGGCCCAGTTACAGCGGGTTGCTTGGGGCCGTGTCCAGTCAAGGTTTGGGTGTCTCCAGAGACGGAGGTTTTACAACCTCTTTGGGCAACCTATGCCAGTGTTTCTCTGTCCTATCACGGTAAAAAATTCTTTTCTTCTATAGAGCTGGAATTTTTATCTGAAAGACATGTACAATCAAAAGGAAAAAAATTCAGCCCTAGCTAGATCTAGAACCTACAGTAGTTTCTGGCGTGGTTTGCTCAGCCCTGAAAATTCCCTCCTTAGCATTTTTCCACTGCAAACACAATTACATTTCTCTCTAATCTACTTGATTGTCTCTATACCTTACTTGTGTCCTAGAAACTGCCAAGGCTATGTCTCATTTTAATTTCTTGATGGTCTTTCTCAAAGGCCTGCTGTCATTGTATGGAAGTCCAGTATATTTAAAAAATCAATTACAGAAAATGATACCGTTACAGAAGACTTCCAGATTCTCTGGATTCAATACGAAAGAGTTAAATGACTGCAGCACACGAGCAGTTGCGATCAGCAGGGTTATCTTTTCAAGGGTCAGTGTGTATAGCAAGAAAGTAATGTAAGTTGATGCAAGGGACGTAAACAGAACACCCCCAGCGGGATCCTATGCCAGCCCTACACCACACCCCAAAAAGCACTGCCCTCCCGGGAACGCATCCTCCCCCTGGCCCCAGCAAGTCGCTGCTGTGTCCCTCTTGCTGATCTCCTGCGAAAGGGAGGAGGAAATGAGTTCAGTTAATGCCCCTGCTAGCTAGGAGTGACAGAGCACACTCCCCTCGTCGCAGCATATTTCATCGTCTATGTATCTTTAATCTGGAGACACGGATCTCCATTTTTGAAGGGACTGGGAGTCTTGCTGGTGAGACATGCCAGCACTGTATTGAAGAACCATGTGCGAAAGGGAGCTACAGCTCAGACTGATGCTCTCGGCTTGCAGCTCTCCTTCTCTCCCAAATCTTTCATTTTTTTTCAATTGCAGTCACTAGACTGGCCCTCGCTGCTGACAAGTGACACTGCAGCAACATCCTTCTGATGCTTCATCTACTGAACGCTTCCCTCGTTGTCAGAGACGCGGCGATGCTAACACAGTCCCCATCAAATGTCAGCTGAGAAACGGGCTGTCCCCGGAAGGAGAGCCATCTGAATTGATAAAAGGTGAATAACTTGATGTGATCACAAGAATTAACAGCACTAAACACGGCTCCGAGAGGCTTTTGGCAAGCTCCTGATGGTCGCGTACATTCAACGAGTTGCTCCTTGCCACAATATTGTCTTCTTCAATATCCTTAGAGAACAGAAAATAATGCAAGTTAGTTGTATCTTTGCCTTTCACAGGGGATGCTTTAGCTCCTCCCTGTTCTCATACTTGAGAGATACGTATCTGTCTATACTATATAAAGTATAAATCAGAAAAATACTATCTTTGGCACCTATAATTTGAAAGATTCCTCCTCTAACAAAATTCAACACTTCGGAAATGTTGCTCCATGATGTTCAAGAGCTGCTGCTTATTGTCTCCTAGGAACCACATTTCTGCAGTGGGAGACACTCGGATGTTTGTAAATGAACAGTTATTTCAAATTTGAGAGTTCAATCAGAAATACTGATTATTTCTTTGAGATTTTAAAAAGACGTTTTTTTAAACTACCCATGACATTGTGGGACAGCCTTGACCAGTCCCTTCCTTGCCCCAAGCCCCAACAGCCACCTTCCAAAGTGATACGGAGGGAGGGCAATGAGGAGGATTCAGATTTCAGAAAACTTGAAAGTGTTATTGAAAATGGAGGATTATTCTTTGTCCTATTTGTTATTCTTTTAATTATTAGTCTCCACTTTTTCAATGGGGAAAATAAAATTGTGGAGATGCAAAAACATGTCTTTAGCAAAGCACATTTTCCATTTAACAACAAAACCAAGCAATAACTTCCAGCCCACTGGAAGGAAGCGCAGCTATTTGCACAGTGTACTCATGAAGGCTCCCTCTGCGTTAACATGCGCCACGAGCTGTAGCTATTTTAATGCTTTTTAGCTATGGCATTCTTACATGTCATCGAAAACATCCGGCTTTCTACGAAACAAATCTGTACTCTGATGAGGTAGTTGTCTAGAATACATATTCCTTTACACGTTATCAGATAGGAAGTTTGAGAATGAAACAATGAAATACACACAAACCAGACCAAAGATGAAGATCTGGCGTAGCTGGTATAAGGGTCTGCTTATGTCCAAACTGGCAAATAGTTCTTTCTCTTTCCACAGTGTTTTTATTACTCTTTGCTTTTTTTCAGGGCTGAGCATAAAATCTGGTCTCTTCCCTGCTTCTCTGTCTATGTGACTTTGCCTGTTACGAAGAGCTGTTAATGAGTATGATTAAGCTGGCACATCCTTAAGTAACATTAAGCTACTTCAAATATATTCCTCCAAATATACCAGTTCTTTTCTGTGTCTCAAGAGAAGATTTATAAATCTCCTCTCATTTGCCCCAGAGGAGTTTACTCCTTTACACCTTTATAGTTAGACTATGTGTATTTTGAATTTATCTAGCGTGCTTCTGCTTTGACCTTCACCACGCTTCCTTCCCAGATCTGATTGTTTTGTTGATAGCTGGGTCTATTTTCACTTGACTTCCTACGAGGTCATAACTCTGGTGCGGTTTTGTTCTCAGAAAGCAAAAATCCCACCTGGGGTTTCAGGGGAGGTGCAGTTGCCATTGCAGATTTCTCAGCCAGCCAGCCTTGCCTCCTCTGGGCACAGGGAGAGCTCACAGCAGGGTCGTATCACCTAAGACTTGTGCTCCAGACCCCTCACCACCTTCCTCGCCCTTCTCTGGACACGCTCCAGCACCTCAATGTCCTTCTTGTAGTGAGGGGCCCAAAACTGAACACAGGATTCGAGGTGCGGCCTCACCAGCGCCGAGTACAGGGGCACGATCACCTCCCTACTCCTCCTGGCCACACTATTTCTGATACAGGCCAGGATGCCATTGGCCTTCTTGGCCACAGAGGAAGTGGCCTCAAGTTGCACCAGGGGAGGTTCAGGCTGGATATTAGGAAAAATTTCTTTCCAGAGAGAGTGGTGAAGCACTGGAAGAGGCTGCCCAGGGAGGTGGTGGAGTCACCATCACTGGAGGTGTTCAAGGAACATGTGGACGTGGCACTGTGGGACATGCTTTAGTGGGCATGGTGGTGTTGGGTTGATGGTTGGACTTGATGATCTTACAGGTCTTTTCCAACCTTAATGGTTCTGTGATTCTGTGGTAGGAAATGGTGAGAAGCTTAGTTGTGGTACTGCTCTCTCCATGTTTCGAGTTTGTGGCTATCTAGGAAGGCTCACACGGGCTGTCCCTCTTGTGTATTTGCTGCATCTCCCTGAAGCAGACTGCGACCCATTCTTCCCCATTTGTGCCTTAAACTCACCCAAAGTTGCAACCTGGGTGCATCAGAGCCACTTCCAGTGCTGTCTTCTTTGATGCTTAATGTGTCGTTTTGCTCTTCTAAAATACCACATCCCGTATCACCTCTCCACTATATTCAATAAAAAGTCAAACCACCAGTTGCATTTTCTCTTCTACCCCTAGATGATCCTCCTATGAATAACCTGAGCTTCAGAACATAGAATTACCAGCAGAAAGGGCATTTTTACTCATCCACTTTCTCTCCTACCAGTAAGGAATTGCTGCAGTATTGGATTAAAAAGCGATAGCTGGCAGGGAGGTTTGGAGTCCACCTCACCGCACTTGTGTGGTACCGCACGGGCTCCTCCAGCCTGTTGCAAGAGAAATGGTTGGTCCTGTGTGGAAGCGCAGTGGGACACTCAGTGAGGGCTGACGAGTGAATCCACAGGACTTTTTATTTTGAAAACTAATAAATTGCCAGTTATTAAGCTAGTTCTCAGCTCCCATACCCCATTCCTGGCCATGTGTTGCCTTCTGAAACCTCCTCCTCTGTTTTCACTGACTTCTCCATCTTCTCATGCCTCGCTCCTGTGGGACTGTGCCCATCTGAAGAGCAGAGCTCCTGTCCCCTGTCCTTTCATGGGAGGCTGGTGTCGTAAGCTTTTTTCTTGATGCAAGGCGCCTGTCTCCCTCGGGGAGGTTATTCATGCTGCCTGGTTTCATGCATCCAGCTTTGGTGCCTTAGGAGATGCTAAAAAAAGAAAGAGTCTTCATCAGAGAGCATAGCTTGGCTGGACTGAACCACACGTGAATTAGGCTCCACTGACTGTACGTAGAGCCAAGGCAAACCATTAATGCGGACATTTAAATTAGGCAATAAGATTACTGCCTGGACCATCACTCTAATGAACATCCATTGCCTGCCCAGAGCTCATCCCAAGTTTGCCGTTCGGCTCTGACACGGAGGTCGTTGCAAAGAGGTGGGAATTACAGCTCACCTAGATGTCGGAAAGCACAGGATTTTGTCATGCTCGGGTCAAAATTTTATTTTAACGGCTTGTAAACCAAGGTCAGGGTGCTGCTAACAATGCCTGGGGATAAAAGTGGCATTGTGGCCCTAAGGACTTAAGAAACTAAACTGTATTAAAACATTTAATTTTGGTGACAGACTTGCAATTAACCCAACAGGTAGTTTAGCGAGGGATTGCAAATACACTGGGACGTTCATAACGTCATTCAAGACTTGTTTTGCACGCTGAAGCAATAAAGCTAATCCAATATGGAATTTTATGAAGAGATTCTTTCTTCAGGTCTCAAAATATGTATATCTGCCAGTCCATCTTCCCTTTGCAAATAAAATTTTTTATCTTTGCATCAATTTCTCCCACCATCAGGTTTCAAAGAGGGATGTTCAGTTATCTAAATGCTGAAGCTGGTTTGGGCACTTGCCAGCTTCCAAGGCATCATGTTTGCTATATAGTGGACTGCTTTGAAGGATGCTTTCATCTAAAATATTGCATCCTTTAGAGCTCCATTTTACCTATATTTCATTGGGTCTTTATTTCTAGAAGTTTCTTTCACCTCCCACTGGCATCCAAAGGAAATTTTGAGGCAGGGCTGAGGTATATTAAAACTGACTCCAGAAGGGGAGGGTTATTTTGGTTAATAAAATCAGTAAATGCCTCTGTCAGGAAGCTGTGAATACCAGGAAGGACAGTTGCTTCACATCAAGACGAAATCCTGTGTTTATTTAGATAGCACATTTCAATCCGCATTCTGGGCAGTGGCCACAAGAGATGCCTGGGCACACAAGGGACAATAATTGAGAGCGCTCAGGAAACATCTGGGCTGGCCCAGAAGAGGTACAGCATCACGAAGACAAGGGAGGCAAGCGTTCCTCCTTTTCACTTTTGGCTGACGGTAAAGTAACAGCAGCACATTGCAGCACCAAGATGTGTACAAATACGAGCTCTAGAAACACGGGCAGCCACCTTATAGCACAAAAATAACCTATTAGATCTATTGCAAGGTTGACAAGGAAGTTCTTCGAGTCAATCAAACAACCTTCCTTGCAAAGCTTGACCTGAAAATGAGCCGTAGATGCTTTCCAAACTCAGATGACTGAGTTCCCTTGTCCTGATGATTTACTCTTGCCTTCTGCTTTGCCCTCTGCGATTCAGAAAAGCTACTATGAAGCTATCTCTGCTCACAATCTGTAGCCCACGTAGAAATAGGAGCTATTGGAAATGTCCCCAGGGAGAACATACTGGCTCACATTTCACTGGGCTTTACTCATTCCTGTAGAGTCACTGTACCTTTGGGTACTTCTCTGCACCGATGTATTCGCTCCATCAGCAGCTAAAAGGAAGACACGGGTAGCTTCCTCCAATGTTGGAAGATATAAGCCTGGAGTTTTACTCATACAGTGCAATATTTCTTTATTAACAGCACCATGAAATCCTGATCCCAGCGAGATAACATTTGCTGAGTTAAGTCATTGCTGACAGGGAATTTTCATCCTTTCACCGAGACACGCTTTATTCTTGGTTTTAGACATAGTTTTTTCATGACTGACACCAATGTGCATATTATCTAAAGGACTGAGTGGGACCATCAGACGATGCAGAAGTAGAAGTGTGTTTTGGTGTTGAATACAAAGTTTGGAGTTAGAGTTAAAATCACCTTCTTGGGAATTATTTGCTTAAGAATTACTTGACAAGTGAAAAACTACCTTAGATGAATCTACTGGACTTGGTCCAGTGTAGATTAACTTTACTAAATTCATATGAACAGTCTAATCGCTTCTGTAGTTCTCAGCACCTAGATCTCTGCCATCATATCACTATGCAAAAAACCTGAATAATAAAAACTCCTAGGACTTTTAAAGATAAAAAATATTAAAATACATAAAGTAACATGAGCTTAAGCACAGTAACATACAACAGGCAGAAACCAGCAATGGTTACTAGCCAGAAACTGAGAATTTTCAGTAGCTAAATAACGACTTCTTTCTCGTGACCCTGTCTTGCAACCTCTGCTGTGAACAGAACTATTGATCCAAGAGAGGATGATTTGCTCAGAGGCTTGAATTCAGACTCCCTGTAAGCAGGCAGCTCTACTCCAAGTGTGCTGCCCAGAAGTGCGCTCGAGCCAAGTAGAGATGACCTTGTAATTCGCAGTCTCCTTATTTTCTGACAGGTAAGTCCTAGCCCGACCCAGGTACTGGTTTTCCTTTTGGCTGCACATGTACAGGTACTTCCTCGTGAGTAATTTCAGAAAATATAGTTCCTCTCTCACTTGCATCCATCCAGATTTCAGGCCAGCTTTCACTTGCCTTCCAACTTCCTTATTATCTGCAACTGAGTCATCTCCCATGCTTCCTGTAGTCTGGATTAATTCCTTCTTTGGCAGATGGGATTTCCCACCCCACTCCTCCTTCACAGATTCCTTAAGCAAGCCATCTTGCTTCCCTGCCTTAGCTTTTCCATATTTAACATAGGAATCAGTACACTTCCCTTCCTCAGACCAATCTTAAGAACAAATCCACTTCTATCCGCAAAATACTGTGATGACTGCCGCAGAAAACTATGTAAGCAGCATAATCCATGGTGTGCTTTCACAAGGGTATCAATGAATGAATAAACGTATTGCATTTCTCTTCCCAGCTAACCACATCTTAGGAAGGGAAAGTTATAGTCACATCAAGCAGATGCTGATGACCAAGTATCAGGATTTGTGGGGCTCAACCTGAGCATGTAGAGCAGAAGGAGGAAGAGAAGATGCTTAACGGACCAAGCACAGGCAAGCTGGTTTCTGGGACAGAGGCAACGGTGATGAAAAAAGCTTAGAGGCACTTTTAGCCCCTCATTCAGGAACCAACCTGAGATTTTAGCAGACAGCCCTACTAACTGCTCTTCCTCCGCAGCCCTGGCCACACTACAGTGACAGAAAACACAGTCTCCCGAGAAAATCTGCCGCACTATAGAGAGTGCTGAGGTTAATGAAAACATCTTCCAGCTCTCCACTTGGCACTTGGACTATGCCAATATTGACCAAATCGCTGATGCTATTAAACAGACTCCCTTTCGTTTGAAATGCAAACAAGTAAATATTAGTGCTACCTCTAATGAGACTTGGAGAACGCACATACCAAAAAAGCCCTGTTCATTACCGTTACGCATTGCTTAGAGCGTACAGAGCATTTGGAGGTGATGTGCTGTATCTCAGCTAGATTAGACCCGATTATAAAAAAGCTAAAAGCAGAAACAGCTTGCAGTTTATGCCGGACAGTAGCTTGTGAATTGAAAATGATACAGAAATGCTCTGTATTCATGTTTCATCTGTATTTTCTCAGCTCAGAGCTAAGGTCTGAAAAGCTCTCCGTGCAGTCACAGGTGTGAGAGAACATCGCAGTGCTGGCAGGACAGCCGTGCCCGAGAAACCTCATGGTACCTCCCTGCGATGAATGGGGTGGGACCCAAAGACACCTGAACTCTCTTGGCTTCCAAGTATGCTTTAAATTATTTTCACAGTAACGCAAAACCAAAGAGGATCCAACCGTACACACATTTTATATACATTTTTCGCAACAAGTATGGACTCCTTCTTTGGAGGGTAAATTAAATATTTACAGTCTATAAATCTTGGAAAAATTGCTATCTCTTTCAGCAGCAGATTTGCTTTCCTGGCCTGCTCCAGGGCAGATTGGGTAACAGTCTCCAACTCATCTCCTAGCCCACAAGGTTTATGTATTTATAGAACATCTTGGAAAAGATTTTTTGATTTACATATGATTTTCTGCCAGTGAGGATACTGAACGCTTCTCCTACAATACAAATGATATTCTGCATATATTGTTATGAGAGTCTTTTGTAATACTGCTTTGTAGCACACAGAATTTTTTTGTTGGCTTTGCTTACATCTGGTATCTTTTACCACACTTTTACCACTCACATTTCTGAATCATTTGCATTATTCTTAATACCATTGTGGCTGAGATGAGAGCTGGGCTTTTACACGGCATTTTACTAGGAGGGAATGCGTGTTGAAACAAATTGTAATGCTAGGGATTTGTATCTTCAAAGTGCTGTTCAAATACAGCAAAATAAAACTTTGCACCATTCGGGTGAGGAACCGAGAAGTATTTATTCCTGTTTCACTGAGGATTGAGAAACCGAGTCACTGAAGTCGATGCTGTGCCCAAACAAGCCCAGCGCACAGCCCAGGCGGGACCCCGAAGCTGATCCTCATCTCGCATTCCCCACCATGCCAAGTGAAGAGCAGGCTCCTTGTATTTTGCAAACGGTTGGTCGCATTCAAAGAATACCTAATTCTGTTTTGAACCATAGAAACACAACCTTCAGTGCACGACACAGGAGGGGATGTTCCCACGCAGTCTCAGAAGTTATTGGGCTAAATTTATCCCTGTCCAACGCCATGGAGTCGGGTGAGGGTGAACCTCCTCCAGTACTTCTTTAGTTGTACACACAAGTATATAACGAGCTTACCTATGGCGTTCAGTCTCCCTTCTGGTCACAGTATAGAAAAAATAGATAACACTTAGATAACACTTAATCAAGTTCAACGGAGTAAGATTAATGGAGGCAGCTATTTTCTGAAAGGAAGTACAGGAGCACAGGTGGCTGCAGAGATGAGTTGAGTATTCTCGTCCCCCAGTTATCGGGATGTGTGTTAGGACATTTAGGAGGCTGATTTTGTCCTCACTGAAACAGAAGAACACTCATCCTCTGCTTCTTGATAACTGGGATCTGCTCAGTCTTTTAGTTACTCTGTTTTTTTGTTCACTTAACTGCTCCACCTGCAGCTAAAGTCACAAGCGTTGGTGTCTGCTAAAGAGTACAGATAGGTCAGCCTTTTTCCTCCAGCTTCATCACATTAAATGGGCTAATAAAATATATGGTCCACCCTGTCCAGACACCTCAAAGCCTGCCATGGAGTAGATCAGCATAAAGAAGACATGTCAAGACAGGGCGACATCCATTCAGACCACAGAACACCACAGCCGAGAGACCATCGAGGCCCGCTGCTGACAGATACCTTCAGACACGCTGTTTCCAGCCAATCCTTAAATTTCAGATTTAATCAGATTTTTCAGACCACTCAAACATATTTGTGGAAAGAGTTACGGACATGCACAGGGACCATGAGAAAGGTTTTGAACAAAGCTGATGGCAGAATGTTCTTTCATTTTGGAAGGCTTTGCTGGATGGACGTCGGGTACTGAGAAGTGCCTTCCCCTTTTTGGTCAACAGTAGAAGTCACAAATAGTGCAAGCTAGAGGTTCGGCTTTGCTCCACACCTTTGAACTGCCGACAGCAGCTCATGGGGGAGAACACAGCCCCACGGCAACCGAGGGAGGAAATAACGCTTTGTATTTCTTTATTGTAACTGTGCAAAGTTGGGAAATCTCCGTTTACCGTTGCACAGATGATGAAAAGAAAGGTTTTTTAAACTCCAGATGAATTGCTCCACCTCTGAACATTAACAGACGGTTGTTTAAGTATCTTTAAAGTGTTTTCTTTCAATCTGGCTCAATCCAACTTTTCTTTAGCATCGCACCTGGACCTCTGAGTCACGGCGAACTTCAGACACTGGCAGTTCTTTCCCTCTCCCTTCTCCAAAGAGTACTTACATGCAGAGACACGGACACAAAACAAACAAGAAACACAGTAACAGATGTTTGCACCGTCTCAGGCGTAGTACCTTGTAAAAAATTACACTGCTACAATGCTCGGAGGTAGGTTAGTATTTAGTTTGGCTTATGGTTTCTTCAGACTCCCAGGGCAGTACTCACCTTAGGGGAGATGCCTCTGTAATTTTTGAAGCCTGGAGCATGCCATCCCACCAGCAGCAGGCTGCAGATGTTGTTGGAGCTGATGCAGGAAGGTTGGAGCTTTCCTTTCTTCTCCTGTACCGCTGTCGGTAAGACTTTCATCTCTTACCCCCCGCCCAGAAAAGGCTGCATTCTCTCTATAGTTAGCTTGATCACCTGGGTGGGTATTAATACCACACGCTTCATATAGTCGTGTGCCTGACTCCGACCTCCGCTGTGGCTCAGCAATTTAAGGAAGCTGTTAGTGACCCTCAGCTGGTTTTGCAAAACTACAATAACATCGACTGTCACAGGCTTAGACTGTGGAAGCAATGCCTATCTCTTTTTTATTCCTGAGGTCAGATTCCCTTCCATTCCCCATGGCCGCTGGTGACAGAAATTCTTCTGGGTATGCACTTTTTGCCAGGAAAAGCACAAGTTCACCCACATGCAGACATGCATCTCTCCTCCTCGCAGAGGTTCATCTCTCCTCCTCACAGAGGTCCAAATTTGGACTTTTTTTGTGACGGCTGAGGGCAGGAGACGGGCACCCTACTCAATCCATGTGGCATCCTGCATGAGAATGAAGGACACCAGTAGATCTTCTGCATAGTCTTTCAGAGACCAAAACAGAGTCAGGGAAGGCTGGGCAAGACGTTCAACCTTCCCCACATCAGCCTGTGGACCTAACTTGGCTTTTCCCTCACCTGTCCTTGCTGTTCAGCAACAGAAGAAGCTGGTGAGAAGACTGGGCAGCCACCCTGCTTCAAAAAAAAGGAATATAGTTGAATTTTGTGAAAAAAATAACACAGAACTACTTTTTGGTACTGCCCTTCACTGGTTTGAGAGTGGCCAGAATGCTTTCATGCTATTTTTAACCAAAGATGAGCCCCACCACGGCCTCTCATTGGGATGTATAAATTTTTGAGCTAGACATTGAATCTGAATGTCTAGATGCAAAATAGCCCTCATTGTTTGGACATTAGCTCAAAATGATGGAAAGCCTATTTTTTCATTCTGCTTAAACATGCGTAAATAACACCCAAACTATGTGTCATATTTTAACACAGTTCAATGGAAACACTAATTCTGATCTGGCCTCAAACCAAGCTAAACTTACCTAGAGTGAACTCCTAAGCGATTTTCAATTTTTAATCACCGTGAGTGTCTGTTACGATTTTCTTGTAGATTTTTTCAAAGTGTAGTCTCAGATACCTGCCTTTTAGTTCCTCCCATTGCTATCCCAGTTCCTCTCTCTGCCTCTAAGCTACAGAGACGATTAAGGCAAGACTGCTGGCAATATCCTCCCTGCCTTTTTGGACAGAACACCCTTCTTTCCACTAACTTTTTTTCTTCTTCCTCCAAGAAAGATACTTTTGAGCAGCATATGGAGCAAGCGCGTTTGTTCTGATAATGAACTGAAACCACTTTTTTGAGTAATTACTGCTGAAGTGGTAGCTTTTCCACGTATCTCCGGGTTGAACAGCGACAGTTCTGGAGGAGGGTGGACAAATAGACACTAAAAAAGTAGGCAAGCAAGAGAGGTGAAACTTTACACATGTTTATTGAGGGAAAGCTCCCAAAAATGATGATGGAATGATTGCCTTCCTAAAGACCATCGAATTGCACCATGAGGATGGATTCACCTCACATGGTTTAGACATCAGAACGTAGGTGCCTGTGCGTGTGCAAGTTATCCCAGCAAAACACAATCCTCCAGGAGGTCATTCATTTCGTCTTAAGATAAATCAGGCTTTGGAGGTCCTTATTTTCTCCACTGACTTTAAAAGGAGCCATGGATGACCAGCTGTAGCATGGACATCTAACTCTGAGATGCCTAGGATAAGGCAGACAAATCCTACCCTACAGCTCCGTATCACAACCTATATATAAAAATTACAATAAAAATGCATTTGTGATTAATCACATATCCATACAAGTTGTGAAATTCAATGTAATAGTTCCCTTATCAACTATAACACACACTTTCTGTCAGTTTAATGTTTTCTGTAAAGGTGCGTAACAACAATCGTTCCAAAAGAGCTCAGTGTTTTGGACCAAGTTACAATTTCTAAGGGAATCATAACTTCGCCTTGATTTGAATGCAATTAAATTCTCTGCCGTAACAGCAGCATAATGACAAAGAATATTTTTTCTTTATTTCCTCAGCTTGGAAATTAAAAGGGAATAACACACAGTGTTGCATAATGAAATAGACCTTCAGTCCCATACGGACTCAAGTCAGTGTATTCTCAAGTCAGTGTATTCTCCTTTCTGGTATGAAAAGTGATGCAGACAAATCCATTTATATATTTCTTCTTAATGCCCACTTCCAGCGCATGAAAAGAAGGAAGTTGTGCTAGCAGTTAAAACACGGCCTCTCAGCCACGGCCTGTAGCTTTGCTTCTCAGGCCCATTCTGTGCTTTAGGCTACTTATTGAACCATTGTTTGCCCATCCGAGATGTTGAGACCCGAGACCTTAATCTAATAAAAGCTGTGTTCAGGTGTAACTTTGCACATCATGCACAGTCCCTTGCTGCAAATGCTGATAAATGGCTTGGGTAGAACACAAATGACGACCCATGGCAGCTTTTACTGTTAGAAGCAATCCTTCAACTAGTTATGAACTTGGAATGTGGTTTTTTTTCTGCTGCATTAAAATACATGAAAAATCCCCTAATTCTTCATTACCGTTACAGCCACCGGTTTTGGCTTTATGTTCTTGCAAACAGTATTTTTATGGGCCCCTGAAAGGCTGTTTTACTGAAAATTTAACAATGCTTATCTCCTAATGTAGTCATCTCAATATTCGACATCGTCAGTTAAGATCTTATCGTAACAAGTAAACTGCTATTATTGTATTACGGCCATCCTGCCAAGGAACCATTACATAGCCACTCTTATCTCCCATCACACCAACCCAACCCTTTCCCAAATATCCAGACAGCAAAATTCAACATCAAGTACCCTGTATGAAGGGTGGTTTCCCAATAACCCTTCCCATTTGAGCCAAGGTCTTGGCAGCCTCCTGTGAGGCATTTGCCACAAAAGCACGTCTAAATGGATGTGGTCTGTAGTCATCAGGAGCCTGTGTGAGCTGGTAGTGCAGACCCCAAAGTACTGGTTTACAGGGGTTCCCTGTGTGAGACAATCTCCCTTTTCCTAACTTAACTTAAAACTCTAACTTAAAACTGGGCTCTAACTTAAAACTGTGTGTATTCCTGATGGAGGTGAGGAGTGGGAGTGGATCTGTGCTTTGCAAACACCTGCACCTGAAGAAGAAACGACTAGTGAGCAGTGTCGCTCGATGCTCCCAACAGGCGATGACCACCTTTCCAGAGGAGGAGGTAGAGCTGCTCACATAAGTGCTCTCTACATGATTTAGTGTCAAAATGAGCTGTGTTAAAGCTTAAGAGGCTTGAACAGAAAGTCACGCTAGCCTAACTGGTACTGAGAAACAAGCGTAGACTAGAAGAAAATGTTCTTGGCTTGTTGATGCTAACTCAGTAACGAGCATAACTCAGCGTGTGCTTTGGATCCACTTCTGCACCGGGACAGTCAAAGGGATCTTTTGCTGGTGACGCAAACAGGACCATAGTATCCAGTCCTCGGTTGTCACTAATTTCCTGTGTTTCCAGATTGTATATTGCCTTGTTAGAGAAGCCGTATAGCAAATGGTGGGGGTTGCTGACAAACTGTGCCTCCAGGAATGCAAATCAGGTCGATCTTGGGTGGTTTATCTTATTATAGTATAGGCACATGGCCTGTAACTCCAGTCCCAGCGCAAAATATATTTTAGGCTAAGAAACTCAATGTATTAACTTTAGCAGTACCTAAACTGTATTTACTTTGTTTCTTCTTTCCTCTCTCTGCCTTTGCCTGAAATTAATAGACAGCTTTGCTAAGTCATGAATCTGGAATTAGGACCTCAGAATTGGATGCTCTGACACATCTTTTATTCTTGTTTATACAGCATCCAAAACGCGCGTGGCTTATCTGAGGGCTTATCTACCTTTTTTGTCTTATCTTGCCTAATGGCAAGCCCAGGTATAAAGAGAATAATTGAATCCGAAGAGTAAATAAACAAACATTGTATATAGAACTGGGATCAGCAAGGATTGTATGAAAATTCCCAGGGGTATCTTTAGGTTTCTCCTACAGCTGGGCTTGCTTTCTCTCCCAGGTTTTTAACGTAGGTCCTGTTCTGTAATGACAAAAATGTGAAAGAGAAAATTCAGGAGAATTATGCAGCCTTAAGTAATGCAGATTAAACTTTGACTCTTTTTAAATATTTCAGACTCCTTTTTTCCCTCTGAACAGGTGTACTGCTCAGTGAGGTGAATGACAGCAGTTTATGTTTCCAAGGGCATTGTTTATTCTAAGATAATTATTTATTGGTTAAAATGCATTCTCTAATACGCCGAGAATTTGCGATCCTTTTTTTTCTTTATTGCAGATTAACACCATTTCCATTTTAATAACGACAGTGAATGCAACGACCAGGGCCAGACTGTGCAAAACAAACATCCGCTAATTTGTAATCATTTAAATATGTAAAGCAAGACTTTGATGTTAATGCACCATTAAAAAGGAGCCGGGAAGTTCACACGTCTGTTCCTGTATCGCATGTCAAGCAGCAGAACAGCTCAAAGAGCAGCTTGTTGGTTTATGGCATCAAACCCACCTCAGCAAGTTTGCCATCTTGTAAAAATGTTTGGTACATGACGTCTTCAAGTTTTACGGGACATGGAAAATCCACAGGAGGAAACCGAATTGACAGAGCTTGTACCTTTCTGTGCCCTCTCTTCATTATCCAGCAGTATCTGGTCCATGCAAGCCTGACTCTGGATCTCCTCCAGTCCTTGGGTACGGAGGAATGGCTTCATCATCCCGGCTGTCAGAGTCCTTTCACAGTGACTGTATTTTCCAACCCCAGAGATTATGTTTACAAAGACCTCTGAATATCAGCACGTTCAGGAAATAGTTCAATGTTTTGGAACTATTATTCTTAAAGGGAAAATGAATTCGGTGTTGTTGAGTTTACATTAGCATCTCCCAGGCAGGGTCTAGATGACGGCAATTAATCCGAATCTTTAAATTGTTCCTGGCAGCATATTCTGCAGCATTTTATTTTTTCTTCTGAACTCACTTTAATTGGGAAACATGTGCAGCAATTTCACCTATTTACCTGTAAGCCAAGCCACAACTTCTCTAATTTATCCCATTTCTGGAATGTAGAGCTTCATTAAAGCATCGGGAAATCACCAGTATCTTTCAGAAAATAAAATAGGGTAAGTTAGGCATTTGCAACAATTTTCAGGCTTGGAACACATACAGTTGTTGTGCTGATAATAGCTACCTGGTTAAAGTAACAGTTTATTTTTTATCAGTAACAAGTAGGACACAGATACACCAGTGTACTTTGGGCATAGACGAGTGAACTGTATTCCCATTTTTAGGAGAAAAGAAAGCAAATAGATCCCTACGAGCACCGCTGTATTGATATATCTTAAGCAACATGCGTGGCACACACGCGCACACACAATGATTTCACTGCGGTAGTCAAAGCCAAATGACTTTTTTTTTGCGTAAATGGGCTAAATTGATGTTTCTGCATGACTGTTTTAACTGCCCTCTTAAGAGGCTTGCCGTTGCCAGCGCTCCCTTCTACATTTTGCATCTTCAAGGCTTGTTCTACACATACACCAGCTGTAACACTTTTAACTCTCCCTGTGTAGTTGGTCTTACTGTACTGAAAATGCTCTGAAAATGCTCTTCTGTGAATGTAAGTGCGCTATGACAGTATAATGTGAGTTTGAGAGTGAGAAAACAAGTCCGTATTCCCACTGTGGTTGCATCCCCATAAGAGTTAATATACATCAGCCTCGGTAAAAATCCCTCTAATCAAAGAGAGTCATCAGAATAGAAACAACGCATAGATCAAGCCAACAAATAACCTGTCGTAGTGCAAAATTTCAGACTTTGAGACCCCAGCTCACCGGCTTTAAAGCCTGCTGGTATTGTTGGAAATTAATTGTGCACATCACTCTCTCTGCTCTGTCTACTGCGTTGCTGTGTTGGGGTCAACATGAAGAAACCTCCCGCTGATGCCAGAGGTAGCCCTGCTTGGAGAGGGCTCCCTGGCAATAAGCCTATGGGTTTCAGTGACACACAAACTATTGCCTTAGAGAAAAAAGGGTCACAAAATTTAGCGGGGCAGAATTTGGCCCAGAGGTGGAGCTTCTTTCAAAAGAAGACAATCAGGTGCAATCTCTGGAGCCACTGATTCTCTCGATACTCATTTCTGTCCTCATCCTTCTCCTTTCCAAGAGTTTTGAGGGGCTTTTATGTTTTTTCTTTTGTTTGTAATAACTATTTTGTCTTTGCAAATATTTGTCTCTGGCTACTCTTTAGTCCATGGCTCTCCCAGATCCAAGTCAACTCATTCCCACAGCAGCAGGAGAACTGCATCGGGAAAGCTGTACAAAAAAGTCAGGATGAAAGTTGTCGTCTTCTTGCAGGAACAACCCCCAGCCCTTGGTTTTGGTATTAAAACCAGAATTTATTCTTAGGGTAATGAACTAACACGCGGTTTGGGCACCACTAGGCAGGGACAGAGCACCAGGCTCAGCTGACATGGGCTACGCTAGGTACCAAATATGTTCTGGATACCAGAAATCGTTTACACTAATGATAATTTTTCCAGCTTCTAAAAATAACTCTCCACTATGCAATGTCTCTTCTCAAAAATGAGTAAAACAAACATGAGAAATCAGGGAAATAACTATTTTCTGCTTTTAGACGTATCTTTGACTACTTGAGAGTGGTAGGCAAAGACTTGATCAACAAATTTGTGCATAAGGAAATGGATTTATATGTAAATAATTATATTATGAATGTTAACCAGCTGCACACATCACAAGGAAAACACCAGGGAGGTTTGTTTGTCGACGCTAAAGAAAATATGTTTGCTTTATGCTGTTCTTATATGGTCGTTTTCACTGGAAGCACAGTTTATAGCGGCATAGCAATCATTTATTTTTCACTGTAAAAGCTCCATGAGTCTTTGGAAACAGTGTCAGGCTCTCTGCTGTGAAAATGGTGAAAAACGAAGCTGGCCGACTTCAGAGTTGTCAACCTAGAGTTGAAAATATTCCCTCTTTGGAATCTCTTGATGTTGTTTATGTCCACCTTTCTGGTAGTGATTTCCAATGCAGAGAAAAATAATTAGATTGCTAGAAAGACAAAGGTAGAAATGACTGCAAATGGGATCTTGCCAAGGATTTGGCAAACAAACTGTTATTTATTTTAACATTGTCATAATGGTGAAGGAAAAATGTCCGTAGACGAAAACTGCCTGGATTATTGAAACTGTAAGTGATGAAAAGAATGTAGGCTTTTTTTTTTTTCCCTAGTGCACATGGTCGTACTTCCTGGCAGAAACAATCCGAGAAAGCTTTTATAACTGGATCTTCAAAGAAGCTTCACCTCAACCTCCATTTTTTTTTTTCAGTCAACAGTCATTTTCATGAAAAACTGCGCCTCTGTGAATACAAAACCAGAGTTTTGCCTGTGAGAATTTGGGCACATGCTGCCATAAAGCTGATAGGCATTGTGTTCTTGGGAAAAAACCCTCCACGATAAGGAGGAGAACCACTCTGCTGTCCCATTGCTGAGTGGGAGAAGGACACCAAAGGCACACGTACTTTTGCATCTCTGACCTTACCTAGATGCCTGGTGTTCTCCCACCTCAACGTACTCAGACTCCTGCCCTGAGATGCTGTGGATGCTTGAGATGCTCTCCAGTGGGTGCTGAGCCTTCCTTCTCCCTAAGGAGAAGACAGTCCACCCACTGAGGTGCGTACAGGCTTTTAGGAAAGGGAGTGGGAATGTCCTTGCGCTCACCATCGCCCTTTCAGGGTACTGAACTGCTCGCACAAACACGGCGCATAAAAGGAGACAGCATATTAATGACAGCTCGACCTGAAAAAGTCCTATCCCTGCACGTTTTCTACCCCCACGCGCAAACAAGATTTCGGTGAGGTAATTAAAAAGCACAGCGCTGGTAATCACCGCGCCTTCATTCCTCACAGTCGATGGAAAAGGACAAGCTGGCTGGCGGGAGGTTTTTTTAAGGATTTCCAGAATGACTATAAAAATGACACAGTGCTATCCTTGCCCGTTAGTTGTGTTTGAAACAAAGCATTCGAAAGGGCACATATTTAATACTCGTTTACCACCGTTTCACGGGCAGTTACGAGACCCTTCATTTTAATTCGGGACATACTTTTAAACGTCTTTCTCCAGCATCCCAACCGACTGTGCACCTGCCCTGCCAGAAAAGGCCTGCCTCCCGCCCAGCCCCTCCGCCTCCCACCGGCCCCGAGCCTGGAGGTGACGGGGGGTCGCTCGGCCCCTCAGGCGCGGAGCGCAGGCGGGCTGGCTTGAGGCGGCGGCCGGGAAGGGGACCCCAGCACCGGCCGCCGCCTGAGGTAAGGCCGCCCCGGCTCCCCGCAGCCCACCAGGAAGGGCCGGAGCGGGGCCCGCCGCGGACAGGGGACGCTGCCGCCGCGCAGGCCCCGGCCCCCCGCCCAGGGCGGCGGTTGGGCGCCGCTCGGCCCCTCAGCCGGGAGGAGCGACGGGGGAAGCGGCCCCCCCCGCCCTCGCAGCCCCCCCCGGGGCGGGCCGGGCGCTCGGCCCCGCCAGCGGGAGGGGCGGGCGGTGCGCGGGGGCTCCTCCTCCGCCGCCTCTCCCCGCCTCCCCGCCGTGACGGCCGGGCGCGCCCCCCGCTCCGCGCCGCCTCTTCCCCGCTTCGACCCGCCCCGGCTCCCCGGAGAGGCCGCTCCGCGCCCGGCTGCCGCCGCCGCCGCTGCCGCCGCCGCGCTCGCACACTTAGTTGGAGCCGCCCGGTCCCCCGCGCCTCCTCGTCCTCTCCAGCCCGGGCCCCGAGCCGCGCCCGGCGCCTGCCGGGGGCTCTCCGCGGCGGGGGAGCCGCTCCGAGCGGCGGCTCCTGAGGTGAGCGGCCCCCGGGTGCCGGCGGGGGCGGGCGGCGGGGAGGGGGGGGCAGCCGCGGGCGGGGGGCCGGGGGGCGCCGCTTCCCCCGCCGAGGCCCGGGCCTGGGCCGGCGGTGGGCGCGCTGGGGCCGGGGCCGGGCGGAGCCCCCGCTCCGGGCCGGGGCTGGGGTCGAGGGCGGCCCCCCCGCGGGGCCGTGCCCGCCGTCGCGTCCCCCGGCCGCCGCGCAGCCTTTTTATTCCCTTATTTCTCCGTATCCCGCCCTCCCGCCCGATTCCTCCGGGCGATGTTTTATTCATGACCCCGCCGGGCTTTGTACGGGGAGCGGGCGCCTTCCCTTCCTCCGCAGTTCGCCGAGTGCTGCCAGAGCGCGGGGCTGGGCGGGGGGCGCGGAGGGGTCGCGGCTTGGAGGCGAAATGGCTGCAGGGTGGGCACGGTTTTCCCATCCGGGGGGGCAGGCCGGGGTTTGAACGGGCTCTGTTTGCTTTGGAGGGTGCTGGCGTTGCCGCGGCTCCGAAGTGGAGCGAGGCAGGGGGGTCTCTTGCTGCATTTCCCTCCGCTCGCAGGGGAGACGTAGCTCGCCGCAGGTCTGCTGGCCTCAGGGAGAAGAAACAAGTCACCGCAAGGCTTTCTGTAGATTTCTTTCAATATGTATGTATGTGTATCTTCTCTTTCAAGGGTTCAGCAGCAAGCGTATTGCAACACCAAATGCCCGTAAGCCAGGCGGCACTTACACCATCACCGAGTTAACTGTAGATGTCAGACTGTGCTTGCACTGATGTGATGTCAGATTCGTAATAACGCGCAGAAATGGTGAATTCGGTGCGGGCTGAGCGTGATGGAGACGGCACAGACCCAGCTGGCGTGGACAGACTCGGTGGAGTCTCTTTCTTCCCTGGTGCAGGGCCTGCTGCGTAGGTAGTCCCCCGGAGCAGGGAGATCGTAGGGGCGCTGGGATAATGGTTACAGATTCGTGGGTACTAGGGACTCAGAGGGGCAGATATTTGTGCCTGGAGCAGAGATAGTTAGCTTGCTTTCCCTTACAAAGGTATTCAGATATGCGTCGGTTAGGCAGTCGTTTGCTGATGCCGGTCTTGTCTGTAACTTCTGCGACGAGGCAGCCACCCTGGGCATCAGTCAAGAGGATGAATTTTGTTGCATGCTGTAGAAAACCGACTGTGATCAATAGGCGGTTTCGTGTTAGTCCCCGATACTGCCTCTTGATTTCTCATGAGCTGATCGTGGACTGGTGAACTAGAACTGAGAGATGCCAAAATATGCTCCTGGCCTTATTCAGTTTCCCGTTTGCCTGCCCTTCACCTTCCCCGTGCCTTGGTTGGTTGGATTTCAATGGAAAAATTCTGGTCCTGAGCCTGCTCAAAGAAATACATCTGTTCTGGTTTTGCTTTTCTAACTCGCTGTTTGATAATAGCCGTAAGGCGACGTGTTTGTGAAGATCTCCCGCGTATGGGGGCTGGAGGTATTTGCCCTTTGGTACAAGTGGCATGCACCGATACTGCTTGATGTTGTTTAACCTTATATTATCTTAAGTGTTGTATAATGAGGCAGCTTGATTTGTTTAAGACTTTGTGATGTTGTAATACAGTAATAATTATAAATCTTCTCATTGTCTGAAGAATCTTTAAATACTACTCTGTCTCAGGAGGTACTTCATGTGTGTTTATTTCCAAGAGGCGCAGGCATGGATGAGCAGTGTTTGACATCAGTCATGTTCGTTTTGGGGTGGGAGGACAGGAGCACTTTGGCACTAGTGCTTCAAGTTGTAATTTATGGGTGTGACGTCATGTGGTAGATAAGCTTTTATGGGATCTGGCATGTAAATTATGGCCTTTGTTTATATACGTGCAATTACTTGTTTGGAAAATCCACGCTGTATAGTTTGCTTAATAGCCTGCGCTGGAGCTGTGAATAAGATCTAGCAGAATGTGCTTTAATTGCACAATATTGTTCAGCGGTTGAAAACATTTCGCTTTACCTTGTGCTCGCAGCCTGCACCAGGTGTGAAGTTATTACGCTGCATCTGCACGCTGAGCTACGTCTTGTACGGTAGTCGGCTGTGAAAGCAGAGGGCAAGGCGCTTTTATTTTCTTCTTTCTCCATTATCTATTTCATTTTGGTTTTGTTTTTTTTTTTTTAAAAGAAGCGGGGTGCTGAAATGAGTGATTTCAGCTAATCTGCGCTGGAGAGAACAGCTTGGTTATTTAAGGCTGCTGTAGTTTGTTATGCAATCAGATTAACAAAGGTTGAAATGATCATTCAACTTTGGGTAAACAAATGAGATAGATAGATAGATAGATAGATATATAAACCAACATGGATTAGGGTGACTCCGTACACTGGAGAGATGTGCTGCCGTTAGTGTATTGCAAATATTGGACAAAAACACAATGAGTGGACACAGTAACGTAGTAAATAAATTTTTGGTAAACTTCTCAGCATTATAATGCACTTACTATTGATTGATTGTGCTCCAGGAGCTTCTGCGGTGTGTTAGGTGCTGCCCGTGTGCATGGGCGAACTTGCTCTCAGCTTCATTTAATTGACAGGCAAAGGCCTCGGCAAACGTCTTTGTGCACAGCCCGATCGTGCCTGGGGTGCTGTGCAGGCTCTGTGCTAATTGCAGCGCAGGTGTTGGGTCTAGGAAGATGACCAACGCTCAACTGGAAGCTTTTTAAATAAAATTTAAAAAAAAATTACGTAATTCCAAACACGTTTGCTGAAGCTGGCAGCCCCTCAACCAGTCCATTATTAGTTGGCCGTTTCTTTTTGTTGTTGTGGAAGCAGCGTTGCTGCAGGAGAGATTTTTAAGGCTCGTCTCCCTGAATCTGCTCAGAGAGGAGGCGATGACGTGCATGCTGCGCGGCAAAGGTCGGTGCAGGAGTAGTCGGCACAGACATCGCTGGTGTATCAGAGGTGAGACCCCACCCGGAGAGACAAGAGCCCATCTACAGAGGGGAAGGTGGAAGCCAGGGATGTGGGGGAAGTAGCTGGAGCGCAGGGAGGAGAGGCAGGCGTTTATCAGCGTTACGGCAGGATCCTCTCTTGTGCGCGCAGTGCCGCGCTCGGACCCCGGGCTGCGGTTGCAGCGCAGTGATCTCGCCTGGGCTCTGGTACTCTAGAATTGGACCTCGCTCTAAAAATACCGTAGCGTGAAATATGCCCGCTGTTATTATGGTATGCAGTGGCATCGTGTTTGGGGGAAAGGAGGAATAACTGACTCCTGGCAGTCAGCTTTCCGGAGGCCTTCGTGTTGGCGTGGAGTCTGAGCCCTTCCAACCTTCCTCTTGTTCGGGGAAAGGTAAGGTACCCTCGAGGATGCTGCTCTTCCGTCCTTGAGCAGAAGATGATGGAACAGGACTACATTTTGGATACACATTCAAAAATATTCCAGAAAGGGTTTTTTTTTATTATTATTACTACTTATTTCCTTGCTGGCTGTGTTTAATTCCATATAAGCAGGCATCTAATTGCAATGGGATTTCACAGGCGCTTGCAGATATATATCACTATGCTACTGGCTGATCTTCGTGCTCTGTAACATACTTGTGACTAAACGTACGCAAGCACATTTTGGGTATACTGCAATCTAGAGAGTTACTTTTGGGAATAGGTGATATTAAGGCTGTCGTATTGTAGGATGTTCGGAGAAGAGGCGGTGTGGAATGTGATATGCAATCAGTAATTTTAAGACTATTTCTTTTACTGGTACTAGGCTACTTCAGCTGGGGTTTACTAACAGGTTGGTATCTTGTCGTCTTCAATTTTGTGAACTGAATAAAAGCAGTTATTCTTGGTCAGACTGGAGATCTGTCTAGCTCAGGATCTTTCCTGATGGGGCCACTTACAGGTGTGTAGGAAAAACTGTAACTACCAAGTTCTCCTCCTGGTAAACCTTCCAGCAGTCATCGCTCTAGGAGATCTTTGGGCTGGCAGTTCCACTGAGGCTGTTGTGTTTAATAGCTGCTGATGGTTGTCTTCTCGGAAAAATGTCTAATTTGTTTTGAAAAACTTTATGGCATTAGTGTTCACAACATCCTGTGTTGGTGAACTCCCAGTATAATTGTGCACTTTGAAAATTATTTGATTTTATTTGTTTTACGGCTTGCCGTTTGAAGTGCCTGCCCTGTGATTTTTGTCTGAATTCTGGAAGAATATCTTCCTTCTTAAATTTTTACATAGAAAAGTACTGTGTATGGGGTTGTTAACAGCTCTTAGAACATATATAAAGATAACTGCTAGATGTTTGCAGTAAGGTATGCTCCCAGCCCCATTTGCAGTCTCCTTTCATAGATGCGTACCCTTACAGCTGTTGCATTTAGGTGACTACGTGCAAAAAAAATGTTCAAATACAAGAAGTGATGTGACTTCTGCAGCTATACATCCTGTACATACATTGCAGTAAGTCTTGGTTCAGAACGGCTCAGATGGCAAAAGAGTTGCTGTATGCCAAGGAGTGACTGACTTCGGCAGCGTTGTTTGAAGTTCTTACCAAAGTAAATCTTTGCAAGGTATCTGGTGCAACATTTTAGGCAATGTGGAAGGATGCGGAAAACAGATTTTTAAAATTGTATTAAAGAGCCTGAAGTTAAGAAATACAGATTCCAGTAAGCGCAGAATCACGCAGTAAAAGCAATGACTCGGTCCCTGAATTGTTCTTTAGGTTAGCTTTCAGCACGTCATCCTGGACCATTCCAGGAATAGCTGGGTGTTAAAAAGTTGTGTTTTAAATTCCACTTTTCCTTCGTGGGGCAGGGAAGCAGGAGCTTTCGACTGTGAGTTGAGCTACAGCATTTGCTTTTGCACTGGTGGTGCAGGAGTTGGTCTGGGTTATGGGGGCCATCTGGGTGACAGAGTTTGTTGTACTAGACTTTGCTACTGGTGGTAATGAAACGGTTGTATGAAAAGAAGCCCTCCAAAGGTTGGTAATTTATTTATTATTAAGGCAGCTTCTGAAATCCTATTGAAAAAAATGGGTCAAATTCTCACGGTTTTTAAAGCAAACAGAAAATCTTCGTCTTGTCATTTCTCCTGTTATTCCACCCTTAAGCCTGTAAGCTTATGATTAAAGTGGGTGGAATTTCAGCTTACTGGTTTATGGGTGGGATAATAGTAGAGAGTGACCAGACAAACGTTTTCTGTTTGTTTTAAAAATAGAGACACTTACATAATAATGCTCTACACAACAACAGTACATGCATATGAATAAGATCTCTGCAACAGAGTATTAATCCAACAGCATCCCTTGCCTGCCTGTCTGCTGTGGCTTGCTTCAAAGGAAGGTAATTCTGGAGTGAAGAGATGCCAGTGTCAAGTGATTTAACTGGAGTATTGGTCCAGTCCTGAACAGCCTTTAGGCAGGGCTCTGGGTTAGAGGTTTGGAGAAATAGATTTTTAAACCAGCTCTTAGTTTGTTATCTGAATCAGGGAAAACCATTATTTCTCCGCTGTGGAGCACCGTCTGTCTGTTTGTGTTTTGAGTTGTTTGCAGAGATTCATCTCTTAACGTATGGCGTGCGCTTAGTAAAACCGAGGCCCCATTTTTGAGAGCGGAGTGCTATTGCTAATAAAAAAAAAAACCAAAACCACCAAACCAGTGAACATGTCTGAAAGCATCAGGATTGCATCAGGGTCTTCCCTCTTAACTACGGAAGCGGCCTCAGTTTGTTTTTCTTCTGTCTCTGTATCTCTAACAGAAAGCAATAGACTTTATCCATCAAGTTTGGAAAAAGATGAAAAGCAAGTTCACTTGAAATATGTATTTAATAGGAAGAATTTTCCAGGATCTATATATACAGGTGGGCATTTTCCCAAAAGTGTGTGTTAGGCGTTGAGGCCGTAACTATGTTGTTGCTAACCAAAATTGTAGCCCTGAACGCATCTATAAATACCATAGCCTCACCCTTTTGACGCTGTGAAACGATACGTAGCTGGAATCATTTCATACATCAGGATATAAAAGGACCTTGGTCAACTTGTGCTTTTATAATAAACAAGGAGAAGTTTATCCAAGTTGCTCAGTAGAGGAGTATACCCACACAAAGTCAGCTCTTTATTTGGGGAGGGACTTACCTCTTAGACTTTTCTCCTTAGGATTTTTATCTCATCCCATCCCAAGTTTTTATTAATAAAAGCAAAGCAACTTTAATGTGATTACGCATGTTTGGCAGACAGACCTCTGCGTTTTAGAGTCGTGGCTAATTAGATTTGCGGAGCCTGTGCAATTTAGGATATTGGGCAGGGAGATTGTTTTAGCAGGAAGACACAGAGGAAATTGCTGTCCCTCCCTTTCTTTTGGTTTTCTGTGAACTTTGCAGGTTTCTAGACGATGTGCTGATGTTGGTGTGCCATTCCTGGGGAAACGGGCTTGTTGAAGTTCACCTTTCTGTATGGAGAATTCCTTTTAAATTGTTATTCAGTAACGTTCTGAATATTGCATATTTGCACATCTCTACTAGAAAACAGTCTGAGGGAAGAATCGGCTGGTAAAACAAAACAAATGCTGTCTTTTTAAGGGCTGGTGACAGGCTGTGAGCCCATTTCAGCTTCAACTTTGAGGGATGACTAAGATGTTTCTCTCTTCTGGCAATACCCCGTTTGGATCCTGCCACTTAATTTTTGTCTCCAGGCCTGCTCATCTCAGCTGCGTCTTACAGGGAATGCAGCTGATGTGCAATAAACGTACCGACAAAACGTGCAGGAGTTTGGTCTTGTGTTGCAGATGGATTTGCACAGCACCCCGTCGCCGGGAAGCTGCCTTCAGCTCTCTGAAGTAGGGTGTTTGAAGATGGGCTCTGGGCTGCCGAGCGTGGTTGGCCGCGTGATGCTGAAGGACAGGGTACGGCTCCTTCTCTTCCAGTGCAGTTGCTCTCGTTACGTACGCACAGTAGCTGTGGTCTGGTGGATGCCCAGAGGCTCAGCTTTCTCTTCTGAGCCTTTATTTTTGCAGGAATCTGAAATAGCAGAACCGACGCTGCTATTGAATAAGCCGGGCTGAATCTAGGGGAGCAGATCGGGCAGCTCTGCCCTTCACCCACCACAGAAATGCACAGAGGAGAAACTCGTATGAGTACTTTAGGGACTTGTTTGATTAGTGGGTGAAAGAAGAGCCAACCAGGGTTTTCTAATATTAGTCTCTGTTATTTTTACCACTCAAAGTTCTTATGCACATAGTAGTTTTTTCTTATGATTTATGTTTTTAAATTACTACCTAGTTTTCAGGTGTGGGAGCCTATCATTTCAAAGTGCTACTGCAATGAAAATCAAAACCTCCTGATGAACAAGCTTCTGAGAGAATTTCTGTTTTTTTTCCTCTCTTGAAAAAAAAAATAATATAAGAGGAAGCTGTATCCGTTCTGCTTTGGTCATGTCAGATAAGGTGTATCTTTGAGATGAAAAAGTCTTGATGCTTGGAGGAGGGGAGCGCTTCTTTCTTTTGTCTCAAAGGTTGCAGCGGAGGATACTAATTAACCACCGAACAAATTGGGTGAATTGGGGAGTCTGCCTTTGCTATCGCAGTGAAAATGTTTTGTTTGGAAGAGCTGCGCGAATTACACCCGCAAGCGTTCATATAGAGATAAATCAGCCCCTGGCTGCCCAAAATCTTCCTGTTTCAGTCTGCAGAAATATGCCAGGAAAGCTTTTGAAATGGCAACAGCCAGTCTGCATGTTCTGGAGCAGATTGTGTACCGGAGACCGCGGCACAGCCCTGAGCAAAGACGTCAGCAGCGAGGAGTGACTGTCATCCCCAACACAAACAGACAGACTCCATCAGCATGACAGACCGGCGAAGGGTGATGCAACGCTAATGGGCAGATCATGATGATTGTCAGCTCAGAATATAGGGTTTGTTTGTTGTTCTTCCCCAACGACAGCAGCTGACTCTGAGGTGGATTTTCCTATAACTAGCATTCTGCATCTTTGACATTTTGGCAAGAGTGAGACTATTTCCTAAAAAAAAAAATCATAATGGAATAAGAGGCCTCAGGCTTAGTAACAGCATTTAGAAGAATAATAGATGCTCAGCCTTGTGAAACTACATTTAGTTGTACATTTATTTGGGGATTTTTACAAGCATAATGGAAAATTATGCACTTGACTCTTTGCTGAGTTGCAGTGGGATTCAGGGGACCTAATTTCCTTAAGAATATGAAAATCCCAGGCTTTGTGATATAACTTGTGTTTGCCTTTACACTTGTGTCCTAGTCTCTGAGCCTTTTTTCGTCAACAGCAAATGCTTGGGTGCTGCAACAGAAGTAGTTTAAAAGTCAATGATTTGAAAGGAAAAAAGCTGGAGCTTCTTAGGTGTGTGGGGACTGGATGAAGTAGGATTAATCTGGCATTAGAGCAGAAATTTGTGAGAGAAGCCCGGTCAAGTGACTGGCTGGAGAGAGGGGGGGTTCATGAAGTCAAAGTCATTCTTTCAGCCAAAGGGGATCAGGCTGACATCTTTGTGACAGGGGTTTTTGCCTGGCCTCTCCCACAGGCTCCGGGTGGCTGTCATGTACTTCCTCCACAATTGCTTGGCATTCTGCGAGCTCAGGCCTTAAAAAAAGACCCTCGAAGTGAACAGCTTTCCAGAAGGTCATTAGAAATTTAATACTACAATTTAACGAGGTTTGTGAGTTACCTCTAACACAAATAACAGTGCTGACGACTGCTTTTCAATTATTAATTTTTGTACAGCCTGTTGTTGGCCATTAAGATGGGTTGTCTATGCAAAGTGGTTCCATAAAATGCAAATTATTAGCTTCTATGTGGGTCAGAAAACATTGCCTACTTGGTGTAGCCCTTGTAGTTAAATAGACTCCTTTGTTAAGCAAATAATTTAAGCACTGGTTACTCTTAGCAGTGTCAAAAACGTACATGAATTCTTGCTGAGCGTAAATAAAGCGTTTCGGCTTTGAATTATGACTGCAGGATTTGGCTTAAAAACTATTTTGGGGCCACAGGCACAGCCCAAAGCCGGGGGACGTACGTGGCTCCGCTCCTGGAATGGCGTCAGGATGGAGGATGACTCAGTCACCCCTGCAACTTCCTTGTTGCTCCAGAAAGGTAGTGATTTATTGTGGGACTGTGTCAGCAGTAAATAGCCATCCACCCAGCGCTGATTCAGCCACTCCGAAAGTGGTAGTTAAGGATGTGCGCCCCGTCTTTGCCTCCTCGGTGCCTCCCAGCTCCCTTCCCACCCATCAGCTGCGGAGGGTGTAAACAAAGACGTAGCCTTTCCTCCCCCATACTTTGACTGCTGGCCAGGCGGCCGTGTGAGGCTGCGAGCGGAGATCTTGTTCTTGCAGATAGACGCGCGCTGCACGCCAGCGTCGAGATTTGGATGGCGTTCCTGTTGAGTCAGGGAAGATTGGCTGTGCAAAGCCTGCGGGGTTTGGTCTTCTGAGGGCGCTGAGGTTGAAGCAATAGTAAATGTGGCGGAATCAGCACGTAGTGCTGTTGCTGCTGGGTGAAAAATTGGTCCAAACCCTTCCAGGCCCTGCCCTGGCCTTCCTTTGTAGGCAGAACAGGTTGGGCAGCAGCACGGGACCAGAGGAGACTACAAAGAAGAAGGTGAAGTTCACCGAGAACGTTCATTAAGTGCTACAGGTCGAGGACGCTTGTTTTTCTGGGGTTTATGTTGGCTTGCAGTACATAAGGAGGAATTTCTTTGCTCCTGTTGTTATGATTAATGAGAAATAAGGCAAGTAGTTGTTTTACTGCTGGCTTTCCCCTCCTGCCTGCCCTCCAAAAGATACCCCAAGGTACAAAAAACTGCCAGTCTAAAAGCCTGATTCTGAAATAAAGCACTCAATTTCAGATACATCAATGATCCTACCGATGTCAAGATTGCGATGGAGAACAGCATCCTAATGGCAATATCTCCTCCCATCTCTTCCACCCTGCTTTCCCAAAAGCGACTGCTATCCTGGGAAAGCACATGAAGAACCCACTTGCTGTTTCTTCTCATCACAGCCCTTTTCTTTTTAGTGGAGGGCAAATACCAGGATAATTGTTGTGTTCCTGTATTTTTTTTGCCTTAAGCCAAATGCAGAAGAAACAACTCTTTTTTCTGAGGCTTTTTTTGCATTCAGTGTATGCTTTGAAAAGGCACATAACAGGCTGTTGTTGGCCGTAATCAGTGTTAGCCGCTTCCCAAGACATGGTCTCTCGCAAGACGAAGGTAAGTTTTAATGCGGTGCTTGTGAGAGGCAGAGGTGGGACAGAAGATCCCAGGTGAATTAACCATGCCAAGGAAACTATCCCAAAAAAATCTGCTGTGGATTTTCTGAGCGTGTGAGATCAGCTCCTCTTTTGATCTTGGCCATGACTGAATATCCTCAAGAATAAAAGCCACAAGTAAGAATGGAGGTGGCCCTGAAGACTTCCTGGTTTCGCTTTGATGGTTGTTACCTGGTGAATCGCACTGTCCTGTTTGCTGACGGCTTCTCTTTATGAGTAAATTGGTGACCTCTGTGCTTTTCCAGCCTTTCAATTTCTCCTTCCTCTCTTCCCTACTTACAATGTTCCATTCTTTCTCTTTACTTGCTGCCAACTCCTGCAACATCTCATGAACGTGCCTGAAATGTGTTTTGTATTGAAATGGTTTTATTGCTTTGAAAATGCTGAGGGTGGTTGAATTTAAAAAAAAAAAAAAAAGAAAAAAGAAAAAAAAGGTTGTGTGTGAGCTTCACAGTCTGCTGCTTCTGTGCCAATAAAGCCAAACTCCATGGGCTAGGCTCAGTATCTGTAAGGTCTCTTCAAAGGGCGAGCTGAGCTGAGGTGCTGTCTGTGGGAATGCTGATCTGGTCTCGGCGCTGAGGGGAAAAAAACAGTGTTGGAGGAGATGCAGGGACCTTTCTGTATCATCAGACTGCACGACTGGTTTTGTATCTTGATTTGAATGTCAAAGAAGAGATGGAAAACAGAAATGGGAGTGACTTTCACCCTTAAGGTAATGTATGCCTCTTGGTGCTAGGGATTGTGAGCTGACTTACCAGTCTCTAGTTCATAATTTCTACCGGGTCATTAGCCAGCACGTCTAGTAGGCTCAATTGTTTGGCTAGTCACCGGAGGTACTCTAAGACAAAGTTTAAAATTGATGAAAATTACAGCGGTCTAAGGTGCTGTGTTCGTTGTACTTACCTGGAAATTTAGGAGTATACCCTTGGTGCTGCCTGCAGCTGCCTTGAGTAGTTCCCCTGGTTTTTATCCTGTTTGCTGCTTTGTTATAAATCTATACCAGAAAGGCTTGGATGAAATGAGTGCCCGTGAGGGAAGTTTTAGGGAATATTGGGAAGAAGTATAAAGGAGAGCAAGCATGCACCAGAAAATCAGCTTCAAAGCATGTAGTAAGGAGGAAAAAATGTACATGCTTGCAGATATTGCTGGAATATCAGAAGGATTTCATGGGGTAGTGAATGGTGACCAGGGTGGGAGCTGCAAGACCGCAGCTCTTTTTCCTGAGAGGTTGTGGGGCTGCCGTGACTGGAGTTGTCCATTCATGTTCTTTGCAGCTGCGACGGTATCTTTATGGCATCCAGCGTTGTAGGACTCTGATCTTGTTCTGTGCCTTGTTATCAGAAAAATGAAAACAGGTCCCCTTTGATTTTTTAATTTTTTTTCTCTGTAGAGTGAAATCTGGATTATTTTTCTAAATCCCTTGATCAACTTGAACCTCAGTAGCTTAATTCTGTTCTCATAACTAATTTGCTTTTCAAATACTAGTTTTAAGTTCCTAGTTACGAAGAGGAGTATTTCCTATTGCTGTCTATGGCAAGTACTAATGCTCCCAGTTCAGTCCTGGGGCTGGCGTGTCCGTTGCTATTTCCTGGTGGCTTTTGTAGCTGTTCTTTCCCCGCTTCTGCAGGGTGAAGACAGTGCTGATTGATTGCAGGTTTATATTGCTAATAACTATAAACAAGCAATTCTGACTCATTGGTCGTGGAAGACAGAAGTACAATCAAATATTCTGTCTATGTTAATTTGTTTACATACAGGGAAATTATGTAAATATCAGTGCAGATTAGGTTTAGGCCCTCTGTGCGCTTGTATTCGATACCCCAGGGCCAGAACTGGGTATTGCTGAAGTCACGGAGAATTTTGCTGTTGAGCTTGGTAAGCCTAGGATTTAGCTTCCGAGTGTTTAGAGGCACAATGGTTTTTAATACTGTTAAATGCAGTAGAAGGATTCTTGTGGCTTTACATTACCATTAAAGCCATAATCACAGATGTGTGAAAGGACAGAGTAAGCTGAAAACACGTCTTTCAGGCTTTCTGATTGCCCTCTTTAGAAGGTGTACAGCTCTCCTGTGCATCTGGCTTTCGCTTGTCCCCCACCACCCCCCATCCCTTCCCATGGCCCCTACCTACCTCGTACAGACTGGAGCCTGCAGGCACCTTGGGTTTAGCATGGACTGAAAACTAACACTGAAAAAGAAGTTCAGAGTAATGGTTGGCCACCACGATGCCCAGCAAAGGAGGTGTTGTGTGGGCATCGTTGGGGGCTTTCTCTTAGCAGCGCTGTGCAGGTGGGGTTGGCTAACTCTTCATTTTTGGGGTAGGAGCAGGGCCTGGGCATGCTGTTTCTGGGTCATTGCCATCAAGAGTTGGTATCAATAAGCCAAGAAGTGGTATGGAGAGCAGGAATAGCATGTCTGTTCATAAAGGTATTAAGGAGGTGGCAAGGTAGAGGGCTGGAGATGAAATGTGAAGAGCTAAACAGCTGATGGCACGAGGCTGGGAACATGAGCAGGAGAAAATGAGACACGGACTAACGAAACCAAAAAGCACTTGCTGTTGAAAAGGAAATTGTGTAAGGGCACACGTATGCTTTGCGTTACTATCTCAAGGTGTGTGGTCAAGGGGGCAGAAATGATCAAATGCTTCCTTCTCCTGTTCTTCATATGGTGTGTACTACGAATAAAAGCTTTCTGAGTGAGAGGCTCAGAGCCAGAGCCGTTTTCTGTAGGCTGTGTTGCAGGATGCTGGGCTTCGTGTCGCTTTTCCTTTTAGAGGCAGCGATGCAAGAAATGAGCCTGTCAAAACAACGAGGACAGAGCCTGTCAAAACAACGAGGACAGAGCCTGCTCTCCGGCAGTGGGCTGTAACCAGGGGTGGTGGTGCCACATCCTAAAGTTGGGTCTTGGGCTGGTCACCCCCCGATGCCAGTGACACCCCAGGGTCTTGTGGGAGGCACCCAGTAGTGCCTGGCTCTTTGTGCACCCTTCCCTTGTAATGGGTGAGATACAGTTGGGCTGGATTCAGCCAGGAGATTCACCGGTTGAATCATGCTGAGCAATATCACTAGCTATGGGCAAGGGAGAAGAGGAAGGAAATAATCTGGTCTCCGGTTAGAGTTTTTCTACAACTCTGCAATGTTAAAGATCAGTCACAAAGGTTGTACATATTCCACTTGTGAATTGCAGTGATTTTGCTTAATGCGCTTCACTGATTCCTCCTGTTGTCTTTTCCAGGTGGAAATGTTAATATTCCACTTAGGAGCAGTATTTCTTGTGATCTCTGGCTGCGCCTCTTGTTTGTCTCCTAAACCTTCTCTCTTCTACCACAAACCACTTAGGTAACTGGTGTTACGGCAAAATAATCACCATTTGTATTAGTTCCCTGATTCTCAGCAGCGCTGGTTTGTACTCCGGTATTTGAAATTGCAAGACAGACAAATAGACAAGTGCGCAAAAGGCAGAGCAACAGCAACAAGAAACAAAGAAATTGTATTTGATTAAAATCCATTTCACCGTGGTACCTTAACTGTAGCTAATCGGAAGTATCTCTCTGGGGGAGAACTAGGGGTAAGGATGAAGTTTTATGGATGAGCCTTCACTTGTTCAACCTGGGACAGGGCTTGGTGAAAGAAATCATAGGCTTATCACGGCACCGATGTTCTGTTGGGAAAAAGGGGGCAGTGGCTCACCCTGCAAACACTGGCTGTGGGAATACATTCACTCTCATGATTTCAGCAGCTTTTACTGGTTAACAGTCCTGCTAACGTACCTGCTTTGTAGGATCAAGGCTTGTTTGTATTTGTTTTATGTCCACCACCCTTACCGTCTTGTGTCATGCAGCAGACCTGCAAAACCCAAACCAGCATGAATTTCCGCGGAGTTTCGTGTTGCCGCTTGTGTTGGCACACAGTATATTTGACAGGAGAAGTACTGGCAGGACACCAAAGAACAGGAGCTATCTTGTAGGCCAGCAGATGTAATGGAGGTAGGGCACTGTGCCTGCTGCAGTAGGGCCTCGTATCCAAGACTAAGTGCTTTAGTGCTGGTTTTGAGTGGGGAAGTTTGTGTGTGTAGTATCTGCAAAGCCCTAGGCAACATAAAGTTGTGTCATGGGTGTCTTTTCTTTATTGGTTTAACATTTTTAAAAGTTTCTAAATGTATAAAATGCTAAAAGCTTAAACTTAAAAAACCCCCACCTTTAAAGAAGTTCCTCGGTTAAGTTTACTTGTAACTCAAAATGATTTCTTTATGATGGAGCTTCCTCTCACCAGCACTAACGCCGTTTCCCATTTTGTTTTGCTTTTCTTAAGTTTCCCCTCGCCACATTACGAATTGTGTTACCTTGGCACAAGGAAACTTTGGATGAGATCAGGTGTCATTCTGGGAAGCACAGTCGTGACCCCTCGGCAGGGAGGTTGGCTTCCCAAAGCTCACGAGGTAGAGAGGAGCAACCAAGGGTGAGTGGGGACCAGGGAAATGGGCAGGAGAGCCTGATAGGTGACCCTGTGCCACGACGATCGATCCACGTTGACTTGCTGTGTTGCGTTTAGCACAACTTTAGTTACACCTTGAATCACAGAGGAAAAAGCTGTCCCTGTACGTGGGTTGGGGTAGGAGAGTGCATTACGTGGTGGTTTCGCTGTGTACTTGATCTGTATTCCTACACCCTTTCCCAGGTATCTGCTTTTGGTTTCTGTTGGGGGCAGGATGAAATGGACCTTTAGTCTGACCCAGCGTAGTTGTTGAGAATATTTTGTGTTGTCAGCTCATCTTTAAAGTCTTGTGTGGGCTTGTAGTGTCTATGTAGAACAGCTTGGGGGACCAGGAGGTTTGACTGCAGGCTTCCTGGGGAAGGAATTGCCTCTTTATTTGTTTTTGGACATCCCCAGCTGAGCTTATTGGATAACAACAGCTTCAGAAAGCAGAAGAATGTAATGGAAGTTTGCTGTCAAATTTAAAAAAAAAAAAAAAAAAAGCTCATTTCTGCCACACATATAAGAGCAGAGGGCTGGAAAGATGGAGCCTTCTTTTGCCTGTGCTGCGCTACTTGTCCTTCAGTTTCCTGCATGTGAAAAGGTATAAAAATGCAAACCACCTCTATGCAGCACATGGGGACGAAGGCGTAAAAGCTCAGTGAAATAGCAAAGTATTTCCCCCATTCATAAAAAGGAGCAACTGTTCTGTTGGGTTGCAAGGGGGGTTGCCTATCTTTCATTTCTTTTATAGTGTATTCTCATCTTCCTCTCAGATGAGTGCTAAAAGAAGTGCTGGTATGCTTGCAGTCTCCGAGGAATGATGGATTATCATCCGTTAAGGGACTGACTGTCTAACTGAAATAGTGAATTTTGAGCACTGTGTGAGTGCGCTTGCTCCTTGTGTGTTGTTACTGAGTGGCTGTGATGTATGAATGCTTGCTAGTGGGAAAACTTGTTTTCATGTTTATACACTTAATGATTGGTTTTGGTAACAAACTTATTTTTAGACTCTCTAAACCAGCAGAAAAATGAACTTACTTTTTAGAGTTGGTCACTTCTTTTTTAAGATTGCATTTCTTTCCCCCAAAGTCTGCAAGTAACACTTTCACCCATGTTTCCTCACCTTATGCGCTGCAAATCAGAAGACTCCTTTTTTTCCTCCAAATTTAACTTTTGCAGGAAATTAGCAATGTATTCTGTTCTCCATCAGATTCCTCCCTTAGCTGAGGACAGCATATCATGACAGAAGTGATTAGCCAGCAGCTCTTTAAGCATAAAGGGTTTGTAATGTCCAGCCAGCTGAAATGCTTCTGTTCTTTAAGATGAGTGAGAGCACTGCAGCCTGTGACTGCGTGCCATCCTTCAAAGTCCCCTCCTCAGTTTTAATTGCCACTAAACCTGCCTGCGGTTTGCTTTCATTTTATAAGACAAAAATACATGTAGGATTTGCGGATTCAGAGTCACGCCTTTGTGTTGGCTGTGCGGCTGAACAAGTGTGAGTCTAGTGCGTGGTTAGGGCTATGCTGTTTCTTTTCTGTGTTTCTGTGTCTTCCAAATGAGTTCACATCAGCTTTTTTTAATAAGTGAATGCTTTATAAGCTAAGTAAAATGTATTTTTATTAATTTGATGTGAACACAAGCAAAAATACAGAACAAAAGGCAAATGCAAACTTACAAGAAAATACCTGTAATAAAGGCTCTCCTTACATGAGTTCTGTTTTAAGTGAATCGAAAGCATTAGTTATTTGTATATGTGTGTGTGTGTGTGTACACATGTATTTATTTAATCGCAAAAACTACTGCATATCCCTTGATAGCGATACGAAGTGGTGTTTGACTGGGTATCGGAGTCGGCAGTGGATGGCCATCTGCTGTGCATCGCTTGGATGCGGGTTTGTAGCTGCAGATGCCCATCTGCACCTCCCACCCGTTTCTGCTGCTCGCCCGTTGCCACGGGCCTGTGCAAAATCCGGTGGGTAAGATGACTTGCACAAAACATTGATTGCTGCCATACCCATTGCACTCTTAATGCTACTTAGTCACGCTATTTGCTGACGCAAAAGAAATTATATACTCTGTGCTGATGTGAGAGCAGTAATAATATAAACGCACACACTTCTGAAAAGTAACTCTGATCAAAGGCGCAAGTGTCCATAGCATAAGGTGTACGTAACTGAAGGTATATTTGCAATATCGATAATTATGGTAGCTTTTCAATAAGAGCAGTGCGTATGAAGATACAGTAGGGCAGATTGCAGTGCAGGCCAGCTGCCCAAATAAATACCGAGTGTCCCCTGATGTCCCTGAGATCAGTGTTGGGGACAGGCAGAGCCACTACCTGCAATTCCAGGTTGGGTACCTTTTGCCTATTCTGAGTTAATTAGTGATTCCTGTGCAAATTGAATTGAGTCACAGTGATTATTGCGGTGTCCGCACTTAAGGAAGCGTGTACAGGTACGTAAAGATTTTTGGAGAAGCAGGTGGGTATGGCGCAGGTAGACCACGGCAGCACTGAGCGTTTGGTTTCTGCTGGCTCCTTTTGCTTTGCCTTGTGCACCAAAGACTCCTTTGCCCTTAACTTTCACTTTTCCCCCCTTTTTAAATGTGTTAATTGGCCTTCAGCCAAAAGATGTTGCTGCTGAACCCTTTAGAAGTGAAAGCCAATCTAAACATTCAAGCGCTGTATATAGTCAAGCGCTTTGTCTGGGGTGATCTTCAGAAGCGTGAAGCAGCTACAGCAGCAAATCTGCTTGAGCATCTCCTGTGGTCTGGAGCTTTGGAAACCCATCGTGGTTGTGTTTTCGGTGTCAGCAGTTGCCCCGCTCGCAGTGGCTTTCCTTTCTCCTTTGTCAGCTTTGGGAGGGAGCAAACTTGAAGCTGAAGGAGAAGATAAGTGGAGGCTGAAATGAATATTTAAGCACTTCTAGATTTATTTCGCTGACAAATAAAATCGCCGTTTGATTTCTGCGGGAGGAGCGTTTGGCAGAGCCTTGCCAAATACTCCAAAAAAGGAGCTGGAGAATGTTAAACACAAACCCCACAGCATTTGATGGGAGTTTATTCTGTTGTTTCAGTAGTGACTCATCTCCAGAATGATCCATCCACTTCATTATGTGTATGTGGGGAAAAAAAAAAACCTGGCAAAGGTCTTGGAGCCACCTATGAAATGCAATGTCCTGTTCAATTATTGCTTAAAGCAACTGGATATCTTAAGCCCTTAGGCAATTTTGGGAGTTGTGCTGGCAAAAGTTGTTTGCAGTCGAATCTTGTTCACGTCTTGTTAGACATCCTATATTTTTAAAAGAGTGTGGGACGAGGAGGAAATGGTAGGTATGATTTTCTTTTTCTGGGTGGACAGAATTGTTGTTTTTGAAACCTCAGTGGGTTGTTAGGACGTCACTTTTTCCTTTCTGTACATCACATCTTTAGCTAGCTGACCCGAAATTCAAGTTCGTCATTTCAGCGCGGTTGCTAAATGCTCCGCTTCCTGAGGCGGCCGTTCAGAAAGCTGAGGGCTCTCGTCTCGATTTTCCTCCTGCCCTACTCATTGTCCTCTGAAGGCAACGACGAGTACAAAAACAGGAAGGGGGAATGATAAAGTGTGGGAATAAAGCAAGCGCTGAGTTAGCGATGCCAGAAGGAAACGGCTTTCTGACAGCAGCCTTGCTTCTGCTGAAAAATAAACCGGAGGTGAACGGACTTAAAATACTTCGGAAAAATGGAGTTTTCTCTCTCTTTAAATTTCTCTGTGACCTCTTTCTACAAATTTTTAATGCAATAGAGTTGAAAGCATGCTGATTATATTGACTGGATACTGGCAGTAATGTTTTAGCGAACACCTACACAGTATATATGGACTAAATTATCTAAAGGGTTTGTTAGCATATCATCTGCGTGCAAAAGAAGGTGATGATGGTGATGGAGCCTTCTTAGAAATTGAGTGAAGGACTCTGGCTCCTGTGTTTTTTACTTCTGTGTGTGAAAGCTGCTGCTTTTTTCCTTCAGCCCTACTTTTTTTTTTCCCCTTGTTTCATTCCCCAGATATTCTGCAAATTGATGGAGTGATTTTTTTTTTCTTTTTTTTTTTTCCCCCTTGATATTCTCCCATGGAGTTGCTAGACAAATAGAATGGTATTATATGGCAAAATGTAACACGGGATGTGAAAGCCTGTTACCGCTTTACTGCCTTTCCAGAGCTGCAGAGCGCGTCCCAGGGGTTCGGGGGGACTCTTGATTCATCAGACGTTGCACGTGCTCCTTTATGTGGGTGCCGGCTGGTCAAGGCAGATGCTCTTTTGACTCTCAGTGCCACGTGGCACTAACATTTCCCTCTTCAGAAGCAGCGTAATGCCGAGACCGAGTGGTGTTCTTTGGCTCTCTGTGCTCAAATGAGTCAAACCGTAAATCACCAGCACCACAGTTCATGAGTCCTCCGTGAAGGTTTGGAGGGGAGGAGGGCGTCTTGCAAATGCTGAGAGTAGTATCAGCCTTGGTCAAAGATCTGAGGAAACCAAGATGGGGCTGTTGCATGAGTTTTTTTGCTGTTTTCTGGTTTTACATTTCAACCGGAAAACCCCCCTTGAGTGCAAAACTCCAGAACTTTTGGAAAAGGTTTTCTGGGTGAGAAGAAACTGTACTACAGCAATTCCTTCCTAAAGGGAAACGTCACCCAGGGGTCCTGCTCCAGCCTTGTTCACTGCGAGCGCGGTAGTTATACATGCTTGTCTCCAAGCGAGGACGAGCCGATTTATGGGATATGGGCACCTGTGTCTCTAAACCTTCAGAGCTCGTGCTGGAGTAAGGAGCTGTGAGATCGCAAGGGTAATACGTGAGAAAGGAGTGTATTTAACCAAAAGACTTGGAGGAAAAACCACTCGATATATCCCCCTTCTGTCTTTCGATGTTGGTCTGGTCCTGATCTGCACAGTGGTACAGGCAGGGCTTATTTTAGAAGCAGCATGGAAGAAATTAGGGTGAAGCCTTGTATTCGACTGCAGTTTGACATGTATCAAAATAATATAATATGCCCTAAATAAGAAACATTTTCTAACAAAAAGAAGTGACTCATTGGGAATTGTGGTAAACGTATGGGAAGCTATGAAATGATTTATCAGGAACAGTGTATCCTCTGGGTTTGCAAAAAGAAGTTCTGTTTTTAGCAAGAGAAAGCTATATTTACATGAAGATCAGCATGGTTTAATGGTTACCAACTGATTACAAGGGAGCTTTCCTTAATAAAATAGCTGCCAGTAAAAGTGGAGATGATTTGGGTTGCCTTACTGAGATTTTACATTATTTGAATTTAAATAAGTGTATCCTATTTTGTGCAGAAACGGTGAGTAATGATTTGTGCTGTGTCCTTATCATCAGCTGTGGAGAAGATTGAGTAGGTTGGAGGTAAATTCATTTTTTTTCCCATCCAGCTCCAGGTGTCCGTCTCTTGGCCAGGAGACTGAGGCAGGGTGCCTTTTCTTCTTAAGTTGTGTACATGAAGAAAGCCTCCCAAGCCAGTCCTCTTCACACAGCAGCCCATGGAAGATGTGCTTAGGGAAAGGATTAGGTCCTTGTTACTTTTTGCTTTCCTTTTTCTTTTCATTGTTTTCTCCACAAAAAATGTCCATTGTTTTTGAGCAGGTCTGTTTCTCTCTGTCATCTTTTTGTTGTTGTTGCTTTGAAGGACTTAAGATACTTTTTTCCCCTATTTTATTTTAGGAAAATTTAGTACAATATCCGGCCAATGCTTTTTGAAGTTCATAGAGCATGTGAAATAGTGGTAGAGCAAAACCAGCCACCAGTGAAAATACTTGATCTACGGACCAAGTTGTTTCTGAGAAAAGTTGAGTAATCCTTGATTTGATTTTGTTTTGTTTTCCTTTGGTTTCTTGGCTTCCAAATCAGTGTTGAAAAATACCTGCCAACTGTAATTATTTTACTGGAAGCTCAATTCAAGGTCTAACTTTACTGGAAGCCCGAAGGAGGGGAGGAGACCAGAGCTGGAGAATGGCATCTGATGTTGAATGATAGCGATGTCAGACATACTTAAGATAAACGAACTTGCTGTTAATTAAATAAACACGCGATGCTGCTTTTGGCCCAATGTGGTGAATGGACTCCATGGAAGACTCGTAGCGTGCTGACCGTTTCACTGCTGGTCCAAAAGCCTTTGCTGGTGGTTTTGGTCGTCTTTCACCAGAAGCTCTTGGCACATGTGTAACTTTGAGCCTCAAGCTGATTGTGGTTGAAATATGTGTGTTGAAGTGCTTTGGCTGAAAAGAAAATCAGTACTATTCTGATAAGGAGATTGAAAGTATTAAGTTGCTTTAAATACTAACTTTTCTTAGCGGATTCAGGTTCGCTGTTTCCCTTTGTTAAAAACTCACTGTCGTGCCAGTATGTCTCCATCAGGGAACTTCCTGAACCAATTCCAGCATTTCTGCTGACTCCTTCATTGTCCAAGTTTCCTCTTAAGGAGGAGAGAAAGGAGCATCACAGTTGTGCGGGCACAAAGAGGTAGTTTGTTGTGAGACAGGTGAGTTACACCTCATAGTTTTGTGTCAAGCAAAAAAACCCAATGATTTATTTCTTGCCCGAGAGGAATGATTTGAGAGGAAGCATCTCTCGTTCTTACAGTTTTTGAGTTTTCTTGATACGCTTCTAGTCATCCCTCTGTGCAGTTTGTCTCCCTGTCTTCAGGTTGAGCTGCATTGATGTCACAGAATCAATGTGACAGACCCCTCACCACCTTCGTCACCATTCTCTGGACACACTCCAGCACCTCAATGTCCTTCTTGTGGTGAGTACCCCAAAACTGAAAGCAGGATTCGAGGTGCGGCCTCACCAGGTCGTTTCATTGAGTGAAAGATGAAACACATATTTCAGACCCCCAAATCTTTCAGTTAACTTTCCTCAACTGTTGATGTAGCGTGTGTGCCTTCCGGTTTTGTTATCCAGCAAAAAAGCACGTGAGGAGTGGAACTGCAGCACTAGTACTTGCAAAGTATTTCTGAAATTAGGCGGATGATAAAGGATTGATGTTTCAGACGTGCTTTGTGTGAAGTGTTTACAGAGCAGAAGGGTTGTGGCAGGAGCAGTTAACTTTGCGTTTTAATAGTTTAAGCAAAAATGTTTGGGAACAAGGCAGTGGGAAACTATTTTCTTGTTGTTCTCAGGGGAAAAAAAAAACCAGCCATCCAGCGTGCACTGGGCAGGACAGTGACGGTGCCGGGCACAACGCAGTTTTGTAGCTCACCGCGAGTATGAAGAAGGATGAATAGATTATGTGGGGAAAGGGCCTCTCTCTGCCCTCACCTGCTTTTTCTTCAGGAGTAAAAAAAAAAAAAGCGCAAACCCATAGTTTTTCTCAATTTACCTATTGAGAATAAACTAGAAAAGTATTCTAAACCGCAGGGTTTATCTGATTTGTCTGGTTAGGCAAATCAGCAGAATCTGTTTGGGGAAGGAGTCAGGGAGGGTATCGCTGCCTTTCTTTTAAACTTCAGGTAGAATCTTAAAATTAGAGGTTGCTGCAAGTCCCCTCCAGCATGTTTCATATAATTTGATATTTAGGCACTGAAAGCCTGTCTAGACTCTTACCAGTTGTGTTTATTACATACAGCGTCAATCACTGCGTGTCTCTCCTTGTCAGTTTGTGTATATAACATTCAGCCTGATCTCGCTGCATCTCCCTTTTCCCCGTAAAACTCCCCCAAAAAGGCATACCTCCTTTCCCTCATAAAACTGCTTGTGGCAGGAACCCCGCAGTGTCTGAGGACCCGTCTTGCCCGTGAGCATCGTACGTTTTGCCGATGCGACAGACTCGCTGCATAGACCTCAACCGACTGGATCTGCTTTTGTGAAACCATCTTTCAAGCTGAGGGTGATTCATTGCGTTGGGGGGCTGAAGGCTGATCTATTTTAGTCTGGAACCTGCTGCAATTATGTTTAGTTGTCTGTTTGCCCGTATGTAAAATGGGGATCGTGGTACCCTCCATCTTCTGAGGGGTACCCTCCATCTTCTGAAAACCGGTCCCGATGCCTGAAGTGAGCAGCATTTTATAAGGACTGGATGATAGTAGTCACAGTGTTTATTGTTAAACTTTTTTTGAGTTTTCTGGGGGGTTCAACAGCAGGGTTCAACAGGAGTAAAATTAATTTTAATAGGAACTGCGAATTGTCTTGTTTGACCTTGTGCTTGTATTTGCTTATTTTCTGGTTTATACTTTAATGATAGGCTTTTTGGAGGAGACTGCTCTAGCTCCGTGTTTACACAGTGTCCAGCACAGTGGGATTCTTTCCCATGCTCCTCCAATGTACTACAGATATTTAAGTAATAATGAAATTGCATGCAGCGCTTTCTCCTCTCCTACACAAACTGCTTTAAACCGTTCAAATCCTCCTTTCACCTGTCTTATCTGAAACCCTGTGAATTGTGCCTAGAATTGTTTTGAGCTTGTCAGAGCTCTCTGCTGCCTGTTTGGTGACAAGAAGCACTTTTTACTTACAGACCGGTAAATCCTCTCTATTAAAAAGCAGCAGAAGCTGTTTTCTGTGTTCTGAGGACTTCAAGAAAACTCGAACAACAAACAATTTTTCCCTTTTCTAAGCGCTGCAATACTTACTTCTTGTCTTAATCTTGCAGAGACATCCTTCACAGAACATGTGTTTAAGAAAGAGGTGAATCCAAAATCTGTAGACAAGGGATTAGAAAGTCAAATCCCAGTTTGGAAGGTAGATATATTTATTCTATGTGTTCACACTTGTTTACAATAGACGCAGCATTTGGATTTTGTCTATCCATTGCTGCTTCTGGAACTACTTTGCGTATTTAATTAATGGTTTCACATTTGAATTATTCCCCAACAAATTCTTGCTTCCCATTATCGCTCTCTTTTCTTCTGCTGTCGTCTGAAACTCTTCCTTTCAAGTACCAGAATTAAGCAAACACTGGAGATCTTGTTTCTGCAGACGTTTGTGAATGCAGCCTTCACGGCATTCAAAGGCTGAACAACCGCACGCAGTTCTCAGTTGGCTTCTTAATAATTGTATGAATGTCAGTCCTTCTGGGACCCAGTACTGTGAAACGTAGCCTGTTGTCCTGCACATCCGCGTAGAGGCTTGTGCAGGAGCTTGTTTAATTTCAGATATGATGGACCTGCCTGGCACTGCTTTTCAGATTGCTGTCTGTAGCATTGGAATGAAATCTCTTATTGCCAGTGCGTTTGAATTATACAAGATGCTGGTTTTCATGAGTGGCTGAAAGTAAAGGCTGATAGTGAGAACTATATATATATTTTTTTTTTTTCTTTAAAAGAAGTATCTTCCTTCCTTTGCTTATAAACAAAACACATGCACACGAAAGGGGAAGATTTTATTTGCTTTTTGGGACTGGAAGCCTACCAAAGTGGTGATAATTGGCTTTATTGACCTTTTTTTGCCCTCTGATTGGAAACAACACAATTTTTTTTTTTTCTCTGATTGTGTTCAGATTGTGCTCTGTGAAAATTACACTGCCTTCCTCTTCCTGGCCCATGGAAGAGCCACTGGATGTGTTTTCCCTGTCCTTTGCTGCCTTGCTCTGTCACAGCCTTGGGTGCAGTTTTCCTGATCCATTGCTACACTGTGCATTTGATGGTCCCAGTTCCAGATGTGCGGTACAGGTAGTTCGTGGTAACCATTCTTGTTTATACAAGGGACAGGACGCTCGGAGCATAAATCCGTGATCCCGACTAGCCTGGTGTTAGGAATTCCCAGTGCAGGCTGATAAATGTGTCGTCGTGACCTGGACGCACATCTCTGTGCATCTTCATCTGGAGTCGCTTACAGGTCGTGAAACTGAACTCATTGATTTTAAAAAATGTATATGAGGGGATGAGGATGGGATCTAAGAGGAGGTCTCCCCCACCTCTCTCCAGGGAAGGCATCCTCATAGTGTTGAAAAAGCTGTTGGCCAAAACTGCTTGTAGAGTAAAAGGGAGAAGAGCCAGGATGCCCTTGTGAGTCCTGCCGAGGATGCAGAAACCTTCCTCTATTCCAGATCATCTTTTTAATGGGAGTACCCTGCAATAATATGCTTGTGTAGTTTTTAAGTTAGTAAAAGGCAGGCCATAGAGTTAAGATTGGTGGAGTTTTCTCCTCACTTGGATTTTAACATTGCTGGATTACAATAGCATCCATTATTAAGCGTGCTTTTGCAGCCTACAGTCATTTTTCTTCATCGAATTCCACGCTTGTAGAATACGTATAAACGCAGTATCACTAATGATGTGAGTGGTGTCCTAAGTATCTTCATACACTGGTTTTGTACGTCAAAAATGGTTAACCTTCATTTCGGAGATCTGAGATTTCTTTGCCAAGAAAATAATTGAACGGTATGGGAACATGCTCCCTCTAAATACTGAAGGGATGCCCTGTTGTAAAAGAAACTCAAGTGCGTGTTAAACAACTGCAGGCGGATATATTTTTTAATTTAATAGAAGAGCTCATTTGAATGTTTTCCCGAGGGAGCGCCACTTCAGTGAGCATGTTGGTTGACTCGTAAGAATTAAAACACTTCTGTCGGGAGGGAAACCCTATAGGATGTCATGTTGAGTGGGGATGTTGAAGAGCATGTGTAAGTATTCGAATTTTTTGGATATGGATTCACTGTCATAGTAAAGTTTTGGATGAGGCAGAAAACTAAGGTAATCATTGATCAGGTGAATAAATAAATTGCAATAATGGGTGTTTATGTAGTCTAGGCAATACTTTTTCTTTTCTTTTTTTTTAGAAGTTGGAGGAAATTGAAGGTGATTCTGTGTATTTCTTACTGTTTCCTTTGCTGAATAAACATTTAAGAAGCTATTAATTAGATTAATATGCTGAATTACTATCCTGTTCTCTGAATCTTATAGCGTCTGGTGCTTCAAGACATACATTTTCAAGTGAATCTGAGGCTTGTGCTTCTGTAAGCATCTGGGATACAGGAAATACTGAGCTCCAAATTGTTTGTTTGGTTGGTTTTTTTTAAAGTTAGAAAGTTGGTAGTATTTTCCTCCCTCTCCTTTTGTTCACCAAACCCCATTACTGCTGGCAGTGAACACTTCTTGCTTGTTGCCTGGAATCCAAATGCTGCCGTCGCAGTTCCTGAATGGGCTCGTACCCCAGCTTTTGAGGTAGCTTCAGGAATTTGAGAAGACTTTTAATTTGCAATTTCAATTTATCATTGTCTCTGCAGAGCTTTTATTCTCTGGTCTGCCTTCCTGTTACATGTTTACTTTTCACAACTCAAGCGCCTCTGGCTCTGCAGTTGGAGTTACGGCTGTTTTGTAAGGGGAGGAGGTTGGTTTTGTTGTTTTTGTATTGGCTTTTTTTCTGAATTACAAATTATTTTTAAAAAATGGATGATGTGCTGAAAAACTCTTGTATGCCTCATATGCAAATATATCTGTATATAGGGCAGACTAGTAATCTTTGCAGAATCACAGCTTACTATATCAGCTCTGAAATCACTGTTATTTCCAGTAAAAGTGCTTTCTTACTGCATTAAAAGGTTGTGCCCCTTAAACATCAGCCGTGATAACCGATGTGGTCATTATAGTCATGGTAATTGTTGATTATATATTCTCATACTTTTTGGCTCATGAGAGATTATTTGTAAAGCATAATGAATAAACTGTGCTATCATGATGCCTAGTAAGTAACATTTTTTAGGATGCAATGTTAAAATGCATTTTACGTAGTCTGCTAAAATTGACTTTTATTACGGTTTACTGTTTGCACTGCAATAGCATTGGCACCTTGAACTGCTCCCCAGCCCTCTCCTCAACTTTGAGAATACTTGGGATTTTACAAGCTGAACAGGACGCGATACTTTTCCCCTGAAGAATTTCAACTGCAAGGTTTTTTTCTTGGCAGAAACACAGCTTTTTCTTAAAAATTATGTCTGCATTTATACAATGAAAAGAGCTACCCATTTTTCTTGATCTTTTAGTCCAAGTACTAATTATATAATTTTTGTAAAAACATCAGACTTCAAATGCAGCATGTTGCCATTTTGAAGGATAAACCTAGTGTACTTTTTTTTAAACGCTATTTAAAAAAAGTCATAAGCAAAGGGGTCTAGCGTATATACAATTCCGTAAGAACATCACTCCTAGGATAGCCAAATCCCTAAAGCTTTAAGACTCTCTTTGATCCAAGGGATTAGTGGAGATTTCCATTTTTGCACAGCAAATTTTTGGGCTGTTAAGGATGCACGGAGGAACCATGTTTTCATGGGAGAAGTGTCATGTAGGAGTAATACTGCTCCCAATCCTGCTCCGTGTGCATGGTCCTCTCCGTTGGTTTGCACAAGCCATTTCAAACAGGTTTGAACATTGCTCTTGAACTCGGAGGAGAACCCTTTCGCTGTTGAGTTGCTTAAGAAGATAAAAGCCCATCTATTTGATGACCCAGGCTGTCGCCTACAAACCGAGCTAAGTGGTGAAGCAACTTCATTAACGCCGAGGATTTACAATGCAGCCGTGTATAGGGGTCAACGCTAGTCAAACACCTTCAGGTGGCATCGCAAGGAAACGTATCCGGTGTCACAAGGTTGGATCGGAGGCTCTCTGATGAAGGCAAGGTTTTTCTTCTCCTTTGGTGAAACATTTATAGTATTTTTGGGTAATACAATATAATTGGCTGCAAGGGGAATCACAGAATCATTTAGATTGGAAAAGACCTTTAAGATCATCAAGTCCAAGCGTAAATCTAACCCTGCTAAGTCCATACTAAACCATGTCTCCAAGTGCCTCATCCACATGTCTTTTAAATACCTCCAGGGATGGTGACTCAACCACCTCCCTGGGCAGCCTGTTCCAATGTCTGACAACCCTTTCAGTGAAGAATTTTTTCCTAATATCCCTAAATTCCTGAGTCCTAGTGGTATTACTCTCTTGCCCATGTTGAGTTGAGTTAGAAGAGGGAAGGTTTAGGTTTGGTGACTTTTACAGGGTGTACAGACTTTTTCTGTAAAAGTCCACCATGTTATAACCCATGCTATGATAAGTGTGGCTGGTCTCTTGTCACATGCCTGTGAAGATGCTTCTTGGAGAACGGTTTGATCGTGATGAAAGTTATGGTGAGAAAGGCTGCAGAGACACCAAGAAGGGGATTTTCAGGTGCAAGGAGAAAAATCAAATGTGAAATAAGAAGAGATATGGCATTAGCGGTATTTAGAAGAACAGACGATAGACGTTTTGTAAGCCAACGATATCTGTATGTAAGAGAAGGACCGATTTGCATCAACCGTTTACACAGAATTGGTATTTACAGTATAAATACTTCAGTGTGCTTGGAGCATCTCTTCCGGTGATGATCACGAGCAATGCAAGAATCACGTTGAACAGAGTCAGGATTCAGCTGTCCAGTGAGCTGTGGCTTCGCAGAAGCTTTCTTTCAGGCCAGAGCTATTTTAAATTTAAAGCCAAATGATAAAATAGCATCAGGCAAAAGAAATGCTCAGATAAAGAGGAGGAACTGTCTCAAAGGATTATCAAAACCATCATCTGCTGTTTTCCCGTATCCTTCAAGAGCTTCAGAAGCAGCGTGGATGTGGTCGGCTGGTGCAGAGCTGTGATCCCAGACTGACCTCTCTTCTCCTTGAGTGACTGCTGTGGGAGATAAGCCGGGGTAGTTTTTGTTAGCACAGAAGGTTGGTGTTTTAACTTGATCTCATTCAGTGGTATGGTTGCTCTTCCTCTTTATTGTACGTCCCCAAATCAGCATCCTTTGTTAGCAATTCGTTGGTACTGTACCCGATGAAATGAGCCAAGTTACTTTGACATTTGTGGTTGTTAAAACCCAATTTTGTAAATAATCTACTTTGAACAGTCCATTCCAGTCAGAGCAGCTGCAGCTCTCCATCTGCAGGTGAGAATCAAGGAGGTCTTTGAATATTTCTTCATCTTTTGGACGGGCTGGTGTTTGTAGGGACTAAAGCCACAAAATTTAAGATTGTAAAATATATGCACTTAAGGTGCAGAGAAAAGTCATGCGAGAACTTCCCGTCAAACTCCACGTGCTCTTTTATTATCTAGAGTGAGAAAACCAGATTCTGCTCAGCAGATGAGAGAAAAATTTAAAGAGGGGGTAAAAACAAACAAGCAAAAACCTTTAATACCTTTTTAATGCTTTCAAGTTCAACTACTCTCCTGCTGTTTTGCTAGAGGTAACTGGTGGTTTAGTTTCTGCAAAGAATAGGGTAGATAATATTTATGAATGGCATGAGCAAATTTTTTTCAATTTTATTTTTCATTTATGTTTTCTCCGTCCACTGTAATGTGAAGCTCTAAAAGTAGAAGCCTACGATTCGGTAAGGATATTAGTAGCATCTGAAAATTTCTTAAAAATCGTTACTGTAGGTTTCTCAGCATGTATACTTTGTTCTTGTCTCCCGCTTTAAAGTCTTTGGTCGTGTACAGTGTGAAAAGTTTTGCTTTGCATAATAAGGATATCATCAGTTCGTAACAGATGCTTAGTTTTTAATGAAAAAAAAACAACTTCCAAGCAATACAGTGCTAAAAGTAGCACTCTTCATAGCAGATACCAAACTGATGCTCCTGGACAACTGCGGTTTAATTAAAACCCATATTATTATTAGTTGCAACTAAAGATACTTGCTGTGTTGCAAGACGTGTCTTGACACTTGAATCTGATGCTCAGCCAGCCTGTTAAATATATTAACAATACTTTACGTTTTTAATCTGATGTTTGAAAACAGCATGGCAAGCATAACCCTAATAGGGTGCTGCTGTTTCTTTGTTTGCCATAGCGCATCTGGAATTTTGCTGTGATTTCGTGGCTTTTTCTTAACCCAAACCATCAGAACAAAACTCAGCAGAGGCTGCTGGCTATTGCTCGGCATCAAGAAAAAATTACATAAATCTGAAGGCTCGGGTTGTTTCTGTCAAAAATGAAGTTTCCCAGGTTTACTGAAAATTCATCTCGAGTCGTTGCAAGTCCCCTGGCTCAGGGAGTTTGATGTGCATGTGTTGCAAGGGTCATGGGCTCTTCCCCCCGCTGCAACTTTCCCATCCTGCAAGCATTTCTTCACGTCTCCTTGGAAGAAAGCTGCAGAATAATAGAAGATCCTACTTACTTTAATTTAGAAGCGCTGTACAATATTATTATTTAGGGGGGGAAGTCGCATTTGAATTAATATTAATCAAGGTCACTTGAGGTTTAAGTTGAATGCAATAAAAAAATGTAGCTTTTATAATCATAGGAAGTATTTGCAACAATTTTGAAAATTACATTAAAAAAAAGTGTTAGGATCATTAACAGAAAAATGGTTTTCAAGCTTGCCTTACAACAACTCTGGAAAGCAATTTTGATGTTTAAGAGGACGAAATATGTTTTCTGTCCTCGAAACCAGCCGGCAGAAGCTCTAGCACAGGGTGTTGTTACATCTCTTTGAGCTGGGAGAGCCTGGCACCACGGGAGGAGGAAACGAGGTAAGGACGGGCATTTTTAGGAAACTTGTTTTTGAAATACAGAGATGTGTGTATTTGTGTCTTCTAAATATTTTGTTTGGCTTTTTAGGATATATATCTGTGTGTGTATACACAAGTATATAATAAATATATATATATATATATACACACACACGCACATACACCTTTGTAACCTTTTCATGTCAAAGGGAAGGGTGTAGAGGAGAACACGAACACATATTCAGAGATGCCTGAAGATACCCCGCACGAGCCATGGTGTTGCAGCCTGCGCTGCGGAGCGTGGTAGTCTCTAGCACAGCTTCTGCTCAGTTGCTCATTCACAGCTTGTACTAGATTTGCCTAGTTTACCTTGGGGAGTTGGAAGATACAAATTTTTCTCTCTGAACCAAGCGTAGAGGTATCTGGGGAAGCTAAAGGTGGCTGGGCTTTTGCCTCTAGCAGGCAGTACTCCTTACGAAACATCTAATGAACTTCCATAAAACACTGAAGGAAAATAAAAAGCTGATCTAGAGTTTTGCACCAGAGTTTTTCTAGGCTAAAAAGCCAATCCAAAATACTCCTTGAAAATAGGAAATTCAGTTCATTTCCTGTGACATAAATGAAAACGTATGGGCTAGGTGTGTGGGACCACCAGAAGGTGATCCGGGGGAAGAATATGTTGCTTTGAGTCTGGGGAAATGGAAGTAAACGTGTAGGAGTCGGGATTGTTTTTCAGTCCTTCGTGCTCTGTTATTTTGATTGAGCCTCCTCATCCAAAATATGATGCCTATTTACAGGGAAAACATCTATTGACAGGGCAACTCATGGAATGGGAAGCTTAGCGTTGAGTTGAAGACTTAATGAAGGGATGTTAGCAAGGAGCTGTCTGGTAGCATAAGCTGACTGTGTTATTGTTGAAGAATACAAATTCTTCCCTCTTAAGGAATGCATCTGAACGTGCATATGGAATCTCTCATGCTAAGCATGAAAAATTAGTCTTGGTAAGCAAGATACCCTGGTCTGTAGAAATTGGGGAAGAGGAGCTGCAGCTCATGGGTCTGTAATAGTGCACAGCAACAAGGCGCTCATGGGTTTTTCATCAGAGATTGTATGAGACAGGCATCATATGCAAGAGCTGTCTTGCATATTATTGTGCCACATAATGACAGCTCGTCCAAGTGTTTTCCACTTGCTATGAAATGGTGCTATGCTTTCAAAAGGGTTTTTTAGAAATTGTGAGAGATCTACCGAATTACAGTGTATCAGGGTGAAGCCTTCTGGTAGTAAGACCAGTTGACTGTTCATGTGTATAAACAAAGTGTGTGTGAGGATGATTGCGAGAGATAATCCTGATCACCAAAAAAACATCTGAGTATCTGTTATATCTCATCTTGCTATACAAATCAGTACAAATGAATCTTTTTGCTGTTTTGATTTAGGTTTTTTTTAATATTTCAGTTCATTATGCAGAACGTCCTATGGTAAATAATGAAATGAAGGCAAGATATAAAATATCACAGTGCTGACGTACCTTTATGTGTTATTTTTTGTCACTTTTTTGCAGTGTTTTCTGAATCCCAAAGATACATTGTCATTGAGCTGTCTACAGTAAAGCCCGGGTCACAGTTGTACGTTATTCCTTCTAATCTGTGTTACCTTGTGCTTGTCAAGATAAGTTTATTCCCCTCTCAGGCAGCTTAATTGTCTGGCTTTCCTCTGGCCCTTTGGGATTCTACAGTTTTCTCTAGTCTTGATTAATTTGCACAGTTTAGTGCCACCCATTGTGTATAGCTCTTCCCTGGCCACTCTTTTCCGGAGCTGTGGTTTAGCCAATCTCTGTATTTAATGAAGAATGCTGATGTGGCGTTTTGGGGTTTTGGTTTTTTTCTCAGTATTGAAGTTTATTACTACTTTGATTGGAGGGGAATTAATGAGGACTAAGCGAAGGCAGGCAGGCTGTAGGACCACTCGGCTCTCCTGAGTTAGGCTCTTGCTCTGGAGCGTTCCTGGAGGAGTTCTTTCCTTGTGCTGATGTTCAAGGAAGCCTTTTGAGGGTAAACTTGCCCTTGTGAAGATCTCCCTTCTCTTCCCCCCTTCCCTCCTCGCCCTCTCTTCCCCCCTTCCCTCCTCGCCCTCTCTTCCCCCCTTCCCTCCTCGCCCTCTCTTCCCCCCTTCCCTCCTCGCCCTCTCTTCCCCCCTTCCCTCCTCGCCCTCTCTTCCCCCCTTCCCTCCTCGCCCTCTCTTCCCCCCTTCCCTCCTCGCCCTCTCTTCCCCCCTTCCCTCCTCGCCCTCTCTTCCCCCCTTCCCTCCTCGCCCTCTCTTCCCCCCTTCCCTCCTCGCCCTCTCTTCCCCCCTTCCCTCCTCGCCCTCTCTTCCCCCCTTCCCTCCTCGCCCTCTCTTCCCCCCTTCCCTCCTCGCCCTCTCTTCCCCCCTTCCCTCCTCGCCCTCTCTTCCCCCCTTCCCTCCTCGCCCTCTCTTCCCCCCTTCCCTCCTCGCCCTCTCTTCCCCCCTTCCCTCCTCGCCCTCTCTTCCCCCCTTCCCTCCTCGCCCTCTCTTCCCCCCTTCCCTCCTCGCCCTCTCTTCCCCCCTTCCCTCCTCGCCCTCTCTTCCCCCCTTCCCTCCTCGCCCTCTCTTCCCCCCTTCCCTCCTCGCCCTCTCTTCCCCCCTTCCCTCCTCGCCCTCTCTTCCCCCCTTCCCTCCTCGCCCTCTCTTCCCCCCTTCCCTCCTCGCCCTCTCTTCCCCCCTTCCCTCCTCGCCCTCTCTTCCCCCCTTCCCTCCTCGCCCTCTCTTCCCCCCTTCCCTCCTCGCCCTCTCTTCCCCCCTTCCCTCCTCGCCCTCTCTTCCCCCCTTCCCTCCTCGCCCTCTCTTCCCCCCTTCCCTCCTCGCCCTCTCTTCCCCCCTTCCCTCCTCGCCCTCTCTTCCCCCCTTCCCTCCTCGCCCTCTCTTCCCCCCTTCCCTCCTCGCCCTCTCTTCCCCCCTTCCCTCCTCGCCCTCTCTTCCCCCCTTCCCTCCTCGCCCTCTCTTCCCCCCTTCCCTCCTCGCCCTCTCTTCCCCCCTTCCCTCCTCGCCCTCTCTTCCCCCCTTCCCTCCTCGCCCTCTCTTCCCCCCTTCCCTCCTCGCCCTCTCTTCCCCCCTTCCCTCCTCGCCCTCTCTTCCCCCCTTCCCTCCTCGCCCTCTCTTCCCCCCTTCCCTCCTCGCCCTCTCTTCCCCCCTTCCCTCCTCGCCCTCTCTTCCCCCCTTCCCTCCTCGCCCTCTCTTCCCCCCTTCCCTCCTCGCCCTCTCTTCCCCCCTTCCCTCCTCGCCCTCTCTTCCCCCCTTCCCTCCTCGCCCTCTCTTCCCCCCTTCCCTCCTCGCCCTCTCTTCCCCCCTTCCCTCCTCGCCCTCTCTTCCCCCCTTCCCTCCTCGCCCTCTCTTCCCCCCTTCCCTCCTCGCCCTCTCTTCCCCCCTTCCCTCCTCGCCCTCTCTTCCCCCCTTCCCTCCTCGCCCTCTCTTCCCCCCTTCCCTCCTCGCCCTCTCTTCCCTCTGGCAGACAGTGACTTTCTAAGGTTCCTTCCAAGCCACTTGCCAGGGTTCTGCAGTAAAGTCCCTCCAAGGTGCTGCACTGGCTTTTGAATGTTCAAATAACAGTGATGTTTTCTTTAGCCAAAGAAACCAAGCACATCGACTTCTGTGACTGAAGCTAGGTTAAATTTTTTTGATTTAACGTGTTTCTCTAGTTGTTTTCAAACACTGTCATTAATTCTGATTTCAAACAACTTGTAAGGCTGATTGATCTGCAATTTTCAAGATTGTTCCAGAGCATTTCCCACTCCTCCCTCTAGCTGGCTTGGATGGAAAATGGAATATTTTTCCCTGGTAAATTTTGAGTATATCAAACATTTAGTGTTCTTGCAAACTGGGGAGTGGGAAAGTGGCACGGGCATGCTATACACTTCAAACACTGCTTGTAGTATACCCATTAGCTACCAGCTGCGCAGCGGGTGAGAAGCGTTCGGGGCAGCGTATTTATTTTATGTATTCAGTTTGATTTGCTAAAATAAACAGAATTTGTTCCTGCTGGAAGTGAGGTCCCTGCCTGCAATCTGCTCGCCTCTTTTGGAGCCCCTTGTTTTGATTCCCAGATGTGCCATCCCATGTCATTGGTATTCCGCAAGGGTGCGTGGCCATTGGCAGGGAGTGAAATCCTCGGGGCTCAGTGGGGAGCTCACCAGCCTGGCCTGGCTTCTCGCTCGCAAACCGAGCTGAGTGCCACGGTGAAAATACAAAAGCGGTGCATTTTTATCATGTAAAAATTGGATTACCTGCTCCCCTCCTTCTGAAAAAGTCTGCTGTGCTCTGAAATAGCAGGCTGGCTTTTTAGACACAAATAAGAGATCCGTTAATGTCCTTCTCTGAGTCTGTACTCTGGCTTACATAAAATCAGATCCTTTTTTTTTTCCCCCCTAATAAGGCACTTAAGCATCCTTAAATGAAGATTAATCCTCCATTACACTTTTATCAGTTACGTTATAGACTGAAATGCACTGGTCACATGCAGATTGATCTTCTGTGTCAAACAATAGCAAAAATTGACATTTGTATTTACTTTTTTTTAAACCAGTATATCTACAGGAACACTCGTTTGCATCAAGTAACTCCCTTGTTTTATTGAGTCTCTCTTTGGTGATCGGTGCGCACCGGGGAAGTGTGTTGCCCAGAGTGAAGATGTGAAGCCGTCGGTAAGCCCAGCTTTAAACCCCGGGCTATGTGAGCATCCGCGTCATTCCGTCTGTTGCATTTTAGCTTAACGTTATCATTTGTCCTTTGAATTGAGAGGCCTTTTTTTATTGCCTAAAAAGAGAGGAGATACCAAGCTGATAGGGTTACTGCTTCCGTTCCAGCCGGTACTGTCTGTGTGCCCGAGGCATTCTGTTCCTGGGTTTGCATCTTGTCTGTATTTAAAGTTTCATCTCTCTGGTGCTTTCTCGGAAACTCTTTTTTGGGATGCTTGGAGGGAGTCGTTGGCATTTGGGTAATGAAATCCAAGCAGCTGCTTTGTGGGCCTTCGATATAGAGCCTGAAGGTGATTAAAGCGTCTTTCCCCAGGTTTTTTACTGCTTTATTTCTGCATTGGGTAGCTGTTGGTGCCTGTGCCGCGGCCAGCACGGGCTGACTTAGCCCTACAAAAGTCGTGCAAGCAATGTGATTCACGTTCGCTGAGGACCTTGTAGAAAACAAAGTTTCTGTGTTTAATTCTTTCACCTTTATACTTTTCATTTCTTTCACTCAACTGGGCTGTCAGAATAAGAGAGTTGCTAAGCAACTTCTTAACTCCTTCCCTTATTGCCACGGCATTTCTCTCCTTTCCCAGTGTTTTTGGGGACTTGAGAGGGTCTCTTCCATCCCAACAAGCAGTCCATAATTCCCATAATCTTGCTGCGAGGAGGCGGGATGGCGTTGGTAAGACAAAGCTGATTTCACCTAATTCCTTCTCAAAATTGCTTTTCGCGCTGCTTGGTTTCCTCGTCAGCTCGTACGGCAGGTTTCGAACCAAGCCTTCCTCGTCTAGCTGCAGTTAAAACGCTTTTGCTCTCTGCGTCGCAGCGCTGTGGGGACTCGGTGTATTGAAAAACCTCTTCCAGGGGTAGCGGTGGCAGGGGCATAAATAGGAAAGCCTCAGGTTTTATTGCACAGCAGAATAACATGACTAAGGAGTGTTACGTTATGGCAAGCTGTTTATCAGAAAGGAAAGTGAAATGATTTCCAGGCAGAATGTCCTGATTTTTTTTTTTTTTTAATTTTTGGTTTTAAGATCTACAGCATATTTGGAAATCTGAGCACTTAAACTTCGCTTCTCTTTTAGCAAAGGGGGAAAAAAAAAGAAAAGAAAAAAAAAAAGGAAAACGTGGCAATTTTCAGGTTTTTATTTCAATCCATTTTAAAACTTGTTGGTCTTCCAGAGAGGTGATGGTCACTAAAAGGATTCTCCATGTTGGTGCTGGTACTTTATAACCCCGCTGTAGGAGAAGGTGCAGCTGTGAACGCAGGCAGAACGGCTCTTCTCTCCGCATTGTTCTGCGCAGAGCCTTGGCGAACCAAAAATGCCATCCCTGTCCTTGCTCGTTTTTAGTTTCAAGCTCTCACGTTGATGTTCTGGATTTGGTCTTTGGAGTTTCGAAGATCTGAACCTTCACCTTGATGAAGTACAGTTTATTTATGAGTACTGACATATGTGTTAAATGATTCACTGTAGATGACAAAACAGTGTCTATTCGTCATGTAATTTTTTAATTATAAAAAACGCGATCGAAGAGAAACAAGGTGAAGAGAGAAGAATCCTGTTATTAGCTTCTGGGGTTGATGCTTTTCCGCTGTCTCTATCCTAATGACGTTTTTTGCAGTGGGATGTAGGCACCTTTAAATAGTCTGTTTAAAATATAATTGGTAAGTGCTCAGCTACAGTATCGTAATTTAGTTGCGCAGAATTTGCATATAACGTGGGGATGGAAAAATACAGTAATGCTGACTGAAGGATTTATGGTGTTTTGGTGCATACCGCTCTGGGAGCTGATTTTCATGAGACTGTGTTTATCAGTTGTCCGGCAATGTAGGATTTACGGGTGCTATACATGATGCCAGCATTTACAGTTATGTTGGTTTGAGTTAAATGCTCTTCTAGGGAACTGGACTTGGTTATACAGTTTTTCTTATGAATAGCATTGAACCAAATTCCAGTTAGAGGCTCTTTGCTCAGCCGTGACCGTCCGCATTCATGGGCTTGGGAGGGAGGTGCACAATCTGTGCAGGACCTTGTACAGCACTGGTTTATACTTGGGGCCATATAGTTGCACTGTTTAAAAGCTGGTTTTGTGTGGTGCCATCACATTGTTTAGGGGGGAAAAAAAAAAGAGTGTTTTTATTGTGTATTTTTTTAGTGTTGCAAAAGGGAAAGCCAAGATTAGAGAGCTCGATGGGACTTGTGTGTGTTATTTAAAAAGTTTGTGGGTGCTGCCTTACTTTCAAAAGAAAAAAAAGGAAAGAAAAAAGGAAAAAAAATCCAAACATTTTATTTAAAAACAAAAATCATTAAAAAATGTGCAGTGATTTTTGCCTGAGGGGAGGATTGTGGCAGACCAGGTGGGCTGTACGTCTGTGACCAGGTCTCCTGCAAAGGGCTGAGCAGCTATGGTCTGCATGCCGAGCTTTCTTGGGATTTGAGGAAACTGTGGGTAAGCTTTCTGTCTGTCCCACAGGCTGAAGGATTTTTTTCATAGTTGTCTAAAACCAGTTTTTGCGTTTCAGGTCAGTGGCTGGCTTGCTGTCAGCTCTGCACCCCAGCAAGAGAGCTTCTTTGGATGCTTTGCTCTGCCCTGCTTTGCTCTGATGGGAATGGTTTTGCGTCTTCTGGTAAACGCTAATTTTGAGTGTTAGCTTTTGGAGAAGTACTACAAATTGCAAGAGTTTGACTCCCCCATTTTCCTTTTTTTTTTTTTTCCTTCTACTTCTTCTTAATTAATATCAAATCCACTTCTTTTTTTAATTGACTCTCAATATTGCTTTCCTAACATAATAAAAGCATATCCAGGAGAGCCTGTCTGCTGTTAGAGCTCATAAACTCATTTCTTTTTCTAATTTTAAACAGAAATCCTTCTCACACTTGAAGCTAAAAGGGGGAGAGGAAGGCTATGAAGATATTGCAGAATTCACTCTCAGGAAAGCAGCTGCTGTTTTCATGTGCAAAAAGCTAAATGTGGGAGTAAAGGGGCCAATGAGCTTCACGTTGTCCAGCTGTTGGCTGGCTGCCTTTTAACTTTGGATGCAGCTGTGTTGAAGTTTCACTGTCGCGGGGAATCGCGGTTCCCGGTCGGTGAAATGGTCGTGCTGGACCTGACCCGGCTGGGGATGGTGAACCTGCAGAGCTGGAGATGATTCAACTCAACAAGTTATTGCAATTAGTCCCTGCTGGACGTGAGGAGGGAAATAACAACGAAATAAAGAAGGAGCAAAGAGATAAATGAAATTTAACCAACGCTACTCAAAATAATAATAATTCCGGGGCTGAAGACTTTGAGATACACCCCTAAGGAAGATGATACAGCCATATGACATCCTTGTAGAGAGGCTGTCAAAAAAAACCCCAAAATGATGCTATGCTGTTAAGTATAAGCACTGTTGAAATGTGACAGTTTTCATGTCGTTTCTGCATCAATATCAACAGTAAGTCAAAATATTTTAAGTTTGAAGGCTGCTGAGATGGCTTTAGCAATTCTTTGTGGCTATGTGGGTAGTATGGAGTGGTTGTAACCCAGAGAAGTCGGGCACCCCATCAGCATCGTCAGTGGGAGGAGAAGTCTGCAGCATCCCCTGCTCCTGTGCCGCTGATCCAGCTCTGCGCTTGCTGGTTGTGTTTGAGTTATAACCGTGTTAATATGAACTGAAAATATTTCAATTGTTTTTGGCTGGTCTACTGGTCATCTATTTATATCATAGGCTGGAACGTGGCTTAGATCTTATTTTTTGAGTGTCCAGGCTTGGTTATGCACGTATCCATTCACCATTGAAAGGAAAACTCTCCATTACTTGCTCTATTAGGATTAATGGAGAGTATGGGAACAGAACTTACGATGTTCTAAGACTATTTTTAAATAAATTAAAAAGAGGAAAAAGCCTCTACCCAAAGCTGTGACTCGGGTAAGCTCCTAAATCTGTTTTGAGGTGAACAGAGTAAGGAAACAATTTTTGCAAGCGCTGAGCCTCCAGTGGGGATGTCCAGAAGCACCCGTGCCTGAGCGCTGGGTGGGGTGATGCGATCAAAGAAGGGGATCGATCACAACAGGTTTTACAGGAGTGGTGGCACATTGCTTTTCCTCCCCATAGCCCAGCTCCTCTCTTGCCTGTGTTTTTTCAGCTGCCTGTTCTTGGCTGGAGGTTTCTGAAGCTCCCCTGCTCCTGAGCACAGCCTGCTTTCTCAGCTGCCCTCCCAACTCAGGGTTCCAGGGGATAACCTCCGCGACAGGGTACGATATCAGATAGGATATCGCATAGGGCTCGCGGATCAAACCATATCAATGCAAACATTCAGGTACTGTGGCCTTCAGCACCAAAAATCCTGTTTTCTCCTCCTTGATCCTGAGGAGTAACCCTGCTAAGCAGGAGGGAGCAGTCAGTAGTGTAATTTTGGGGACGTGGGTTGCAGTGTGCATCCCTTTCATTCCTTCTTGTGCCATTTACATAGGACTAAGGTTAGGAAATGTCCTGACTGCCTGAAAAAAATCCCCAGTAGAAATGCTGAACCCTATACAATTGTTCACAAAATCTAAGAGTGAAATGAGCCGCTTTGTTAGCTTTTATCGTTAATTTTAACTGATGATTTTTAGCTAGGTTCTAGCTGTCGTTTCAGCCGTAGAGGAGGCAGCGGTGTGTGGGAACGGGTGCCTGTGCTGGGATTACTCCTTGCTGGCCTGGACGAGCCACCTCCCGTGGTTTTGAGCAGCATCTCTGCACTTACTCCTTCATTGAAGTGTCACTGGGTTAGTGAAGAAAGATTTCTTCTTTCTCTAGCTCGTCTCCAAAAAGAGGCGGCCCCTTTAAATTGTTGCATGCTTTAATTGCACAGAAACAGCAGAGTTGCATATGGCAAATGTTTCCTTGCTGACACATTAGCAGCAGGTCCCCGGCATCTCACCCCCTTGGCTTCTGCATAGCTGAGTTGTTTTGTTTTAATTTCAACCTAAGTGGCACACGAAGTAGCTCCTGCCACAGCTCTTTGGATGACAAATGCCTCGGAAGCGACTCGGGGGGCAGGTCGTGGGCTCCGTATTGCTGTGGAGACATCCAGCAGCCCCCCCTCCAGCTTGCAGCTGCTCCCCTCTTCCTCTGCGGTGATGAATTTGGCCAAGCTCGCTGCTTGGCCAAACTTACCGGGGAGCAAGGAAAGGTCTCCGGGTGAAAGCTGGAAGTGCACAGCGAAACTGGAGAGCATATGTTCGAGGCAGGCTAGAGGGGACTGAAAGTCGTTTCCCAAGGTGAGGTGGGATAATCCCATGCTGTATGTTTGGAGGCAATCGTTTGGGGAGACAGATTAATTGTTGCTGTATTTGTGGTTGTCGTTCATTGATGCAGCTGGAGATGCGGTGAGATGAAGGGGTCTGTCATCTCATTTGTGCACATTTTTGAGGATTTTCTAGGGAACACCCAGACAACTGATCGTGGGGCTTTTTATTGTAGAGCTGTTACGATATGTCTGTGGGTCTAAAAGGGGATGAGACCCTGAAAATGTACAATTACAGATAATTGCATTAGGAATCCTTGTGCTTAAAAAAAAAATGCACACAAGTCCATGGGAACTATTTTTTCACTTTGTCTGAAACAAGACTGCATAGAAGTATTGAAGTTGCTGTTAACCATCAGTGGCAAGATTTGTTTGATGTCATGTACTTGAGAGGGTGCTCCAGCACTGACAGACATTTACCCAGCTTGTTTGAAAGGACTTCATGCGACCTGTGTGTCGCTGTGCCCCTCGGGTATTCAATAATCAGTGCTTCCATCCAACATCTCTTGTCTCATTGACTGGTTAACATACTGAGACATTTCCAGATCTCAGTGTCTAGGAGACCCTGCATTTTCCATGGCACCCAAAATAAACCTCGGAGGTCAGCTGGTTGCTTTTGGGTTCTGCAAGTTGGATTGGCAATTTTTACTTAGTTTGGGGTTGTTCTGGCTGTAGGTGCACTGGTTATTTGTAGGTATAGGGCACAGTCAAAATACATGTGGGGATGAAATGGGCTTGGTCATGGGAGACTAAATCATCAGCCCCCTTCCCTCAGTGCCAGCATTTCATCTTGTATAGACCAGTCTTGTTCCAATACACCCTGCCGCAATCCTCCTCCCTGTGATGCGGCTGTTTGGCTACCTCCTCGCTGCAGCAGCGGGTGGTAGATCGACCACGCTCCCTGCCCTCTCTCCTGCCCAGCAGAGCCAAGTGGCACAGCACGGATGCTTTCAGTGCGCTTTCAGTCTTGGGTCTCAAAGGAGTTTTGCTGTAACAGGAGATGCTGCACCCCGGCATCGGAGAGGAAGAATTCATCTCTGCTCTTTCAGCATCACTTTGCCCTGCCACCACCACCTTGGGTGCATAGCACTGAGGTCGGATGGGCTGAAGAGCAGGGACGGAGACTCCTGCATGCACCCTGGCTCTCAGGGAGTCTACAAGTCCCTTTCCTGGGGACCGTAGCTGTGCCAGATTTGTGATATGATGATGCAAAAGGTGCTCTTACTGAGTTTTGAAAGATGCTAATCATCGCCACGCGGAGTGGAGAGGCTGCATCTTGCACAGCTGGAGGCATCTAGCAAACTCATCTCTGTGTGAGTATTTCCACCATCATGGTGGCACATGAGAAAGACTAAGAAGTAGTTTGGGAAGGAAATAAAGAGTGTGGAAGACAAAGAACAAAGATTAGACTTCCCAGTCTAAGAAGGCCAAGCCTCCCAGTCTAAACCCACCAATGTGTGGTATTAGAAACTTGATGCTTTTGCTGTTGAAATAAAATATAAGCTTTGAATTTTTAGGAGAGACTTGCTGAGCTACTGCTTTTTTGGGAGAGGGGCAGTCCTCAAAAGAGTTCAGCTCTGGGCCAAAGACAATGTTTACATCTGGAGGTGCATTCCCCATTGCTGATGGGAAGAGAGCCGGGGGAATTTAGGGGGACAAAGCTGCTTTTTCACAGTGTGGTAATTATCTCTCAAGGTGTTCCTCCCCAGCAAAGGGTTTTGTGGATGGCGCAGCTACAGCTACTACATCATTTTATTGTAGTCTAATTCTAAATGATAGGGTTGATTGGCTAGGTGTAACGGTTGCATCTCTAAATTATTTTTAGTAAGGCAAAGCAAGGGGAGTGAGTTCTCGAAAGGGAGATGATGCTCAGTGTACAAAACATTGTATAAATCACCGTTCCTGTACCTCAGGGCCTTTTACTGTATCTTGCTCAGTAAACCATATCTTGCTCTTAAACCATGAAGACAGAAATAAAATTAAGTAGGAGAGCTTATTGTTGGCTTTCTTTATACTTTAGAGGTACTTGGGCACCCTACCCATTACGGTAAGTGCTGGAGATTATGCTGAGATATACAGGAAAGTCGTGTACTAAGGAGAATTGAGCCTGGCTTTTCTGTAGTCCTTTCTAGTATCTCCCATCACACCAGCGTGCCTGGCTGGGCTGCGGTCACCAGCACTACATTTCCAAAATCCCTTTGGAAATAAATCACAAAATAATCTTTCTTCCATGAAATTTGAGTTAGGAAGCGACCTCAAGCCACCTAAAGTCAGTGGAAAGGGTCTTATTGCCTTTAATCAGGTCCCTCAAGCTGGTTTTCTCTTGGGTTTTCAATCCTCTGGCACTGACCGTGACCCAAAAGAGAAGTACTGGCCAATGGACTGAGATACTGTAGTGATCCACCAGCTCTGAAGCTGGCTCTGAAAGGTGTTTGACAGCAAAAACACATCTGAACACTTTGTGTGTGTTGTGGAAATCTCTACTGCAATTCTGTAATGTCTATGTAACAGCTATAGCCACCCCTTATAGAGAAGCAGGAAATATTCAAGGTGTTCTCAGCTTATGGTCATGTAATCTTATTTTTAATGAGAAATACTTCTTTTTTCTGCAAAGGGAAAGTACGTAGGATAGATGGGCTGATTCTTTGGAAATTCTGGCTGAGTAGCACCACCTACTATGGTAAAGAGATGCTGTGGCACTGCTACTGGTTTGAAAGAGGCTGCGCGGGTGAAATACGTTGTATGAAAATTTTGCTTTCTCACCAGGAGCTTACCATCTCTCTAGTGCTTTTTTCCTCTGTGTGCAAGGCATAGTCTTGTAAAGTCTCATCTGTCTTCAATATTTTGTCTATTAATTCTCCTAGAAAGAGGAAAAAAAAAAAATAGATGCTAGAACTGCCTTCTGTAACGGTGTTGGTAATCTTCCTATCACCACTCCTAAAGTATTTGAGGTTTAAAAAGGAGCAAGGAGCTGCACAGGAATTACTTAGGTCCCTTCCACTCTTCCTTTACTCATGAGGTCCTGTACCATGAGCTTAACCCAAATGAATTATTAAGGTTGGAAAAGACCTGTAAGACCATCAAGTCCAACCACCAACCCAACACCACCATGCCCACTAAACCATGTCCCACAGTGCCACGTCCACATGTTCCTTGAACACCTCCAGTGATGGTGACTCCACCACCTCCCTGGGCAGCCTGTTCCAGTGCTTCACCACTCTCTCAGGAAAGAAATTTTTCCTAATATCCAGCCTGAACCTCCCCTGGCGCAAGTTGAGGCTATTTTCTCTCGTTCTATCGTTACATGGGAGAAAAGACCAACACCCACCTCTCTGCAACCCCCTTTCAGGTAATTATAGAGAGCGATAAGGTCTCCACCCTGTGTGAATGAAGAGGAAGATTGCAATGCGATTCCCCTTCCCTTCCTCATTTGTATTTTCCTGTGTGATGTGTGAAATCTCTTCCCAGGGACTCACTGGTGGTATTTCTCCTTATGAGACGGAGTAAGGAGAAAATGCTCCCTGGAAGTATCGTGTTGCTCTTGAGAGCTATTCTATTTGGAAATCACTTGTTGCTTTAATACATCAAAGCACAAGTATTGGATCAGCAGAAATGCTGATTGCAAAGAAAAGAAAAGAAAAGAAGAGGCTAATTTTGCTGATAAAAAAGGTAAGATAAAGCCTCAGCGGGGCAAAGTCTGTAATTTAATAGAACGAATAACCTGATGATATGAATTAGTAGCTTTCAGTCAAACCAGGCCCTCCCTGCTGGGGAAAAAACAGGTAAACGAACTTCTGTGGTTTTTCTGCCGGGTCTCTTTGGCTGTCAAATTGCAGTATTCTTGTTTGCTCTTTGAAAAGTGAATGCTTCAAATACGATTTCTACTGAGCGTGGCTTCCCAAGAGAGGATACATGCAAATGGCAGTTCCACCATCCGACTGGGTAACTGGGCTGCTTTAGTTTGTCGATGATATTTTTAGTGCAGCTTGAGTAAAATGCTATAAAACCGTGGCACGCTTTCTCTGCGTTTCCTTGTGCGTTATTGATTTTATAGCACCGCATTAATTCTTTTCCCTTTCAGCGAGATTACTGCTGCATTCGCCCAGCTGGCTGGAACAGCGTGTTTCCAATAGGATGCTGAAATGTGGTAATAAACACAGAAATTTTGCATCACGGAGACAAACAATTCATAGAAGGGGAGAAAAGGCTTAATTTCATGGCTATTAGTATCACCAGGTGGAGGGGAGCGTGTTCTGCCTGTGGGTTCAAAGGAGCGGAGCGTCCCCGCTCGCTTTGACTTTTCTTTTTCCCCTTCTGCCACTGCAGAGTGTTTGCAACTCTCATTCTGCTGTAACTTTGCCTTGTTCATTTAGCAAGTCGGTGGGTTAATTTCCAATATAACTATGCTATTCACCAGCAATGCTGGTTCAAATAATTTGAAGAAGGAGAAAGAGAGCTTACATGATTTTTTTTTTTAAATTTTTTTCCTCACCTCCTTTAGGCTATTGGTGCACTTCAAAGGCAAAAGTTCCATCTTTTTGGCTCAAAATTGCCTTTTGGCAGTTGAAAAAACAACCCCAAAGCCATCTTTTGTGGTGGAAGGTAGCTGAGGAGGAGGGATATCACAGTGCGGGGCTCCCAGGTGCTACCTTCCAATGACCCTCATGGAGGGCAAATTCAGAAGATACTACTTCTTTTGGGAAAAAAAATAAAATGGAAGTCAAACAGGCCTATTTCTTATAGGAAATAAGTATAATTAAGCCCTAGGTTAATTCCTTGGGTTCTGCCTGGACTAGGTTGTATTATAGGAAAAGCCAGTGTGGCTTTTCTTTGTAGCTTAGGGTTTTCTCATGGTTGCATGAAGCTCATTGCTTTGATCTCTTGAGCTTTGTGAAATTTTAACCTGATTTCCTGTGTGGTCAACACAGAAGGAAACTTTTAAATGTATCTGTAGCCTGAAGAAAATGAAAGGTTGGTTATCTCAATGCAATAAAGATGAAAACAAATACACCTGTGGTAACAGAAGAATTAACATGCATTTGTTGTAAAACACTGGAGATCCTCCGTTAGCTATTAAGTGTTTGGCTTTCAGCTGTGGAAGCCAAATGTGTTTTGTCAAGGATGCAGCCTTGACCGTCAGAAATAAGAGGTGAAGGGATGATGCGTGGATTAATGAAGTCTTGAAAGAGGTGGTAAAAGAAAAAGCACAATATAGACATGCCTCAAAAAAAAAAAAAAATTGCTTAAGGTTTCCAACGGCAATTTCTATTCTAAGAATGGAGCTCCCCTTTTTTTAGCTCAGAAGAAACTTGGGGTACAAAGTACAGCATCTGAGAGTGTCTGTAGTCTTCTCTTGACCCGCACATAAGATGTTAATCTTAAACCTGCCGCATTTAATTTGGGGGTGGTGTAGACACTTTTGATCTGCCTGAGAGATTTTTTTCTCACTAGCGTTTTGCAGATTGGAGCTTGTAAATTGCCTCTCAAATCTTGATAATTAGTGATGGTGGGTGGCGAACATGAACGGCAAATGGTTTGAGGTCTTCTTATTCTTTTTATTTTTGGCTTCTAAAAATCTGTATGCCCCCCAAAAACGCTCAGGAAGACAAAAGGGAAAATTATGTTTGCGGAAAAGTGGGGGAGGAGGTGGAAGGGATGCGTTAGTCTGCTGCCATTCGAAGTACTGCGTTTCACATCCCCAAAACCCTCTGCAGGCATCCCACTGAAGGAGGACCAGCACCTCATTTCTGAGTGATACCCGAACCTCGTCGCCGCGGGCTGCGATACTCGGGCAAGAGAGGTTTCCCCGAGGCTGGGGGCAGCGTAAGACGGGGGAGCGTCACGGTGTTGTGTATCTCAGCCTGCGTCTCTTGTAAAATGAATGCTGCTTTTCTCTCACTTTCTTTTTTGTTTGGGGTTGTTTGGTTTTGTTTTTTTTGGTTTTAAACCCTCTGCTGATCCTGGCTTGTGTTAGTTATCCCTCTCACAGTGTTATCTGTCTCGCTGTTTACAGCAGTCCAAGAAATGTGCCTGGAAATGTGTCTTGGACTTACCTTGGAGGGCATTTTGCAGTAGCTTTCTCGGCTCAATTTATTGGCACCAGGAGGAATTGTCTCCAGAATCCAAGTATTAGTTGTATAGTATTTTCAGCTACTGCTGTGATTACTGTTCTTTAATGTAAAAGGTAAAACTTCCACTTCTTGTATTCCCGTTTGTTTCCTTTAATCACAGCGTGCCTTTGAACGTGACCGTATTTTTAGTAAGGTTTATGTGTGCTGCCAAGATACTGCAGGAGAGGTTTGACTGTGAGTATTTTTTTTTCTTCCCTCCCCCAAAGCTTTATCCTTCTGCATTCATGTTCTGCGTCTCTTTGGTCCCGATGGCTTCTACAGCTCGCCGGTCCTGGGTGATGGTACCATCACCCTCCCGGGTACTGATCAATGATTAAGTATTTTGCAATTTGTTTCGCTGCGTGTTGGCTGTCTATAAGGCTTCCCAAAAAATCCCCTCCCCACTGCTATGTTATGAAATACATTTGGTTTTTATTCCTAAGCGGCTGTTTCCCTTTTGTAAATGGTCCCTGCTGAGAGACGGAAGAAGAAAGAGGAAAAAATAGTTGAATATGGCGACAGCATAATTCATTCAGCAGGTACTTCTGTGAGTGCAGTTCTGTGACAGAGGTGCTGGGTTTGCGGCATGCAGTGATTTCCCCCCACGTACAGCCTGTTAGCGGTCCCATCTACATACCTCCTTGTCTTTTCTGGGGTTACATCAGGTCCCCCCTTGCTCTTTGCCCCATAGCTGGCCACATCCTTTTCTCTGGGATAATGTAACTGGTTATATTTTAAATCAGAAATCAAAGTTACTGTTCTCAGGCTCTGCTCGCCTTGAGGCTCCTGCTTTTATTTGAAATCTGAAACAGGGACTCTGTGGTGAAAAACTTGATCATTTTTACCCCCTCATTTGTTTCAGCTGGTCTAGTAAAAGCTATTGTCTTTAAGCAAATTTGCATCCTCCAAGAAAATTAGTCCACATTTCATTTCCAGTCCAGTTAGCAGTTGCCCTTCCCAGTCTGCTATTTCTCCTCCATCTCCCACACCTCTGTGTGTCTTGACCTACCTCCTGAGCAAGCACAGTGTGGCTGATGCTTGAAATCCTTATGGATCCTCTTTTCCCACCCCAACAGCGAGACGAAGACCTGTTACCTTAATGCAGGCTGTCACGCTCTTTGGATGCACGTGAAGATGAATTGTCACTGCGTTGCAAAAACTTAAGAACAACTAATATAGTTTACGTAAAATGAGTTTATCAGTATTTACGACGCGAGGCAGCGTAATTAGGGTGGCCTGCTCTGGATATTGACTGCTTGGATGCGCAGGGAGGGATCTTGAGAGCGATTTTGTTTCTTAGCAGGGTTATAGCTTTGTCTATACAAGTGACAAGCAGATGGATTAAAACGGTTAGAAGAATAGCTTTGGCAGTTGCTTGAGGAAGCAGAAAGCTTCCCTAGCTTAATACTGACTTTTGCTGCAAAACCTAGGTTTTCTTTTTTTAAAAAAAAATCATGTAACCATATAGGGTTAAAAAAAATAGCTCAAGGGGGATCTGCTCGCTCCCTTCCACTCCCAGCATGAATGCCTGGTTTAAAATCCTGTGTTTTTGGGTGAGTAGCTAGCTGTGGCTAAGGGAGAAGAGAAGGATGGGGTAATTAGAAATTTGTGCTCAAGTGTGAGTATATAGCAGGAAGAAAAAAAGGAGAAAGCATGTGGGGGAATATACTGAACATAAAGAGAAATACACTACAGGTGTGACCGGGAGGTTTAGCTGCTTAGAACAGGGATTGAGCGCATATATATATATATATATGTTGTACGCTTTGAGTTTTAGTGGAGAAAAGCACTCTTCTGTGCAGAGCAAGATGGAAGTCTGTGAGTAGAAGTGCGAGGTGGTTCTGCATCCAGAGTCCTTCCCCTTGCATGGAAGAAGCCACTCATCAGGGAACCTGCGGCTGCAATAACAGAAGCGGAATCGCTCTCGACCCAGCTGGCCACGTCCTCGTTTCCGTGACTTTGGGGATGGGCAGGGAAATGCCTCCGAGGGCGGCTGCGGAGGCCCCGTAACTACGTCCTGATGTGTCACGGTGCTGCCTTGGCACGGGCAGGCGTGCTGTTTGTGCTGAGCGCAGAGGGAACTAAAACTCAAAAGATTTTCTTTGGTGTTATCCATTTCTGGTGGGATGGATACTGCTGTATTCTAGGTAAGAGTGCCCGACTGATGTTGTAGATAAAATTCTTGTTGGCATGAAGTAAAATGGGCCACATCCTTTTAAGTAAATACCCAGAAGTAATGAGTTAAGAAATTGTGTGTATGATCTTATGCTATAGCTGAACTAAACAACTCAGCAAAAAGGGGTGGTTCTCATTTTCCTCTAGCTCTTCTCCTCTTCCAAAAGGTTTGGCCGGTAGAAAGGCAAGCCATGTCATCTCACCCAACTTTGAAGGTGGTTTTGTTTGAGTGTGGAACCATTTGATCATTCAACAGTTTGTGGTTTTAATTATTTTTCTTAAAAAAATACAAAATATTGCAGCTATAAACTAGCTTTTTCTTCCCCCTTTTGTTTTATGTGGCATCTGGATTGTTCAGGGAGTGTTATTCCATCTTAAAATGGGGATAGTTGCCTTTCTGAGCGGTGGAGGTTTTATGGATCCACTAGAGTAATGATCATGTCGAAAAAAGATAATACAGCTGGCTATCGCCTTTCACATCTATTAACGTAAGATCTTTAATTGATTTAGAGCGGGTATTTTGTCTGAACGCTTGCAATTAGCAGCTCTTAATCACTAAAATGCTTTGTAAGAAATCTGGCTTCATGGGTAGATTGGTAAAAGGAACAGGAGGAGCAGATATTGCTGGTTTCTTACCTTCTTTCCAAAAAACCCCTGTGTTCTGTTGGGAAACATGTTTGTGTGCATGTTGCTTTCTTCAAGCCACTGGGGATGTTGCTCCACAGCCGGCTGAAGATGAGCCAGCAGTGTGCCCAGGTGGCCAAGAAGGCCAACGGCATCCTGGCCTGTATCAGAAATAGTGTGGGCAGCAGGAGTAGGGAGGTGATCCTGTCCCTGTACTTGGCGCTGGTGCGGCCGCACCTCGAATGCTGTGTTCAGTTTTGGGCCCCTCACTCCAAGAAGGACACTGAGGTGGTGGAGCGTGTCCAGAGAAGGGCGACGGAGCTGGTGAGGGGTCTGGAGCACAAGTCTGATGAGGAGCGGCTGAGGGAGCTGGGGTTGTTCAGTCTGGAGAAGAGGAGGCTGAGGGGAGACCTCTTCGCTCTCTACAACTACCTGAAAGGGGGTTGCAGAGAGGTGGGTGTTAGTGTCTTCTCCCAAGTGACAAGTGATAGGACAAGAGGAAATGGCCTCATGTTGTGCCAGGGGAGGTTCAGGCTGGATATTAGGAAAAATGTCTTTCCTGAGAGAGTGGTGAGACACTGGAATAAGCTGCCCAGGGAGGTGGTGGAGTCACCATCCCTGGAGGTGTTCAAAAACCATGTAGACGTGGCACTGTGGGACATGGTTTAGTGGGCATGGTGGGGTTGGGTTGATGGTTGGACTTGATGATCTTACAGGTCTTTTCCAACCTTAATGATTCTGTGATTAAAGAATAGGGATGGAGGAGACATTGAGTTCTTGTCCCAAGGCAGGATTGGTCTTCCTCTATCATGATCTGCCTATATCAGATGTTTATTGAATACGGTTTTAATGACCTAAGATGACTGAGACAGCCTGTGCTCTTGTACTTCTCTTCACAAACGCCATTATTTGTCTTCCTGAAGATCTACATTTAGAGGTTACCTTTTGTCAATATGTTTCTCTCTCTTTTGCCATCTTTAGGTAAAAGTGTCTTGACAACCACGTGGGAAGGTGGATTATTTTTCAAACAATGAGCGTGCGTCTCTAGACATGATTTGTGTTTCGGTCCAGCTGGAGCTGTCTGAATGAAGCTATGGGCTGTGCCTCCGCCAAGCATGTTTCTACTGTTCAAAACGAAGAGGAAACTCAGAAGGGGAAAAACTATCAGAACGGAGATGTGTTTGGTGGTAAGTGGTGCAGGATTTCATCTTTCTCCCAACATTGTGAATGTTCTGGAAGGTGTATTTGGGAGCCTTAACCCTTCACAAAATATAAAGGAAAATGCATGCTAAAATAAATCACGATGATAGTGCAGTTGGCCCCTCCAAGGGACAGTACCATGATGCCTGAAACACAGGTCGGGGTGAAATCCTTAGTGGAAAATTAACATTCTAAGTGATGTACAGTACTGCACTGTCTTTAACTCCATGACTGCTGGAATAGTTCAAAGATGATGAGTTGCACAACCCCCTCATATTTATATAGTGTCTCTGTTCTATATTTGTCATTAGGTACCAAGATAATTGACTCATTTCCTAAAAATAAAAATCTGTTCAGTAAGAAAAATAATTTCTCAATACTCTTGTCCTGTAAAGCCATAAAACATTAGTTCTGACATCCTATAGCAAACAGGATTTGAAGGTACAGTGAAACTAGAAATAACCTTCTGTGAGGGATTCATTGGTACTGGGAAGCTCTGAACGTGGGATGAAAACATCTGTTTCACTGTGTGGGAAGACTGGTCTATGATCCAGGTATTATCACAGACACTTGTGCATCGGGGGAGTTGAATAAGATAAAATGTATAGTCAGCTTCATAATTCTTTTTTTTTTTTTTCCCCCCTAAATTCTGTTAGTATAAACTAAGTTTTTTAGAGAATGTTCTAAACAAGAATTCTGTTTTTTAAATGTTAGGAATTATCTGGAAGACTGTTCAGAAATGAGATTTCTAGATCTGCCCAGCTACCTATCTGAAAGTCAAGTCAGCTGTGAATAAGCTAACTTGGTACTGTTATTCTTAAAATAGGTGCATTGCTACTGAGTGTGCCAAACTTCTCTTCTCTGGTGGTTTTTATAGCAATTGTTTGTGTAGAAGTGGGAATGACGCATCTAGCAGCAAAAAATATCTCCCTTTAATTTCAAAAGCAATGATATTTCACTTTTCAACCTTTCTGGGGGCTAGCTTGTTCCCAGCGGTGGATCCCAAAGTAAGAATAGCTAGAGGCGTAATCTGAAGAGCAAGTAGCTGTTCAGCAAACTTCAGGTCTAAACGATGGGTTATTTTCCTGCGTGTGCTCCTTCGCTAACCCGAGAGATGCCGGGTTTGGAATTGTGAGTTTGGTATGTTGCTTTATTTAAAACAGGCTTTAAGTGCTGTCACGAACAGAAAGCTCTATTAGTTTCTCAAAGGAATTTGCGTTTATATTTTAGCTGATACTTAGTGAGGGAGCAATTTTTGGCAATGTGTGTGCGTCAGCTTTTTTTTGGTTAACTGCATGCTGCGGGCCAAAGATCGTAACTAATGGTAGGAAACCTAAAGTAACTTCTGGAGGCAGAGGTTCAAGAAGACCAAAGGGATTTTAAAGGACTCCCACTTTATAGAGCTGGACTGGTGTCAGCAGTATCATTTAGGTATTCTGGGATCCATCTGAGGGCTCTCAATCATGCCCTATTTTACAGAAACCTATCAATATCAGGGACACTGCCTGCTGTTAACCATTTTCTGGCACATATTTTAGTTTAAGTACGCAGTTTGTTGTTGCTAAAGATCCAGTTCAATGACTGATCCTTTTTTAGCGAAGAGTTGGAGTCTGACTTAAGTGATTTGTTGAATGGTAACCAGAATGAGCACAAAAGCCATGTTCTTCCCTTGCTGCTGAGGGACAGCCTCCAGATCAGGAATTGGGTGTATGAGAAATGCGAGCTGGAGTGTACCTGGCTTTACTGCTGTCCTTTGGGGAGTTATAAATGATCAAGAGGATGCTTAGATGCCCAGAAGCACGTGGCTTCGTGCTTCACATGTCCAGTGCCTTGCATAGTTCCTTGACACAATTTTTCCAATATAAAATAGAGAGGCAAGAAAAATACACCTTAACATCATATTTATTGTCCTTCTTAACAATCTTCTGGACTTGCCAAATGCCTAGAGCTCTTTCACAGGAGACTGAACACTGTTCTTGCTCCCCCTTCTTTCACATTGGAAATCGTAGTGGCAATTGCATTGTTTGTTATGAGTTAGATCTGAAAGCTTAGAGTATTCTGCCCACTTCATTTTCTATTCAACTTTCAAGTTGTTAGTCCCAAATTAATTCCATGTAACGTATTCTGGAGAGTTATTCCTTAAGTCATCAAGGATGAAGTCAGTCCGGTGTCAGAGGGCTGTCATCATCAACTCCAGCAAGGAGAGGGTGTAGTCATGCTACATCTGAACAGACAATCTCAGCTAGGATGACATATCTTAGAATAAGTTCCCAGGGATACAAGAGGATCCACAGAGTCAACAAAGGTTAAAAAGCACTGCTGCACTTCCATCATGTCTTTCCCCATCCAGTTCCAGGTACCAAGAGCTGCTGCATGGTTCCTGGCTTATTGCTGGGAAGGGACAGAAGTGTCTCATCCAGCCAGTGGCCAAGAGCAGAGTATCTCTGCAGCCTGTCAGGATCGAAAATTAACTGCAGAATGACTAGGCAGAGCAAGACCAGGGTGAGTGGCGGGGAAATCAGATGGTTCATGAGGAGCGAGAAGGTAATGGAAAGAGAATTAGAGGCAATCGGTAAGAGGTTTTGGGGAAGGAGGCAGCAAAGGAAAAGAAACAGATGACAAGTGGGGTTGGAAGGTGGCTGATGTAG